>NW_004444162.1:1477517-1479184 GCF_000243295.1 Trichechus manatus latirostris
AAGGAACAGACTTGGGGTAAAAGATGAGAAGTTTAGATTTGGACATATGGAGATTGAGCCAGTAAGACATATGGGTCTATAGCTCAGAAGACAAGTCAAAGCCAAAAATAGAAATGGGTGATCACTGGCATAGAGATGATAACTGAAGCTATAGGAGCAAGTGTAGTGAAAGAGGGAGACTCTGTAGTATGGGAAAAGAAGTCTAAAAAAGACACACCAACGTTATAGAAGTGGTGCAGAAAGAGGAGCTTCCAAAGGAGACTGAACAAAGATGGTAACAGTTAAAGAAAAACTAGAATGAGGTCATGGAAAACTAGGGAAACACGTGCTTCAAAAAGAAAGGAGTCAAAAGTGTAAAATGCAGCAAAGTGAAAGGTTAAAAAGGACTGGGGCACGTGGACTGGATGTGTGTCAGCGTATTGGCCAGTGAGAGGATTTTCCCTGCCTAGGTAACCTAACGGAGAGTGCACTGGCTTGAGAAGCAATGAGAGTGAAAAACAGGAGAAATTTGGATCTAAAGGGACAAAGAGAACTGCAGTAGCTGGAGAGAGGAGGACATAGGCTCAAGGAAGGTTTGTTTTTTGTTTGTTTGTTTTTTTAAGATATGAAATATTTGGAAAGTTTTAAAATTATGGAAAAAGCCTATACAAAAGGAAGTGTTTTAAGTTTAGGAGAGAGATGGTGTACCACAATGAGAGGAAAGTAAGAAGAGGAGGCTTTGCTGAGCGGAGGTGGAGGAAGAGCCTTAGGTAGGAAAAGGGACATTGTAATAGAAGGGAGGAGAAAAGGGTGAATCACAATGAAGCAAGAAGTGTGTAGGTTCAGTGGCACCTACGCTCTATACAAAGTGGGAAAGAAGTTCATCTGCCAAGAGTATTTGGGAGGATAGGAGAAGGTGGGAAGTAGGTAGATTTAAGAAAAGTAGAGAAAGTGGGAAGCAGCCATGCGAAGAATTGGAGAGTAATAAACAGGGCTGGATTAAGGCATGTGAGGTCCATAAATAGGATATGTGAGTTACATATATACATGTATGTGTGTGTGTGTGTCTTACCTATCCATGATGTAACTCCTTTTTAAATGCAACTATAATATTAGTGATTGAACAGAAAATTGTTGTATGCCATTTTAGTGGAATGAGATGAACTGGATTATAAAATTTTTAGTTTAGGAGATGTAGATGTGGGATACTAAGATTTTTACTATATACCACATTTCTATAAAGAGAATATTCCACATATTCCACAACAAAGAAAATGAGTCAACGAACTTAGCTGTTTCAACAATGTAAAATTCTATTGATCTCCCACAATGAAAATTCGACTTTACCAATATTGCTTTAAATGGCTCATACTTCAGTTTTGATGCTTGTTTTGTAATAAATGCTATAATTATAAATGAACCAATGGAAAGATGTCATAAAAGAAAATTTATGATCAGAAAACAAATATTACAACAAATTACTGTATTTTAGATAGGTTTTTCATCTCTAACCTGTTATAATTCAAAGCATTTATTTCTATTCTTTGCTCTTAAAAATTCTTCAATGATTTCATTACAATTAGGCTGCCAAACAACACCTACTTCCATACATAATAAGGATAATGATTCAAGTCTTCCTTGAATCATTGTTGTGTGCTTGCGTTTCCTTGTGCCCTGTCCTGCTTGGC
>NW_004444162.1:1480704-1481530 GCF_000243295.1 Trichechus manatus latirostris
TATTTTTAATAGCTATGGGCTATTTGATATATTAAAAACTGCTCCCAAGTATAGTAAAACGTGGTTCAAATTCTGAAATGAGTATTTGTTAAGTTTATATTTATAAGTCTATAAAACTATCTAACAATAATATTAGTGGTTCTTTTTCACTAGCTGGCACTTAAAAACCTAGTATTTTATCTCTATCCAATTTAATCAAATGCTAGTTTGCTCAGACTACCATGACCTGCAGTAAATTAAATCTATTCACAGCAAACTTATTCAACAAAAATATCTTTACCATTTACATTAAATGACATCCACATTATAATTGTAATTCCAAAGGTAAAAGAAGTAGAAAATTTTCTAGATAGATTTTAATGACCAATTTTCGTTACTATTTATGTTAATTTCAGTACAAATGTCTAATTTGAAATCACCCTTATTTTAATCTTTGCTCATCAGTTCTCTCACAAAATAAAAATTAAGTACATTCTTGTGCCATTATGATAGTTTATTGTGTTCAGAGCCTTTGTCACCAAGTAGCTCCATTTCTAGCTGGAGTAATTTTTCACTTGTAGAAAAAATCATGTTTTTCACATTCCCTAATCTGGCTAGTCTATGTCATAAAGACATATATTCACTATCTAAGACATAAAATTTTTAACACTAAAAAAGCCCTGATTGCCAGTTACTTCATTTTCCTAAGAACTACTCAAGAGTCATTATACTATGGAGAAAGCAGTATTGTATATCAGGTAAAACATAGATCTAAGGTAAACAAATAATTAATATGTAGCATTGTAATTGCCATAACAGATGTGTGGTAGGTACAGAACTTTACAAA
>NW_004444162.1:1481630-1482897 GCF_000243295.1 Trichechus manatus latirostris
TGAATAGTGAATTGCAAAATAGATGAGGAGGGATCATCAGAAACATCATGATGGCTTCAGGAAACCACAAGTAGTCTACAATTGCTGCTTCAGAAAGTGCAAAAGACATTAACCTGAAGAAGTAAGCAGGGTACAAGTATGTAAGCATATCCATATATATAATAAAACCACACTGGGAATACAGTTACAGATACTTCTTAGACATAACCAAACACCTCACAAGACTGGTTTTCTTGGTTTGTAGGCTTAGGACCACAGTTTTGTGGGACAATGCAGTTAATTAGCATAATGTACACCCACTTCCAACTTACTGACATGGTTAGGCTCCAAAGACAAGGTTTTTATGCAAAAATTGGTGGTGCGTGAAAATGGAGGATAACCACATTAGATCACAAAATGGAAGATGACTATATCTTACATAACTACCAAAACACATCATTACATAACTGCCAAATCACTGAAAATCATGGCCTAGACAATCTGACACATAACCTTAACCATCACAGCCAGCATTAGTCTCACCTCCCACCTTGGCACTCATTACTGCCAGACATATGTCGTTAACATGCAAAATAGTTGGATATTAGGTTTTTTACTGCTGTCATAAATGTGAAAAGTTGGATAACAAGATAGTAAGTGAAGAGTAGGCGTAGTTCATAAAGTGTAAGTTCTACTTCCCAATGTGGTTAGCAGTGTCCAGGGTCTCAAAGGCTTGCGAGCAGTCATCTAAGATACATTTATTTGTCTCTACTCATCCAGAACAAAAGAGAAAGAAGCAAATCAAAGACTCAGAGAATAAAGTAGTCTGCAAGACTGGTAGTCTACATGAACCACAACCTCATCTACCCTGAGATCAGAAGAACTAGATAGTGCCCGGCTACCAATACCGACCACCCTGATCAGGGCTATAGTAAATGGATCCTGACTGAATGGGAGAAAAATGTGGAACAGAACTCAAATTCTTAAAAAGTCCAAACTTACTAGACTTGTTGAGACTAGAGGACTCCCCAGGCAATCACCCTGAGATACTCTTGATTTCAGATAATTTCAGATCAAGTATCTTGAGGTCCCCTTTTAGCTAAATAACAGATTGGCTCATAAAATAAAGAATATCACCTGTGAGTACTGAGCTCCCTTAGAAAAACCATCTATATGAGACCAAATGGTCAAAAATTATTCTAAAGCAAATACGAGAAGGTAATGGGGCAGGAAATCTAGAGTACTGGAAATAGTATAACCAGAACAGAATGAATGAGAATGATGACAC
>NW_004444162.1:1484021-1485908 GCF_000243295.1 Trichechus manatus latirostris
TTGCTTAATATTCCATTGTGTGTCTGTACCACAGTTTATTTATCCATTTATCTGTTGACGGGTACTTTGGTTGTTTCTATCTTTTTGCTAGTGTGAATAATGCTGCAATGAACATGGGTGTGCATATGTCTATTTGTGTGACGGCTCTTATTTCTCTAGGATACACTCCTAGGAGTGGGATTGCTGGATCATATGGTATTTCTACTTCTAGC
The DNA here is from genome assembly GCF_000243295.1 of Trichechus manatus latirostris. Classification (NCBI taxonomy): domain Eukaryota; kingdom Metazoa; phylum Chordata; class Mammalia; order Sirenia; family Trichechidae; genus Trichechus; species Trichechus manatus. The sequence goes on from NW_004444162.1 coordinate 1,484,234, forward strand.
TTTTCAAAGAAACGCCATATCATTTTCCAAAATGGTTGTACCAGTTTGCATTCTAACCAGCAGTGCTTGAGAGTTCCAGTCTCCCTGCAGCCTCTCCAGCATTTGTTATTTTCTGTTTTTTTGATTTGTGCCAGTAACGTTGGGGTGAGATGGTGTCTCACTGCAATTTTGATTTGCATTTCTCTAATGGCTAGTGATCGTGAACATTTCCTCATGTGTCTGTTAGCCACCTGAATGTCTTCTTGGTGAAGTGCCTGTTCATATCTTTTGCCCATTTTTTAATTGGATCATTTGTCTTTTTGTTGTAGAGGTGTTGGATTTTCCTGTAGATTTTAGAGATTAGAACTTTGTCATATTTGTCATAGCCAAAAATTTTTTCCCAGTCTGTAGGTTCTCTTTTTACTCTTCTGGTAAAGTCTTCTGATGAGCATAAATGTTTAATTTTTAGAACATCCCAGTTATCTAGCTTATCTTCTGGTGTTTGTGTATTGTTAGTTATGGTGGAGGCTGTGGTAGCTGTGGTCCATTAGTCCTTTGGACTAATCATTCTCTTGTGTCTTTGGTTTTCATTGACCTTATTTTTTCTTCTATGATTTTTACAGTTTTTGGTTTCATAGTTAGGTCTTTGAACCATTTTGAATTAGTTTTTGTGTATGAGGTGAGGTATGGGTCCTGTTTCATTTTTTTGCAGATGGACATCCAGTTTTGCAAGCACCGTTTGTTAAAGAGACTATCTTTTAAAAAAAAAGAAGAAGAAGTGAGCAGGGGCCAGACTACAAACAGCCTCACAGGCTGTGCTAAGGAGTTTAAATTTGATTCTGTAGGTAATGAGAGCTACTAGAAAGTTTTAATAAAGGAGACTGTCAGGAGATCTTTACTTAGTCCAGGTAAGAAATGATAGAGCTTGATCCAACAGCATTATCAATGACAAAGGAAATGATGAAATTTATATATATGTAGGGTATAAAGTGGACAGATCTTGGTGTCTGGTTAGAAGATTGAGCTGAAGTAGGGCAGGGGTAAGGAAGAGAGTACAGAGTGATTCCCAGGAAGAACCTGTCCTGGGTGATGACCAAGTCCAACCTCTGCTATAAATTGTGGGCCTCAGCATCCCCACCTCTTGAAGGAGGGCTGAGATAAGAGGATCTCTAAGGACCCTTCTAGCAAAAAACATTCTATAATTCAATATTATGGATCTAATTTTCTGGAGGAAAGAGAGGGGCAGCTCCGGTGTAAGGCAGAAGGCAGAAGGGATAAAAAACCTTTCCACAAACACACACACACACACACAAAATACCCAGGCTTGCTATTAAAGTAATTTAATTCCAATAACCACAAATTCTCAGATATCTTTAAATGTGGACTTCTTTGACAAGTTTGACAGTTTACCATTCATTCATTTCATGTTTGAAAGGAAACACAAATGAAAGTTCTTTAAGAAAGGCATCAATTCCTTGTGAACTCAGAATCTAGTACACTATACTTCACTTTAATGAAAGTCAAAAGTAATTGCTTAATTATGATATGCCAGGCATCTAAAACATTGTTTTGAATTGGAAATGAATTTCACTTATACTAACATCTGAAGACTATGTTGTTGTTGTTGTTGTTAGATGCTCTAGAATTTGTTCCTACTCGTAGCAACCTTACGTACAACAGAATGAAACACTGCCTC
>NW_004444162.1:1486461-1487523 GCF_000243295.1 Trichechus manatus latirostris
TCTCCGTTTATCATGATGCTGCTTATTGGTCCAGTTGTGAGGAATTTTGTTTTCTTTATGTTGAGGTGTAATCCTTACTGAAGGCTGTGGTCTTTGATCTTCATCAGTAAGTGCTTCAAGTCTTCTTCCCTTTCAGCAAGCAAGGTTGTGTCATCTACATATCACAGGTTTTTTAATAGTCTTACTCCAGTCCTGATGCCACATTCTTCTTCATATAGTCCAGCTTCTCGGATTATTTGCTCAGCATACAGATTGAACAAGTATGGCGAAGGATACAACCCTGACACACACCTTTCCTGATTTTAAACCACCCAGTATCCCCTTGTTTTGTCTGAAAGACTGACTCTTGATCTATGTACAGGTTCATCAAGAGCACAATTAAGTGTTCTGGAATTCCCATTCTTCACAATGTTATCCGTAATTTGTTATGATTCACTGTCTTAGTCATCTAGTGCTGCTATAACAGAAATACCACAAGTGGATGGCTTTAACAAGGAGAAGTTTATTTCCTCACTGTAAAGTAGGCTAAAAGTCCAAATTCAGGGTGTCAGCTCTAGGGGACACAGCTTTCTCTCCCTGTCGGCCTTCTCATCACTCTTCCCCCAGACTAGGAGTTTCTCCATGCAGGGACCCAGGTCCAAAGGACGTGCTCTGCTCCTGGCGCTGCTTTCTTGGTGGTATGAGGTCTCCCTGTTTCTCTGTTTGCTTCTCTCTTTTATATCTCAAGAGATTGCCTCAGGACACAATTCAGTCTTGTAGATTGAGTCCTGACTCACAAAACTGCTGTCCATCCTCCCTCATTAGAGGGAGGATTTACAACATGCAGGAAAATCACACATACTGAGAATCATGGCCCAGACAAATTGACACACATTTTTGGGGGGACATAATTCAATCCATGACATCCACACAGTCGGATGCCTTTGCATAGTCAATAAAGCACAGGTTAACATAGTTCTGATATTCTCTGCTTTCAGCCAGGATATCATCTGACATCAGCAATGATATCCCTGGTTCCCTGTCCTCTTCTGAATCTGGCTTGAATTGCTGGCAGTTCCCTGT
>NW_004444162.1:1488935-1524176 GCF_000243295.1 Trichechus manatus latirostris
TTTTCCCTGTAGAATCCTTCAATATTGCAACTCGAGGCTTGAATTTTTTCTTCAGTTCTTTCAGCTTGAGAAATGCCAAGTGTGTTCTTCTCTTTTGGTTTTCAATCTCCAGGTCTTTGCCCATGTCATTGTAATACTTTTACTTTGTCTTCTCTAGCCAACCTTTGAAATCTTCCATTTGGCTCTTTTAGTTCATCATTTCTTCCTGTTGCTTTAGCTACCTGACGTTCAAGAGCAAGCTTCAGAGTCTCTTCTGATATCCGTTTTGCTCTTTTCTTTCTTTCCTGTCTTTTTGTTTTCTGCATATATAATGTCCTTGATGTCATTCCACAACTCGTCTAGTCTTCCATCATAGTGTTGAATGCATTAAATCTATTCTTGAGATGGTCCCTAAATTCAGGTGGGATATACTCAAGGTCATACTTTGGCTCTCGTGGCCTTGTTCTAATTGTCTTCAGTTTCAACTTGAACTTGCATATGAGCAATTGATGGTCTGTTCCACAGTTGGCCACTGGCCTTGTTCTAACTGATGATATTGAGCTTTTCATCATTTCTTTCCACAGATGTAGTTAATTCGATTCCTGTGTATTCCATCTGGTGAGGTCCATGTATATAGTAGCCACTTATGTTGTTGAAAAAAGGTATTTGCAATGAAGAAGTCATTGGTCTTGCACAATACCGTCATGTGATATCCAGCATTGTTTCTATTACCAAGTCCATATTTTCCACCTACCGATCCTTCTTGTTTCCAATTTTCAAATTCCAATCATCAGTAATTATCAATGCATCCTGATTGCATGTTCAATCAATTTCAGACTGCAGAAGTTGGTAAAAATCTTTAATTTCTTCATCTTTGTCATTAGTGGTTGGTGAGTAAATTTGAATAATAGTTGTATTAACTGGTCTTGCTTGTAGGTGTTTGGATATTATCCTATCACTGACAGCATTTTACTTCGGGATAGATCTTGAAATATTCTTTTTGAAGATGCATGCAACGCCATTCTTCTTCAAGTTGTCGTTTCCGGCATAGTAGACCATATGATTGTCCAATTCAAATGACCAGTACTAGACCATTTCAGCTCACTAATGCCTAGGGTATCGATGTTCATGTGTTCCATTGCATTTTTGACAATTTCCAATTTGCCTGAATTCATACTTTGTACATTCCCACGTTCCGATTATTAACGGATGTTGGCAGCTGTTTCTTCTCATTTTGAGTTGTGCCACATCAGCAAATGAAGGTCCTAAAAGCTTGATTCCATCTACATCATTAAGGCTAACTCTACTTTGAGGAGGCAGCTCTTCCCCAGTCATATTTTGAGAGTCTTCCAACCTGAGGGGCTCACCTTCTGATACTATATCAGACAATGCTCTGCTGCTATTCATAAGGTTTTCACTGGCTAATTCTTCTCAGGAGAAGACTGTCAGGTCCTTCTTCCTAGTCTGTCTTAGTCTGGAATTTCAGTTGAAACCCATCTGCCATGGTTGACCCTGCTGGTATTTGAATACCCGTGGCATAACTTCAAGAATCACAGCAACAAGCAAGCTCCCACAGTATAACAAACTGACAGACACAGAAGACGATGTAGTGATCAAAATATACAACATTCCTACCATACAGAGTGCAAAAACCTTAGTTTTCTCTCTTCCGCTACAAAAGACAAGCAAACAAACAAACAAATCCCCAAAAGTCTTATAAATGTTACAGGAGTTTTATAGGTGTAAAATGGCACTGGGGCAGTGTCTGACTTCCTCCAATCCCACAAGGGGGGAGGAGAACCAAGATCAACAGCGCAAGGCTGACTCTCATGAGGCGGAGGAAGGACAAGTCTCCTTCCTCTACCACTTTCACTAATTCTAAGACCAATCATCCCTCACACAGCACTCTCTACTTCTCTGTTGGGTTCAATAATTCATTGCAATGGCTACATAGAACTCATAGACCATACTCATGATTATGGTGTTTATTATAAGGGAAGTAACAGTTACAATTCAGGGTTAGAAACAGGATACAGTTCTTTCATCAGGACGGCCTATTCCCAACCATGCTTGCAGTCATGCCTCTCCCTGGCCCTAGACCTCTCCCTAAACGCACTTTAGCTTTCTCTCTCCGTGGACTGTGAAGCCCACCGTGCTGTCTCCTACTGCCAGGTCTCTGCTGCCAGGTCTCTCCTGCTACCACCTCTCACTATCTTCAGGGTTACAGCTTGCTCTCTCTCTCGGTCTCCTGATTCTAGGAGCTTCTCAGCACAGGATCCCTGGTCCAAAAGATGCACTCCTCTCCACTCCTGGCTGTTCTTTGGTGGTGGTAGGATCCTCTTCTCTGCTCTGGAATTGGCTCTCTTTTAAGGCAAAACTGACCAATCCCCTTGGTGGGCCACGGTTACTTTATCACACAGTCCTGCCCAGTCATCTGGGTGGGAGTTACAAGACCATGGCTCGAAGGGCCAAACACAAAATTAATCGTACTGCAGCAGGTTAAATAGATTTTTTTCAAAGCTAATGATTTTTCCTACTTCTTGCCAAGTTTCATTTTACTTGATCAAAATAGCAATATTCCCTTCCCCTATATATTATAATTTTTTTTCCCCAAAAGCCAAAATTTATATATATGATCCCTAATATTATTAGAGGAGGCTTGGTGGTGCAGTGGTTAAGCCCTTGGCTGCCAACCAAAAGGTCAGTGGTTCAAACCCACCAGCTGCTCCTAGGCAGAAAGATGTGGCAGTCTGCTTCCATAAAGATTTACAGGCTTGGAAACCCTATGGGGCAGTTCTACTCTGTCCTATAGGGTCACTATGAGTTGGGACCAACTCGATGGCAACGGGTAATATTATCAAACAATAGCCTGTTTCTTCTTGTGTGCAATCTACTCTATAATTATGTTAGACACTCTGTTAGGTCACTGAGATCTCAAAATCTGTGATTCCTTATAAAATAGTTCTTGCAGTGAGCAAATGAAAGTTAATGCTTCTACCAAAGGTGATCGAGATAAAACTACAACCAGGAGGCATTGGATAATTGTAATAAGATTTGAAATTGCCTCAAACTTCTAATAACAGATAACTTAAACTTTTTTTATACAGTAAATATTAGTTTACATGTTATAATGTTTCTAAGACAAAAACTTCAAAAACCATTAGCAAATGGTTCTCAACATTTTCCACCCCTACTCCATTCATATGTGCAACCAATTCATTTCTCCCACTGTTTCATTCATTTAAAAAATATGTTGAATTCCTTCTATATGCAAGACACCCAGTATATAGAAGTAAATACCACTGACATGGTCCCTATCCTCATAGAGATTAAAGTTGAACAGCAGAGATATTAAAGAAGTAATATAAATGTAAACAGGAATAACAGAGTGAAAAGAAATGACATTAAATGATGCATCTGCCATCTTGTTCCTCCCATCGCTGACTCTCTGCCCCAGCTTCTTCCACTTGCTAAAATAAAGGTATTTGTGTTGCCCTGGCAGCTATTCAGCTTTTTATTATGCTGATGCGCAAGGTGGTGGTTAACAAAAAGAAAAACTAGAAAATCCATAGGTGTTCATGATATTTGGGGTGGAAATTACAGAACTCCTTCTAAGAGGGAAAAATCACTTTTATAAGGAGACAAGGCCTTAAATAGGTTGAGTTTTGACCACTGTTGCTGGCTATAATGGAATAACAAGGACTGTATTCACTCTACCGCCATACAAAACTAGTAAAACAGACAAAACACATGAAACAACAGCTTTGTGTTTTCTCAAGAAAAGGCAGTGTCTTTTTTTAATTGTCTTTTAATAGGATGGCAGATGTCTTTGAATGTGAGCCTTAAGGCTTGTTGTTGTTATTTTTGTTAGGAGCCATTGAGTTGGTTCTGACTCATAGGGACTCTATGTACAACAGAACAAAACACCACACGGTCCTGCGTCATCCTCACAATCGTTGCTATGTTTGAGCCCATTGTTGCAGCCACCGTGTCAATCCATCTGGTTGAAGGTCTTCCTCTTTTTTGCTGACCCTCTACTTTACCAAGCATGATGTCTGTGATGGTTAAGGTAGTGTGTCAACTTGGCTGGGCCATGATTCTCAGTGGTTTGGCAGCTATGAAGTGATGTAGTTTGGCAGTTATGTAATGCTCTGTAGTTATCCTCTATTCTGATATAATATAATCACCTCCGTGACGTGATCAGCCAATTAGTTGTAAGGGAAGTTTCCCCGGGGGTGTGGCATGCATCCAATATATATAAAAGTTCTGGCAAACTTCTCTGGCTTTTGCTTGCTCTGGATCCTGCATCTGGTTCTTCATTATCTGACTTCCAGTTCTTGGAACCTGAGTCAGCGTCCTGCCATACTGACTGCCGATCTAAGGATTCATTGACCTCCGCAGCCTGTGAGCCAGCAACTTGCTGTCTTAACTGCCCATCTTGGGTTTGTCAGCCTCTGCAGCTGTATGAATCAGGAGAAGCCTCCAGCCTTCTCCAGCCTGGCCCCTAACCCGTGGACTTGGGACTTGCCAGCCTCTACCACTGTGTAAGCCATTTCCTTGGGATAAATTTCTCTCTCTTCTGGAAACCCTGGTGGCACAGTGGTTAAGAGCTACGGCTGCTAACCAAAAGGTCAGTAGTTCGAATCCACTAGGCACCCCTTGGAAACTCTATGGGGCAGTTCTAGTCTGTCCTATAGGGTCACTATGAGTCAGAATCAACTCAACAGCAATGGGTTTTATATATATATATATATGCAAAACCAGTGTATATACATATAGGTATGCTTCACTGGTTTTGCTTCTCTAGAGAACCCAGCCTAAGACAATGTCCTTCTTTAGGGACTGGTCCTTTCTGATAACATATCAAAAGTAAATGAGATGAAGTCTCACCATCCTCACTTCTAAGGAGAATTCTGGCTGTACTTCTTCCAAGAAATATTTGTTCATTCCCCTTGAAGTCCATAGCATATTCAATATTCTTTGCCAACATCATAATTCAAAGGCATCAATTTTTCTTCAGTCTTCCTTATTCATTGCCCAGCTTTTGAAGTTGTCAAGGATTTCATTTTACTTGGATCCACAACCAACACCCATGGAAGCAGCAGTCAAGAAATCAAACAACACATTGCATTGGGCAAATCTGCTGCAAAAGACCTCTTTAAAGCATTGAAAAGCAAAGATGTCACCTTGAAGACTAACGTGCGCCTCACCAAAGCCATGGTGTTTTCAATTGCCTCATATGCATGTGAAAGCTGGATGGTGAATAAGGAAGACTGAAGAAGAACTGATGCCTTTGAACTGTGGTTTTGGTGAAGAATATTGAACATATCATGGACTGCCAAAATAACAAATCTATCTTGGAAGAAGTACAACCAGAATGCTCCTTAGAAGCAAGGTTGGAGAGATTACTTCCCACATACTTCGGATATGTTATCAGGAGGGATCAGTCTCTGGAGAAGGATATCATGCTTGGTAAAGTAGAGGGTCAGCAAAAAAGAGGGAGACCCTCAACGAGATAGACTGACACAGTGGATGCAACAACAGGCTTAAGAATAACAACAATTGTGAAGATGGTGCATGACAGAGCAGTGTTTCATTCTGTTGTACATAGGGTTGCTGTGAGTCGGAATCAACTCGATTGCACGTAACAATGACAACAACAGCTCTTGCATGTATATGAGGTGATTGAAAATACCATGGCTTGAGTCAGGCACACCTTAGTCCTCAAAGTAACATTTGCTTTTCAATACTTTCAAGGGGTCTTTTGCAGTAGATTTGCCCAGTGCAATGCGTCCTTTGATTTCTTGACTGCTGCTTCCATGGGCACTGATTGTGGATCCAAGGAAAATGAAATCCTTGACAACTTCAGTATTTTCCGTATTTATTGCGTTCCTTACTGCTCCAGTTGTGAAGATTTTTGTTTTCTTTAGGTTGAAGTGTAATCCATAATGATGTTCTGGTTCATGAAACGTAAGGGGAAGACTTCTGGAGGCTCTAGGAAGGTGTTGCTTCTCTTCATAAGAAAAAGAAGGGGGCCCTATGTCCCCTTCTTCTTGACTTGAGCCAGGATGTGATAAATGAAGCTTAAGCAGTCATCTTGCCATATGAGCAAGACCGGCTAATGAAACTCAGACCTGAGACTCTGCAGAGGCCAAATGGAGGTGTTTATGCCTCAGCTGTCTGCATCCAGGCCCTAAACAAGCAAAAACCAACCAAAACCCTGTTGCTGTCAAGTCATAACAACCCCATAGGACAGAGTAGAACTGCCCCATAGGGTTTCCAAGGAAGCAGACTGCCACATCATTCCACATCGTTCTCTCATGGAGCGGCCGGTGGGTTCGAACTGCATACAGTTCAGTTAGCAGCCGAGCACTTTACCACTGTGCCACCAGGGATCCTTCAACAAGTGAGAACCAGAGCAAAATAATCAGTCAGACAGAGAACTGAGCTGTAGAATGTACCCTCTATCAATTAGAGTTGGTTGTTTCACACCATACTATCACTGTGATCACATAGACACCATTTCTTTCGTATTTCACAGATCCTGTCTTCTTTCTTAAGGAGCCCTGGTGGTGCAGTGGTTAAGCGCTCATCTGCTAACCAAAAGTCAGTGGTTCGAACACACTTCATGGGAGAAAGATGTGGCAATCTGCTTCGGGAAAGATTTACAGCCTTGGAAACCCTATGGGGTAAGGGTAGTTCTACTCTGTCCTACAGGGTTGCTATGAGTATAAATCAACGCAACAGCAATGGGTTTGCTTTGGTTTTGGTCTTCTTTCTTAGAAGTTGACAGTTCAGTGATAGAATTCTTGCTTCCCGTTTGAGAGACCAGGGTCCGAGTCCCAGTCAGTGCACTTCATGCACAGCCACTGCTCATCTGTCAGTGGAGGCTTGCAGGTTTCTATAATGCTGAATGGGCTTCAGTGGAGCTTCCAGACTAAGAATGACTAGGAAGAAAGGCCTGGCAATCTATTTCCAAAAATCAGCCAGTGAAAATAGTCTGATCTACAACCAATCATAAGGATGGTGCAGGATGGGGCGGCATTTTTTTCCACTGTGCATGGGGTTGCTATAGGTGGGGCTAACTTAATGGTAGCCAACAATACCAAGTCTTCTTTTTTTAGATAACAGGCCCTTTGGAGGAAAGGGGATTAATTCCTCACACTGTCACATTTTCCCCTAGGGATTTCCAAATTACTCTTCATCTGGCATCATTAAATACTCATATTTTTATTTGAATCTATTTTCATGGCAATTAATGTGTCCATGTTGCTCTCATTCCTGTTATTAGATGGAATTACTATAAATATCATGGTCAATCTATCAGTAAGAATTTGATTTGTCCCTAAGTAATGAAGATGCAAAATAATGGCATAAATAAAAATTTATTTCTCTCATATAAAAGTGTGGAGTTAAGCAGTATAGAGCTGGTAGAGGGCTATGTCCCCCAAAGTCCTCAGGAACCTAGGCTCTTCAGCTCACCCTCTACCATCCCAAGATGAAGTCATACTATGAGTGGTTCAAAACGGTAACCATTGCATCTATGTTTCAGGCAGTTGGGTGGAGGATGGGATGAAGAAGTGTGGGTTGAAGTCATGTAACAGCTGCCTTTTAAAGAGAGTTCTCAAAAGCCATCACATGACACTTCTGTTTATATCTTATTGGCTAGAATTTGTCATATGGCCATACCTTGCTGCAAAGGAAGCTGGTAAATATAGTCTTTATTTTTAGAACCAGATGCCCAGCTAAAAAATCAATATCAACAGACAAGGGAGAAATGTGGGGATAATTATCAATATCTTCTATAGGAAATTAAGTTAAACTTCACATTAAAAGCTTGCTTCTCTACAAATGTACGAGAGAATTCATCCTTTTCTTATCATTCAAACCCCTGGGTCCCTCAAATGAAGACATGTTTTTAAAGATAGAACTTTTTACTGTATATCTATTAGTACATTTTTAACATTATGCCATGTACAGGAATTCTCTATTTAAAATTAAAGTAAAAATAATAAGCAGTTGATTATTCTGCTTAGCAACAATGAGTTATCAACCTTTCTGAACTTTGTCAAATTTAGAGGACAAAAGTATCTCAGTGTAGCTTTTATTTGCTTATATTTAAAAGTTAGCCCACTAAATGTCAGCTATAACATTTTAATCCATTTAGAGCATGTTTTCTAAGACTTTAAAAGATAAGCTAAAGCCATAGACCTGGTTTCCACTTGAGCAAGTGTTCATTCACTCTGCTTAGACAATCTCACAACTTGGTTTTCTATTATTATTGTTTCCAAATGTGTTAAATCTGCTGTTTGTTTTGTTTCCTGAAAAGATGTTTCCTTATTTGGCATGACTGATTCAGTCTTAAGAAGACAGTAATATCTAGCTGTCACAGATTTCTTCACATAAGCATTAGCATATAAAAAGAACATTAATGAATGTAAAATTATTTGTAATGGGCTTACGTATTTATTCATTCTTATTAGTTACATGATAATAATAATCATAATAGATACATACATACTATCCACTTTTAATCTAATCTAATACGTAATATACAACATGGTATAGTAATATACTTAAATGTATTAGAATAATCATGTACATACACTAAAGACCTCACTATAGGAGAATAATTGAGTCAGTCTGTGTTATCATAAAATCTAAAATCGGATATTTTAATGAAACTGATTTATTTTTTCAAATTAATTATAATTACTTCCTTTAATGATAAAGACAATACTATAAATTCTTTATTAAAAGATTTAAACCAATTTTATAAGTACATTGTACACAAGTAAACGCTAACATGCATTTTTAAAGTGCCTAAAATTACCATATATACTGACTTAAATAAGAAGGTCTGTAAAATTTGATACTTAGGTTTGATAGTTATGGTATAGGAAAATACCCTGTAACAATGAGATCCCTTGTCCCTTGAGACTGGAGATTTTTCAATTCAGATTTTAAAAAATAATAATAATCTTGTCCTTTTTTAATATTACTTTTACACAGATATTTGTGCTATAATTTTTTTAAACTTCATTCCTATTTAATTCTTGTTAAGAACCTTGAATAATTTCTGTAAGGAAACAGTTAATGAATTCGTGTAATGTTCTCTACAATACTCCGATTTGAGTAGGAATCATTTATTATAAAATGCTGTATGGGAGGGAAGAAGGAATGACTAGGTCAAAGTAACTACACCCAAACGGTCCCTCTAATCACAAGGCACCTTTGACTGCTTGAAATGAATCTAATTTCACAAAACACATCATTCGTTATTCTGATATTAAAGAATATTTTTAAAGAACACTGTAGTTTTATAGCAATAGAAAACTAAAATTTTATTTTCAATGGTTCAAGTTTTTAACTTGTATTAGAAATAGAGATGAATATCTCTTCTGAGCCTCATATACATCAGTAAGCTGAGACTGTTCACCCATATCTATCTGGAAGATGGCTTACTGCTTTCCTTAAAAACATAAGACCTAGCTTCTACAAGCTTCACAACAAAAACACAATCTTCTCATGCAAGGGATATCTAGTCAATGGAGATATAGCTCTTACTTTGAGATTCCCCTTTGAGCATTCTTGCTACCACCTCCCTGGCTTTGAGCATTAATTATCATAATAACCAACAACACAGAAGGCAGAAAAAAAAAACTGGAACATTACTGACAACACTGTCACTGAGTGTTCAACATACTAAATGAAAAAAAAAAAAAAGACCTAAGGCAAAGTAATTTTTTCAACAATTAATTTTCCATTCTGAAAAATTATCAGTCAAATGTAGATAGAATAAAGGTTTTTTTTAATAAACCCATGAACTCAAATTCCCCTCAAATGTATCCTTTCTAAACATTCCACTTAAATATGTTCTAACAAAATAATAGAGTTAGTCAAGAAAGAGAAAGGTCAGGGAAACCAGAAATGGTGGATTGAACCTAAAACAATGGTGAAGGGAAGTCCCAAAATGGCAGCTGATCAACAGGTCTGGAAAACCATCAGGCCAACAATCAGGAGCAGAAGAAGACATGACTCCAAGTTGACTCCAGGTCTTCAGGGAGAAAGGATGAGGAGGACAAACAGAACACAAAATACGGTAGAACATTTAGAAAAATTAAAAGTATGTAGATGGAAAATAGGATGATATAATATCAAATTTATTCTACTCACTAAAAGAATCCTGGTTTAATTATAGATCTCAGTATGCCAGTTGGAAGACTATATTCCCTAATGGCCCTTATGAAGGATAACTCAACTGGCAGGGGCTGTTTTTGCCCTTCTCTCCTCTGCATTCTTTCTGTCTAAAACTCTGTCTAAAACAAAATGTGTGGAACTCCAGCTGCCATTTTGGGCCATGAGGCAACCTTAAAGCTAGAATCTAAGTGCAAAGGATGACATAGAAGATAAATAGGAGACTGAGTCCTGGCTGTAAATTTCCTGCCTTCAGACTCCTTTTACATGTGTGTGAGGGCACCCTAAAACTGAGGTGCTTGGTATGATTAAAAAAATGACTGACCCAAACCTAAATCAAACCTCTAATTTCTTGAATTAAACTTTAGCTTGTCTTAAGCCCTCCTTTCTGACTTCCTAAGAATATAACCTGTGATTTAGGGTCTAGTGACATGTAACTTCTTAAAAAACTTTAACTGCCCTCAGCAAACAACTGAGGGGGCAAAAACGTGGTTTATGAAGAAATGTTTGTGAAGAAATATATATCCAGATGATCTCAGTAAAATGTTTGCACAGCATACACCAGGAAGAATGTATATGTAGATATTTTGGAAAATTGCTTACTAGGTTGGCTCCAAGAAGTCTATGTTAGCTAACTTACAAAATTTTAACTTGCTATTGTCTTGTAAATATATGTCATCCCAAGCCCCCATGATTGTAGTCACATACTCCCCTCCCCACCTTTCTGTAGAAAAAACTTATATCTCCCTCAGAACTTTGGAACACTGTAATCTCACATTGCACTATGTTCCCCAGCCTGGCTGTTTCTGTTCCCCGAAAAAATTTCTTTACTTTGACTTTTAAAAGAATTCAAGTTTTGTTCAGCACTACGACACATGAGAGAGAAATAATCTTCTACATTGTTTGAGCTATGCATTTGAATGTTTTCTTATAAACAGTAAAATAAAATCTTAACTGATACAGAAACAAGAGTGGGGTGTAAGTGGGGTGCTACCAGGAACTTAAGCCAAAATATGTTGTGTCTTAGTGAAGGCAAGTCAGCTGGCAAGCTGGAAATCCTTATAATGGAGCAGCAACATACTTGGTCAAATTCTTGCCTCTGTACTTTGGAAGAATGGTCATGTGCTGACAGAGACTCTAGTGTTAGGGGAAATTACTCAAATATTCATAATGATGCTCTGTGTTGACTCTTGTCACTTTTCATAAAATCTATGAGGGAGAAAGAAACTCAGACCAAAGCTATCAAGTCTTCAAACTGAGATTAAAAGAAATGCAGTTTTACCAAGGAAAGTGTTCTCTGCCTGAGGACTGAGATCTGAGTTGAATGAGAGACCCACAGTCTGATGCCTCCAAGCTACAAGAGAAACCACTGCATTTGTACTTTCAACCTAAGTAGTAATAAGTGTCTGTAAAACTGCAGCCTTACCAGGATTTACCAAAGGTGATCCTACTAGCAATGACAAGATTGAGAGTGTGGCTTCCCACTGGAGTTATTATTTCAAACATCCTCAAGACAATAATAGCCTTAAAGTTGAGAGAAATAGGGTTGGAGAGCACTCAAAAGCCAAAAGATGAGACTCTTCAGGCTTTAGAATTATGCATCTACACGAGAGCCAGAGTAGTTCCATCCTTTTGGAGTAGATGTAAGGCCAACTGTAACAGCCCAGGACGGTGATCATGATTCTGATCTTTTATAATGTCTCTGCCCTCTTGACTTGGATCTTTCATAAGAAAACAAGCTGCTCACTAATGTTCAAGTGCCTACCTTAAAGAAGTTACATAAGAAGTGGGGCAAAGGAAGAAATCTGTTATTGGCTTTCTTTCTCCTAAGACCAAGAGGAGGTAAGCAGATGGGTAGAACATAAATTAACTGCAAATGATTTCAAGCAGAATAAACAGCATCTGCAAAGGGTTGGGGGTGATAATGTTCAGGGCCTGTTCATAGAACAAAAGTGGACTGGTTTGATTGAAGCTTCAGACAGCACAGGTGAAAAGATACTCGTGGGCAGGGCCTTGAGTGCAAAGCTCAGAGGTTTAAACTTTGTTCGGTTGTAGCAAGTTTTCACGGAAGAAAGAGTGATTTTTGCAAAGCACTGTTTTAGGAAGAGTTATACAGCAATATCCAAAGCTAAATCATGGAGTCAGCTACGGCCCAAAGAAAACAGCACAAGTTCAGCTGAGGAGAGTAAATAAGCAAAATGGAGTAAATCAGTAGCTAAACTAGTAAGTCCCGGTAGTGCTCACCAGCACAGCCAGCCATGGCAGGGTGAAAGCGGGGCCAACTCTGCTTGTTTGTAAAAATTTCCATCTGTATTTCTACAAAATCAGACTAACACCAATTTAGGGGCTTAAGTGGCATAGGATATATTATCCTTGCCAATTGAGAACATTTTAGATATCATCTTTTTACTTTCCCTGATTATTTGATGGTCGGTCAGCCTGGGAATGTATCAAGGAGCATCAAGATTAAAAATCTTAAGTCTTCAAAAGCATAGCTAAGTGACTATGAATGTCTTGTAAATACCAAAATAAATTCAAAGACAGCGGCTCTTACAGGCTTACAAACAATCTTTACTTTTCTGCATCAATTTGGATAGCACACTCTATAAGTCTTAATAGAGATAGGATACAAATTGTTGGCTTTATTCAGTCCCATTTACGTCCATCAGATTGTTACATCAGTCTGAAACATGTACTAGAATTTCTCTGAATTTTAGACAGTGTGATCCTAAAATGTTGTGTAAGCTCAGGCAACTTAGTGACCAATCATTATATCCACATCAGTGCAGTCAAATCAGCCTCTAAACTGGCAGCTCTGGATTATAAATTTGATTTATACCAGTTCATAAATCTGAGTCACAGAGACAGAACATCAGGCCTTGCTTGAAAAGAGATTAGAAGCAAAAATAGATTCAACTATAAAAATAGTTTTGAAAATAATAATAATAATAATATCAGTGTCTCTCTAAGCAGCAAAATAAACTATCCTAACATGAATTCCACAGGAATGCTACTATTTTCCAGGGTTTGTCTCTCTCTCTCTCTCAGTCTCACTCTTTCTGTTTATCTCTTACCTCTCACCTATTTCCTATTTGGTACAGCACATCCTTTTAAATTATGTGTTGCCAAGGGCAAAGATAGTTTTTGTCTGTACTTCCCTATTCCTGGAGGGAAAACAAGGGTGAGTATCCTCTGAAGGTGGACAGCATCTTATTTGTTCTGTTGGATCCCTTGCACACTTCAGAGACTTGATAAAAGCTTAAAAAATAAAGACGAAATCTACCTTCAGTGGTACAATCAGGGTCAGTGTCCAAGGTTATACTGAGAACAAAAAAATTTAACTCCATAATTCCAGCATTTGTGCGCGCATAGTTACATAAAAACCCTTCTGAACTCAGGCACTTAAATAGCTTTACCTAAACTGGTAAAGAAGGTGAGAATTCAGTTTATCTTTTTTCCCCCAAAAAAATAACACTTTCTACTCCTAAAAGGAATGCATAACCAAGAGGCAGAATTAACTAGATATTTTCTCTTTAGTTTAAAATGTTTTTAATTAATAATGTTCTCTAAATTATGAAACTGTTTTCTCAGTTGGTAAGCATACTGTATTAACGGAGACAAAGACTACAGTATTGTCTGATGCAGGACCCTAGAAGCTCTTGCTAGATTACCAGGCAATGAGCAAGCTAGGACCAATGGTTCCCCCTTTCTCCAGTCAGTGGGACTGCACTTGAACTTGACTTTTCATGGGACTGAGATTCCCAAGGTCTCTAGGTGCGGGGAGGTTCACATTTCCAAACATGCCTCTAAACAGCTGTTTGTTTCCTGCATTATCAGGCTACCCTTACTCTTGTCTCATTAAAACGTACAGCAACAGAGGCAGGGGCCCTTCCACAGGAGCACCGTCCCAGGATGAGTCCAGCTGTACCCAGGCCAAACACAGAATTCTGAGATAATAAGAGGCATGTGCAAACTCCTAACCTTCTCTTGTGAGTGCCAGCCTACACCAAGTGACACATCTGGAACTTGTCCTGAGCCCTTTGCACAATATCTAAAACATTTGATAAAATCTGAAATTCCGCTTTCATATTAAGTAACATGGACAGTACAGAAGCAAAGAGCCCCCATCATGGAGTCATTGTGCTTGGCTTTGGGAGCTGACTACTCCACTTACTAGCATGTGGCTGCAGGCAATGTATTAACTTCTTTGGCCTTAGTTTCCTCACCTAAAAAATGAAAATAATAAAAAGAATTTCTTCTGGCTGTTCTTAGGAAGATTAAATGAAAAAAATCCACATAAAATGATGAACACATTTAAAATACAAGTGTTAATTGCTTTGGTTGATGCTGCTTGATGTTCTAAGAAATAAGTAACAGAATTTATTTCTCATGACAGATGATACATCTCCAGCCTCTTAAAGTGCCAAGCCACTGTCTTCTTAAACTATCACTCAATCAGATTTCGCTGGTTCCTTTTTTCCCCTTTATAAAGTTATGCTGGGGCTTCATGTCCTTAAAGACAGCCATGTTATCTATTACAATTGTTATTTTTCCTAAATCAGTAAGTAAAATAAATACTTAAATTTTTCTACTTTAAAACAGAGTTGTTTTAGGGACTCAGAGCCCTATCAAATGTGTACAAGTGATGGCTAGCGACTATCAGGTAAGTATGATCACAACTCAGTCATTCAGTTACTTTAACACTCAGCTGAGCACCATTAGATATCATATCCCAAGACCATTTTAAATTGTCATTAATTTTAGTCAGATGCATAATTTGCATTCATCTAACCAAAATTTCCCAAAATGTCTATAACATAGCAAAAACTAATGTTTAAAAAAGAAAACATTATGGTAATTATATCCATTTTGGTCCCTCATTTACTGCAGACTACTCCTACCAGCTTTGAGTTATTTGTAGAGAAAAGGTTAATAGCCTAATAATCGTCCTTATGTCGTTATTAAAATGCAATAAACATACACAAATACTAAACAGCTAATATTTTTGAAATATAAATGCAAGAATTCCAACATCAGATGATGATAGTATTTAGAATCTGTTATTTAAATTAAATTTCAGTCAATATTTTACAAGCAGACACAGCACAAGCCATTTTAAAGTGTATTTCAACAAATCATGGTTTTTTCTTACATAATTAATTTAAAGAATTAAGACGTGACTCATTAGGCAAATAGGAACAAAAGTTACAACTTGTCTTTATATAAGTAACCCTATATTACATACAGGAGCCCTGGTGACCCAGTGGTTAAGAACTTGACTGCTGACCAAAAGTCGGCAGTTCGAATCCACCAGCCACTCCTTGGAAACTCTACAGGGCAGTTCTACTCTGTCCTATAGGGTCACTATGAGTCGGAACCAACTAGATGGCAATAGGTTTGTTTTTTTTATATTACCTGCACGTTAAACAGTGAGGGAAGTAAAGGTTCCATCCATTAACCTAAATAAATAAGTAAACAAAGTAGGAGTCCAGAAGAAGTCCTTTCTTTTATATTCCAACTCAGAGGCCCCAGAGGGTGAGTTTTCAGAAGCGATTCCTCCATACTAGTCAATTGTCTCCAAGCTTCTCAACAGGCCAGGGGAACAAGGGGAAGGGAGAGGGAGGACATCTGTTTAAATCCTCTGAGCTACTCCAAACCACCAATCTTCTTACCCTCAGTAGGATAACAGGTCCCTTTTGGATCTTCTCACTCTTTTTCTCTTTCCTCAATCTCAGGATACCTTTATCCCAATTTGTTCCCCAATTCATCCATGCCAGTCTGTCTCTTCCTCTTCTTGGCTTTCAAAGCATCTAGTATACACTCAGCTTGGTTTTTCTCAGAGAAAACTCCACCCTTTTTCTTAGTATTGTCATATTTTTTATGTAGCAAATATGTTAAGGAAGTTTCAAGGAAACTGGTTTTAAATAATTCTCAGCAGAAGCCAAGTTTAAGTGAAAGTACTGCCCCTGGTCATTACAACTTCTAACCTGAGGAGCCTGAAGGGGAAGCCAATGGGAGCAAAGTCTCAGCAACACTGAAGTCTCCTTTTTCATACAACAGAAAAAGCTTTCAAGACCAAAAAAAAGTGTGGAACATCTTCTTCCCTCCTGAAGGTCAGTTAGAGAAAGCCATCAGGGATTAAAGATGAAAGGAAGATTTTCCTTTCTCTAAGGTCTGAATAGCTTTGGATGAATAGTAATAAATTAAAGAGAAAGGGTTTAAGGACAAGCAAAGTCCAAAAAGAAAATTTAAATTATCTTAGAGAAAAATAAAGCTTCAGAGGATGAATAAAAGGATACCCTTTGGATAAGCATGATATACAAATACAGTTTGAGGAGTTAGTCCATCAAGATGCACTAAAATGTCAATCCCCTAGTGATCCCCCCAAAATTTTATTTCCAGCCCAGATCTCACATCTCCAGCTACTGGCCAGACACTCTACTGGATGACCGATAGCATCATCAAATTGAACAGGTCCAAAACTTAATTCTAGTACCTTTATCCAGTTGTCCAAATCAGAAATTAAACTCAACTCTGGTCATGATCTCTACTACCATCACTTTAATGCAGCACCCTTTCATCATTTCATAAATAAATTAATGAACAAAAGAATAGCCATCGTCTGATACTTAAGAGCCAATTTTTTTAAGAAAATGGTGTAAAAGTATAATTGGAAATTTTTCTCATTCAATAAATATTTGTTGAACATCTAATATACCAGTATACTAGGGACAAAGATAAATATTAAAGTATATAGTGTAGTACAGTGCAATGGAGCATTGAGTGGAAGCTTAACGGGTATGTTGGGGTAGAGTGTGATCAGAGAAGAGAAGACTCAGGACAGAAAAGGCTGAGTTTTGCCTTGTTGTCCTAGGGGTACAAGAGAAGCCAACACAAGCCAGAATGAAGCCTTGGACTAGCTCCTGTGCTCTGCTTGGGAGGAACAACTTGAGACTTGAATTAAGGAACAGAGAATTCTGGTGTGTTTTGGCTTGAAGTCTTCATGGATATAATTAAAACTCTAAAATTCTATGTGTCAATGAAGGAGAGAGGATACTAATCCAATGCACTTAAGTCCCAAGCGCAGTGATTAAAAATCTTTCCTTACACAAATATCAGAGAATATACACCTAAATGTTTCTCTTTTGTTGCCTTGGATTATTTTCGTTTAACTATTTAATCATTTTGGAATTTATTTTGGTTTATATTATGATGTGAGGATTTCAGGTTGTTTTTTTATCCAGCTAGTCAATTTTCTCAATATTTTTAATTTAGTAATCTATTCTTCTCTACTGATTTGTGATATCATCCTATTATTTATTAAGTTCTTATATATGAAAGTGCCCTATTTGTGCTATCTTGTTTGTTCTTTTTAACTCTATTTTTTATGGTAGTACACAACTTATTTTAGCCTTACAATAGGTTCTACTTCACCTAAGAAAATTCTCCAGTTAATTTCTTTTCCATAGTTTTGTTTGCATTTCTATTATGATTATAATTTCAAATAAGCATTAAATTCATTTGTCAAACTCTCCCTAGAGGGGGGAAAATACTTCCATTGGAATATTTCAATTTAATTTGAGAAGAACTGACACTTTTATAATATTCAGTCTTCCTATCCAGATGCATAAATGTATTTCCATGTGATAGTTAATTTTATCTTGGCTAGGTTATGGTTCTCAGTGGTTTGACCAAATACTAGACTACTTGCTGTTCTGTAATGCAGTTTAATGCAATGTAATACAAACACCTTCCAAAATACAATCTAACGTAATGTAATCAATCAATCAGTTGAAGAGGAGTTTCCTTAGTGTGTGGTCTCTCTCCAGACTATAGGTAGATATTTTCTCAGAATTTGCTCTTTCTCTCTCTTGACTCTGTGCTCTTCCTGTTGTCTGACCTACAGATCTTGGGATGCAAGCCTGTCTCCTGACCTATGGCTTTTGGACTTGTCACTCCACACAGTCACGTGAGCCAGTCT
This sequence comes from Trichechus manatus latirostris, assembly GCF_000243295.1. NCBI lineage: Eukaryota > Metazoa > Chordata > Mammalia > Sirenia > Trichechidae > Trichechus > Trichechus manatus. The sequence goes on from NW_004444162.1 coordinate 1,507,093, forward strand.
GTTAAAGTAATATCTATATTTACTAAGACAGACTAGGAAGAAGGACCTGGTGGTCTACTTCTGAAAAGAATTAGCCAGTGAAACCTTCTGAATAGCAACAGAACATTGTCTGATATAGTGCCGGAAGATGAGCCTCTCAGGTTGCAAGGCACTCAAAGGATGACTGGGGAAGAGCTGCCTCCCCAAAGTAGAGTTGACCTTAATCACGTGGATGCAGTCAAGCTTTCGGGACCTTCATTTGCTGATGTGGCACAACTCAAAATGAGAAGAAACAGCTGCAAACATCCATTAATAATAGGAACGTGGAATGTACAAAGTATGAATCTAGGAAAATTGGAAGTCGTCAAAAATGAAATGAATCACATAAAGATCAATATCCTGGGCATTAGTGAGCTGAAATGGACTGGTATTGGCCATTTTGAAACAGATAATCATGTAGCCTACTATGCCAGGAATGACAGTTGAAGAGGGATGGCATTGCATTCATCATCAAAAAGAACATTTCAAGATCTATCCTGAAGTACAACCCTGTCAGTGATAGGATAATATGCATACGCCTACAAGGAAGACCAGTTAACACGACTATTATTCAAATTACACACCAACCACTAAGGCCAAAGATGAAGAAATTGAAGATTTTTACCAACTTCAGCAGTCTGAAATTGATCAACCATGTAATCAGGATGCATTGATAATTACTGGTGATCGGAATGCAAAAGTTGGAAACAAAGAAGAAGGAACAGTAGTTGGAAAATATGGCCTTGGTGGTACAAATGATGCCAGAGATTGCATGATACAATTTTGCAAGACCAATGACCTCATTGCAAATACCTTTTTTAACAACGTAAATGGTGACTGTTTGGAGCCCTGGTGGCAGATGTGGTTAAGCGTTGAGCTGATAACTGAAAGGTCAGCAGTTCAAATCCACCAGCTGCTCCTTGGAAACCCTATAGGGCAGTTCCACTCTGTCCTGTAGGGTCGCTAAGAGTCAGAATTGACTGGATGGCAGTGGGTTTGGTTTTGGTTTTTTGGATACACATGGACCTCCCCAGATGGAATACACAGGAATCAAATCAACTATATCTGTGGAAAGAAATGATGGAAAAGCTCAATATCATCAGTCAGAAAGAGGCCAGGGGCCAACTGCAGAACAGATCATCAATTGCTCATATGCAAGTTCAAGTTGAAACTGAAGAAAATTAGAACAAATCCAAGAGAGCCGAAGTATGACCTTGAGTATATCCCACCTGAATTTAGACACTATCTCAAGAATAGGTTTGATGCACTGAACACTAATGACTGATGACCAGATGAGTTGTGGAATGACATCAAGGATATCACACATGAAGAAACAAAGAGGTCATTAAAAAGACAGAAAAGAAAGAAAAGACCAAATGGGATATCAGAAGAGACTCTGAAACTTGCTCTTGAACATTGAGTAGAAAAAGAAAATGAAACAAATGATTAAGTAAAAGAGTTGAACAGAATATTTCAAAGGGTGGCTCGAGAAGACAAAGTAAAGTATTATAATGACGTGTGCAAAGACACGGAGTTAGAAAACCAGAAGGGAAGAAAACGCTCAGCATTTCTCAATCTGAAAGAACTGAAAAAAAATTCAAGCCTCGAAATGCAGTATTGAAGTTTTCTACCATGAAAATATTAAATGACGCAGGAAGCATCAAAAAAAGATGGAAGGAATACACAGAGTCACTATACCAAAAAGAATTGGTTAACGTTCAACCATTTCAGGAAGTAGCATATGATTGGGAACCAATGGTACTGAAGGAAGAGGCCCAAGCTGCAATGAAGGCCTTGGCGAAAAACAAGCCTCCAGAAATTGACTGAATACCAATTGAGATGTTTCAACAAACGGATGCAGCACTGGAAGTGCTCACTCATCTATGCCAAGAAACTTGGAAGACAGCTACCTGGCCAACCATCTGGAAGAGATCCATATTTATGCCTATTCCCAACAAAGGTGATCCCACCAAACATGAAAATTATCGAACAATACCATTAATATCACACACAAGTAAAATGTTGCTGAAGATCATTGAAAAGGGGCTGCAGAAGTACATCAACAGAGAACTGCCAGAAATTCAAGCCAGATTCAGAAGAGGACCTTAAGCCAGGAATATCATTGCTGATGTCAGATGGATCCTGGCTGAAAGCAGAGAATACCAGAAAGATGTTTATCTGTGTTTTATTGACTATGCAGAGGCATTCAACTGTGTGGATCATAACAAATTATGGATAATATTGTGAAGAGTGGGAATTCCAGAACACTTAATTGTGCTCATGAGGAACCTGTACACAGATCAAGAGGCAGTTTTTCAAACAGAACAAGGGTATACTGGAAATTCAGGAAAGGTGTGCATCAGAGTTGTATTCTTTTACCATACTTATTCAATCTGTATGCTGAGCTAATAATCTTAGAAGCTGGACTATATGAAGAAGAATTTGGCATCAGGATTGGAGGAAGACTCATTAACAACTTTTGTTATGCAGATGACACAACTTTGCTTGCTGAAAAGTGAAGAGGACTTGAAGCACTTATTGATGAAGATCAAAGACTACAGCCTTCAGTATGGATTACACCTCAACATAAAGAAAACAAAAATCTTCACAACTGGACCAATTAACAACTACATGATAAACCGAGAAAAGACTGAAGTTTAGCTGCCGTCGAGTCGGTGTTCTATATATATCTATATCTCACTGGTTCTGTTTCTCTAGAGAGCCCTGACTAAGATACTCCATTTACTCAAGTACATTTTTCATTCATTGATAACATTGTGCATATTTCTTTATTAGAGGAACTGTATCATTTTTGGTAGTAGAAGTCCTAAGTATAAACAGTAATACTCAAAGGACACCGAAAGAAAGAAAAGCCAAGGAAGGCAATTTAGACCTAATGGTACAAAAGTTAAAAGAACCAGCAGAGGGGTATTCTAGAAGCCAAGAATGGAGAAAGTTTAAGGAGGAACTTGTGGTCAGCAATGGTAAAACTGATCAAAGGGATAAGAACTGAAAAATAGCCTCTGAATTTGGTAATTACAAAGTAATTGATGATTTTCCTATGGGAAATTTTAGTAGTATGATGAGATCAGAAGCTAGATTGAGGACGCTGAGGAAGGAAAAATACTAAGCATAATTTTTTTCCCCTGATGTCAAAGATAATAGTAAGTAGAGGTAAAGATGAATATATACCTATTTTTTCAAGGAAAGAAAGAGAGAAAGTCAAGGCATATCTAGGCTAGAGAATACCTAAGCATATTTGCAGGCAGAAAGAAGAAAAGAGCTAGAAGCCAGAAGCACAGACAGATATTAATCTAACAAAAGAATCTCCCTCTGAGATAGTAAAGTAAAAGGAAAAGATAATAATAGCTAACATTGATCACTTACTCTGAACTAGCCATGTGCCATACACTTTAAGGCATTGTCCTATGTGAGAAATCTTCACACTAACCTTATAAGTATGTTATCCTCCCCATTGAGACAAAGGTAAAATGAGTTATAAGTACAGGAGGTGAGATTTGAACCCTGAAGTTTGACCCTAGAGTTAAAATGCATGATAACCTGCCTATATACTGTTAAGTAAGATGGTGGAGGAAAGGAGGGAGCTGTCATCATATGGAATGAATTATCTCCCAAATCATCAAAATCACCCTGTGAATATGTCAGAACAAGGACTGCCAACTTTGACTAGAACTCAGGAGTAGCAGAAACAAATGAGTTCTCCATTACAGGGATGCTCAAGGTGGAATGGCCTATTATGAATATATGAGTTACTTTTACAAGTATTCACACTCTCCCTCTGTCTTAGTTATCCAGTGCTGCAACAACAGAAATACCACAAGTGGATGGCTTTAACAAAAAGAAATTTATTCTGTCACACTGCAGGAGGCTAGAAGTCCAAATTCAGGGTGCCAGCTCTAGGGGAAGGCTTTCTCTCTCTGTCAGCTCTGGAGAAAGGTACTTATCATCAATCTTCCCCTGGACTAGGAGATTCTCCACGAAGGAACCCTGGGTCCAAAGGATACGCTCTGCTCCTGGCACTGCTTTCTTGGTGGTATGAGGCCCCCACGTCTCTCTGCTCACTTATCTCTTTTATATCTCAAAAGAGATTGGCTCAAGACACAACCCAATCTTGTGGATTGAGTCCTGCTTCATTAACATAACTGATGCTAATCCCATATTATCAATATAATAGAGATACGATTTACAACACATAGGAAAATCACAAAATGGTGGACAATCACACAGTACTGGGAATCATGGCCTAGCCAAATTGATGCAAATATTTTGGTGGGACACAATTCAATCCATAACACCCTTATACCAATTTTTAAAAACTCAATCTCTGCACTGAGTGTTTTTTTGCACCACCATAGTTTCACTGGACTTGTAAGTTATTTACTTAATAACACAGGGGCAAAAGGACATGATTGTTTAGCAAACATGGTCATAGGCATATAGCTTCTGGCCTGTCCATCTACAGAGGATCAGGCTGGCATGTTCCCAGGTATAACACAAGCCACCTAGTGATAACTCCATCATGCTCAGAGATGCAGGCCCCTGAAGACAGGCACTGAGGCAGAAAGAAGCTCTGCGCCAGGAGAGCCTAGTCATACTCTACACGTCTTTCCAAATCCAGCTTAGCCCCAATTCCTTGATACAGGCTTCCCTGTTCCTTCAGCCCTCGCTGCTCTTCACCTCTTCACCTTCTTGGAATGCTGACAGAATTTAGAGTCTAGTCTCACTCAGTAATGGCTTCAATTGTGTTTGCCATATGTACATCCTCCACTCGACTGTATTTCTTTGAGGGCCAATTTTATGTGTTTCTTATTTGGTTGCTCATAGGATAAGTAAGTATGTGCTTTGGAGGACTAATTAATGTTCAAGTTAAGCAGACAATTCCTTAAATGAAAGGAATAAATCTCCAATTGAAGAATTCAAAATTGAGCAGGACAGAAGTCTAAAGTTTAGAGGGGTCTTCATTTAACCCCTCAAATCATTCCAAGTGGGCATTGATTCTCTATTGGCTGATTGTGCTGCCGAGGATCCTAGAGGGTGTGCACAAACCCCCATATCTCTCTCCATAAATGACCAGATTCATTCTTCAAGGTAGTCATTTATTTACTTGTCTTCATCTACCTTGGACTTTAAGCTTCTTGAGGGCAGGGATCAGGTCCTACATAATCTGGGTCTCCTTCCAATTTCCAGGTTGGAGGTGTCCAAAAAATAGTTCCTGAAATTACATCAACTATCCTTACTTACCAGTGAGTGAGCTGCTTCTCATGATTACTTTTGATGAAAAAGCATGTTAATGATGAACCGCTGTAACTATCGCTCGAGTCTGAGGTTTTGTTCCTTGCTGGGTTTGTTCTAATCCACCTAGCCAGCCTTACTTATTTCCTTTTGGGAACAAAACTTAACAAGTGACAACATGGAGAAAAGCCAGTTTGTGGCCAGGCAATGGAGCTTTTTCTTAGTGCAAAGTCAACGGTCCCCTGTATAGTTTGGACCCAGTAGACAAGTTTTAATCAGTTAAGCTACATTCATTATTTTACTCCCTGTATCCTGAGGTTAAGTTCTGTCTTGGTTATCTAGTGCTGCTATAACAGAAATACCACAAGTGGCTTTAACTAACAGAAATTTATTTCTCTCAGTTTAGGAGGCTAGAGTCTGAATTCAGGGTGCTGACTCTAGAGGAAGACTTTCTAGAGGAAGACTTTCTCTCTCTGTTGGTTCTGGAGGAAGGACCTTGTCTCTTTTGAGCTTCTGTTCCTGGGCGATCTTCTTGTGGCTTGGCATCTCTCTTCCCCCATCTCTGCTTGCTTATCTGAGTCTAATCTGCTCTTTTTATATCACGAAGGTGATTGGCTTAAAGCACACCCTACACAGATACTGCCTCTTAACATAACAAAGAAAACTCATTCCTAAATGGAATTATAACCACAGGTATAGATGCCAGGATTTACAACACATATTTGGGGGGTGGGGGGGAGGAGGAACACAATTCAATCTATAACAAAGTCTCTGAGTGGCACAAACAGTTTGCCCTCAACTACTAACCAAAAGGTTGGCAGTTCAAGCTTATCCAGTGGTACTGTGGAAGAAAGTTCTGGCGATCTGCTTCTGTAAAAATTACAGCCAAGAAAACCTCATGGACATCGGTTCTACTCTGAAACATGTGGGGTTACCATGAGTTGGAATTGACTTGCGGCACCAGGTTTAGTTTTGTTTTGTTTTTTATCCTGATGTTGGTGAACACCATTAGCCAATAAGGTCAACAAATAAATATTTAAAAAGAAGAGATCTTTATTAAAAAGAAATGCTGGAAATGGTGGCCAATTGTTCACAATATTTTGTTACTGTCTACCAGGCCCATCCCTACAGAACCCCTCCCTGACACCGTCCCTGAAGAGGAAGTATACTTTTTATTCAGTTAACATCAGGTTCAGCCATGTAACTGGCTTTGGCCAACAGAATGTGAGCAGAAGTGATTTATCCTATAAATAAGCAGAAACTTTAAGAGCTATTGTGTCGTTCCATCATTACTCTTTTCCCTCTTCCATTGAGAATGGCCTGGCTCCATCAGCCTGGGTCCCAGAATGAAGAAGACATGTGGATCCACAGCTAATATGAACTGTGGGCAAGAAATAAACCTTTGTTGGAGTAAACCACTGAGATTTAGGGGTTGTTTGTTACCATAGCATAACTTATTGGAAGCTGACTAATACAGAACCTTGCCTATAAACATTTTATACTCTCCTCTGGTCTTAGTCACACAACAGACGTAGAATGCAATAGGAAGCTCAGTCTTCGGAATCAACAGCAAAATGAGATAAAAACCTGTTATGAGGTTGCTGGGATGGTTTGGTAGAATAATGTATGGAGGGAACCTAGGGTGGTATGAGCTCAATAAATGCAAGCTCCCTGCCCACCACAACTCCTTTTCTCCTCATTTTATTTCCACTTCCACTGTGGAGATAGGTAACTACAGCCATGTTAATCAGGGTCTTGGGTTTTCTCTATACCAGTGTGATGAACAAGTCATGCACAGGCCCTGCCTCATGAAACTTGTCGTCTAGCAGGAAAATGCAGCATGTGTGTGCTTGCTTCTTATGTATTAAAGTGAGGATCCAGCATCCCAATGGAAGGTTAAAAAATGTGATTATTATGTGTCTTGGGAATGGAGGTGGTCCATTGTTGATCACTTTTCCAACTCCTCTCACCACTACCAATCACCTTCCCTCTTATGCACACGTACACCATCATCACCAACTCCTCCTCCAGCTATTATTTCCTGATTCTCAAGGCTGGATTAGATTGTCCTCTTTTGTGCACCCGCAGCACCTTGTACTTCCCCCATCTCCCAACTATTTCTGTGGACTGGATTTATCAGTTTGTAAATCAGTCTTCCCACTAGACTCTAGGGCCTGAGACAGAAGGAAGTGTTTCTTCTTTGTTTGTATTCCTAAAAGCTGGCATGTGCCTGGAATATATTAATCAACATTTTGTTAATGAACAATGAGTGAACAAATGAATTTTTAAAATTAATCCCTTCTTAATGACTTTCGAGTTCTCACTTCAAGTCAATGAATTTGTTATGCCATGTGCCCAACACTCCACTCAATCTTTATGGATTTTTTAGATGACATGAAATTCTCCATTATTAAATGAGGATGTTATTTACATATACCTGCAGTCTTAAGCACTCATAGAGACTAGTGAAAATTCAAATAGGCAATGTACAAATTGAATTCTCATCTCCTTAATAAGTGAGTGCCAGCTTTCATTAAAATCGGCTAACTATATCCCCGCAGTCAGTTAATAGCTTCAGAATAATCATGAACCTCATAAAGCTGTAATCTGCAAAATAGGGATATTCTGAGTTATGTTCAGGATATTTCCAACTGTATATTTTTCCATGGTAACTTATGCTGTACTAACCAAACAATAGGTAAGCTAATTTCCTAAAAAAGGACAAAATGAACTCAAATTTTTCCTTCCTCTTTTGGAAGGATTCCACAGTTGTCAGAGTCAGATCATGCCCTTACTTATTCCTGGGTCTCTAAAAAACCTGAGTCATATGAGGTTATTTTGTAAAATGAGAAATGTTTCCTGTTCTATTTATTTTTACTTAATAACTCTATCATCAAACTAATTTCAAAATGATGACTTAGAAGCACCAACCTTCTTTGGTAGGAAAACATCTTTCTACCTCATTCTCCTGTTAGCCTCTAGACTACTTAAGCTATTTTGTCAGTTTGATAGAATTTACAGAAGTGTAAGAATTCAGAATTACAGTGTACCAAATTTCCTTTCTCTTGTTCATTGAAATGCCTCTTCATACCCATCACCCAGTGCCTGCTGATCTTTAGAAGCAATCCAGAAGGCAGGAGGAAGGGCACATAATCTTTGCTTTTTGAATTAAAGAAAGATTTCATTTGTTTTAGAATTGCCAAGCTAAAAGAAGAAAACCTTCACAATTCAACCATAAGGCTACATACAAGGAAGGCAAACATGAGGCAGGTATTTGGAGGAGCTTTTCTAATGGGTTCCAAGGTCTTTTCAACATTAAGATTGTATCAGGCTGAATACATATCATATTGTCTATGTCAGATTTCATTTCTATTTCGTTCCATGACTTTCCATCTCTCTTCTCCCATCTGCCAGGTTCTAATTCAAATAAGCCGATCATTTTTGCAAAATGCCAAGGAATCAATCTATGTAAAGCTTCAAGATTCCAGGGCCACCCACGTTGCAGGCAGGAAATATCCAACTAGCCCCAAGGAAGCTTCCTTCAGCAATGCCAGGATTCTATAAAACCCCTCCCAAGGTAACTTCTCTGGCCTTGCAGCAGACAGATATCTCTTTGAACACTAGGAAGAGCACAAAGCCTTCTGCCAACCTGAAATGCAAGCCCCCTGGAAGAGTTCCCTCCAGAAGATGGCATTGCCTCTACCCCAAGTTTCTCAGCAACAACCACTACCCCCACCTCCCACCCCAAATCTCCTTTCTGCTTTACCTTCCCCATCTTTCTGGCCCCAGTTTTCCTCCACTCCTCCCTTGCTTCCTTCCTCCACCCCGCTCCTGTGATGTTGAATGTAATTTTCCCCTTGAGGAAATGTGAGTAATTCACCTCCACAGAGAATTTGCCTAGAAAAGGCGGAGAGACAGCGTTCACACCGCCAACTACTTCCTCTTTTCCTCTCTCCTGCCCCACCCCAACCCAAGCTCGCCGCAGAAGAGGGGAATAGGACACTTGGACACTAGCTGCACCGGTCAGACCCTTCTCCGTCTGGGCTGAGACCCACGAAGGGCTCAGGAGGTGGGACACTTGTCCACACCTCCAACACCAAGGGCCAGCTTTATAGCGTGGACAGTGGTGCCCTCTAGTGTCTGCAACCGGTAGCCCTGAGAGCTCCATCAGCTCCGGAATTGCTCTTTTACAGCCTAAGCAACACCTGGAGCATCTCTGAGCTCCGACCCGCAGTGCTCCTTCACCACCGCCGTTCGCATTGCATCCCGACTCACCTTTTCATCCCACCCACCCCTTTCTCCGTCCAGTGGTGTATTGGTGGCTGCAACATGCAGGGTTGATTTAACAGACTGTCCCCTGCTCCTCCTCCTCCTCCTCCTCCTCCCCTCTCTCCCTCTCGCCTCCTCTTGCATTCCGGGCATCGGGACTTGGCTAAGCGCAGCGCCTGCTTCCCGCAACGCCGCGGCGCTGCCCGGCGCGCTGCGCTCCCCTGCTTGGTCTCTCCTCAGCCAAGGGGGCGCCGGTGCGAGCAAAGGACGCGCGCGGTGACAGCTCCCCGAGGCTCAGCGTGCTCAGAGCCCCGGGCATTGGGAGAAGCGGTGCTTTGATAAAGCTCGGGAGAAAAAAAGGAGCCGGTTTGGAGGGAGACCGTCCGCAAGGTGAGGGGCGCACGCCTTTCGGGGGCAACCTCGGCTTCCCTTCTAACCTTCCTCAGAGGCTCAAGCTTTGAGTTGGGGATTTTTCGCTCCGTATGTGGCACAAAGGCAGCAGGGACTGGGACAGTGGGTGTGGGAAGGGAGACCACGGGGGTCGTCTTTCAGGTTCATTAAGGCGCCTGGGCATTGTGCCTGCCGCCTGCCCCCTGGACTTCTTAGTACGAAACGTGTTTCTCTTTCAAAAAAACAAAAACCCAAAGGTGTAAACCTGTGTATCTGTATTGTGTATAACTGTGATTTAAGAATTTTATTCTACTTCCTTGTAAAAGGATCCGAGGCAGCTTTAAGATTTAAAGAATGTGGAAGGGGTGCTAGAAGGAGAACAACTTGAGTAGAAATCACACGGAGATGGTGTGCTCTGGGGACTGTGGGAGATCGAGGGGATTTCAAAGCCAGCGCTGATGGAAAAACCTTTTATTAGAAGGGGCTGTACGGTTGCTCCGGCCCTCAGAAAATAATGATGTGCTCAGTCCTGATCAAGGGCATACCCAGGTGGGGAGGCAAAGACACTGACTTAAACTACAAAATAAAGCTCTGGAAGTGCAGTTAAGAAGGGAAGTTTGGTCTCAAGCTATTTCCACCAAATCCTGTAAGGTGATACATTGGCCCCCTATACAGGGAAATGAAAGGGAATTGTGGCTGAATGGAAGTGGTTCCTGCTCGTATCACAGGAAAATACATAGTTTGGCATTGTTAAAATATATATACTTCCGCATGTTTCTGCTTGCTTCCAGTTTTGGAAAGGACCTTGTATTCAACCCAACATTGCTTGTCCTTGAGTTATAAGGATGAAGCAGAGGCTATAGGTGCTTCTTCTTCACCTTCCTTTTTCTGTTTCTCTGTCTTCTGCACCAAAGCTCTCTGGGCCCAAGAGGGAATAATAAATGGTTAAATGGATTGGGGGAAAAGGTATTTTTTCCCAAATAATTCAAGCTTCTTTTGCCATTCCTTTTATACTCCCAAGCCCCAAGCAGTGCATGCTCCTGATCTGAACTTGACTTTGCTTCAGGATATACATTCGCAGTAGTTATACATTCAGATATAATATGCATAGCCTTAAATACCCAGGGTGGACTTGTGAGTCAGGGGCTTCCCAGCACTGGGAGCCATTTGCAGCCTCTTCCAAGGGGAGCATATTTTAAATACCTTTGAGATACATATTTGAAAAACAAAGAAGAGATTATGAACCAGCCTTTCTCTGCTTGCTGGTGCACTTGTTTTCCTACTGAATTAAATGAGATGACCCTCTCTTCAGCACACAGATGACCAGAGGCATTTGAAGTCCACTTAGGAAATGTAGAAAATATGCCTGCCCACTTTTTTCCTCCCTTCAGCACTTCAGCCCCCAGAGTATAGAGTTGTGAAAATTAAGCAGCCTCCTAAGTGGGACTGCTTAGAAGGCTCAGTTTCTCTATCATGTTTAAAACAAAGTGTGTTGTTTCCTTCTAAAATTACATAGCACCTCACAACTAACCATTTTGTTGCACAGAAATAGTTTTGCTGCACAGAAATGAAAGCAGTACTTTCTGCCCAGATATTTCATCACTGAGAGAGCTATAAAGAGAAACTTATTCAAATCCTGATTCATCATTGTTGATAGAATTCAGCTGTTATGTCATCCTCGCCAGGTATGGGCTGTAGAAGCTCAAGGATTGCTACAGATCTTTGTATAAACTGAGACTGGGTAATGACACAGCTGGAAAGAAGCTTAAAGTCATATAGCTGAGACCCTGGTCTTCAGGTACATGCATGTCTTTAAATGGTGTTTCTTTCATGAAGATCTCCAGGAATGAAGACTTCATAGTTAATTTTTGTAATAAGAAGTATTCAAATTGACAGTTTGTATCTACCATCTAACAAATGTAAAAGTCCACAAAAGCTCACCCAAGTTTTCCTTCCTCTCGCTTCTCTTATTCCTCTCTTTTCTTACCCATGTCAGCTTCGGCCACAGCATATTTCCAGACCAGATGCTCCTGGGTATCCTCCCCAACACCACACTGTCTTGGACAGGAGTGGAGACATGAGCCACAGCCTCCCTTTGCAACTCACGCTGATGCCACCTTTGTTATCCTGATGACTAGGCAGTCCATTCTATTAAAACATTTGCTCTTCATTTCTTCCTACTGATACCTGATCAGAATCAATCATATAAATAAATTTTCATTCTTTTGAGGAAAATAATCAAGTTGGGGAGTTTCAGAGGTGGTATCTATGAAGAAACAAAATGTGTCAGGTGACACTGCTATATGCTCCCATTCCCTGCTATTTGATGGGATTATGACTGGGGAGCCAAGTAAGATATGCCATTAATAGCAATTTGTCTCCACCTGGCAAGAGCACCTTTCCTGTCAACACACACTGCCCACCACCACCACCTCCTAAAACTAAAACACCAAATCCATTGTAGTCGGACTTATTGCAAATGGGCCGCCCCCACCACCACCAAGTATTATATGAGATAAGAAGGGGGCAGGTCGGTAGACAGGGAAGAGGAAAGCGGGAATCACTTGGTGTGGGAGATCGGGTAGTGGCTCTCTAGAGGGACTGGCTTCCCTCTTGTTTTCTCCCCATTGAGTCATTTTCTAGAGCCAGTATTTTGACCCCTAAAGTTGAGGCCCAAGTCAGCCTATTTACCAAAGTCTGTCTTCCTGTGAATGAAAGGACTTTTACCAATATCCCATCTACTCTGCATAATTTGGTATCACCTTCTACATTTTGTGGATTAAGGAGCTAAGAAGCAGAATTTATAGAGATCATTCAGTCAATAAATTGGCATATTCCTGGATCACAAGAAATTGGAAATTTTCTTGACAACTCTATTCCTAATACAGTTGTTTTGTGTTTTTTTTTTTTAATGTTTCTCTTATTTTTTATTGTGATAAAAAATATATATAACAAAATGTTGGCCGATTCAACAATTTTTACATGCACAATTCAGTTGGCATTGATTACATTTATCATGTTGTGCAATCATTACCACTATCCTTTTCCAAATTATTCCACCACCATTAACAGTAACCCAGTACGCCCTAAGCTATGACTCCCCCTTCTCCCTTTCCTCTCACTCCTGGTAACCACTGATAAGTTTTGGTCTCTATACATTTGCCTAGTTTATATAAGTGAGATCATAAAATATTTGTCCTTTTGTGACTGATTTATTTCACTCCACATAATGTTTTCAAACTTCATCCATGTTGTAGCATGTATCAGGACTTTATTTCTCTTTATGGCTGAGTAATATTCCATTAGGAGCCGTGGTGGCACAGTGGTTAAGTGCTGGGCTGCTATCCGAAAGGTTGATGGTTCAAACCCACCAGCCACTCAGTGGGAAAAAGATATGGCAGTCTGCTTCCATGAAGATTTCCAGCCTTGTGGAGCAAAGACACAAGGGAAAGATTAGTCCAAAGGACTAGTGGACCACAACTACCACAGCCTCCACCAGACTGAGCCCAGAACAACTAAATGGTGCCCAGTTATCACACTGACTGCTCTGGCAGAGAACACATTAGAGGGTCCAGGACAGAGAGGGAGAAAAATGTAGAACAAAATGCAAATTCACACACACACACGCACACACACAAAAAGACCAGGCAATGGGTACTGGTTTAATAATCCACTGTACATACATACCACATTTGGTTTATTCATTCATCTGTTGATGGACATTTAGGTTGTTTCTACTTTTTGGCTATTGTGACTAGTGCTGCATTGAACATTGGTCTACTACTATCTATTTGTATTCCTGCTTTCAAATTTTTTGGGTATATACCTAGGATTGAGATTGCTGGGTCATGTGGTGGTTCTAGGTTTAGCTTTTTGAGGAACGCCAAGCTGCTTTTCACAGCAAATGGCTCATTTTGCGTTCCCACCAGCAATGGATGTTTGTTGTTGTTGTGTGCCATCGAGTCAATTCCATCTATAGCGACCCTATAGGACAGGGTAGAACTGCCCCCTAGGGTTTCCAAGGCTGTAATCTTTATGGAAGCAGACTGCCACATCTTCCACAAAGCAGCTGGTGGGTTCGAACCACTGATCTTTCAGCTAGCGGCCTAGTGCTTCACCACTGAGCCACCAGGGCTCCTCAGCAATGGATAAGGGTTCTAATTTCTCCACATCCTCACCAATACCTGCAGTTTTCCATTCTTGTTTGTTTGTTTTGTTTTGTTTTGATCATAGTCATTCTAGTGGGGGTGAGGTGATATCTCATTGTGATTTTTATTTGTATCTCCCTAATGGCTAACGATGTTGAGCATCTTTTCGTGTGCTTGTTGATCCTACTATAGTTTGATTCTAATTGTGTTTTTCATTTTTAGCTCTCCTTTGTTGTCTCACCACTTGTGGATTACTGGTTCACTACAGTCCCTGTCCTAACAGATTTCAGGGCCTTTTATTTCATTGCTGTATTCTCCTAAGACATGCCAAATGACAAATACATATAGCCAGTGAATACTTGAAATAGGTTCATTGTTAGAGCTCTCTCCTATTCAATTCTCAAAACATGCAGTTGCAGGATTAGGAAGACAAAATCCTTTAGAAGATGCTGTAAAACTCAATCCTTCTACATCTAGATCATTTTAAACTACAAGTTGTAAGAGGAATGAGCATCTTGAGATTCTAGTTATCAGTCCAGTCCAGAAGGAAGGTCTTTATGAAGGCTGGCATGAGAAGGAAAGCATTTTTATAGCAAGAAGATAATATTTTGAGAAACAGCAACCAGCAGAAACAGCAGCTTGCAGTTCCAAAATTCTCAGATCTTTCTTATGGCCCCATCTACCTAACTATCTACCCAATAAAGTTAAACCAGACCTCATTAAATGTCTTTCTTTAGATGCAGCTGTTCTTTTTGCCTTTATCAGATAATGGGCAATTGGTGATATTTCCAAAAGATTTGTGAAGGATCTAACTTAAACATTAAACTATGAGTTTTGTTGGGACAGCTTGCCTAAGAAACTCAAATCTGTGTTTGCATTCTTGGAATTGAAGATAAGCAAGAGTGTTTGTTCAGAGTAAACTCCACCAAATGGATGGTGAAACTGATAGAAAATGCTTCCCCAAAAAATTACTTCAGCTTCAAAATCCTAGTACCGTTCAGAATTATCTTTCAATAAGTCCATTCATCTGCCATCTGTGCTGGTGGGGTGGAGGTGGGGCCTGAGGTGGGGAGGAAGCAACTAACAAGTGCTGAGTGCCTGCTATGCTTCAGGAGCTGTGTTAAGAGCTGCACGTATATTCTTTTATTTAATGCTCACAAGAGCACTGCAAGGTAAGTATTATGAGCCTACAATTCACTGGTTCTTTTAAAAAATTGTATTTGTTGCTGTCAATAAGCTGTATACCTGTAAAAAGTTGAATTTGCAAAAGTTGTGCAATATATATATTTACAACACTTACCAAAAAAAGAAAAAAAAGAAAAAGAGTAGCTGCTGAGGCAGCTTAGGTACAACCAAACACCTCATGGGATTTGGTTCCTTGGTTTGGAGGTTTCGCGTCATGGTTTCATGGGACATCCCAGTTAATTGGCCTAATAGCATGTATAGGGCCTCTGTTCTACCTCCTAGTTTATTGTGTAGTGCCTGGGGTCTTAAAAGCTTGCAAGTAGCCATCCACGGTACAAAAATTGGTGTCTATTCACCTGGAACAACAGAGGAAGAAGGAGAGTCAAGAATAGGGGGAAGAATGGAATGTATGGCTAATTGCCTCAGTGAACAGCTGCCTCCTTTGCCATGAGATCAGAAGAACTGGATGGTGCTCGCTACCATTACTGAACAGTTTGATCAAAGATTCTATAGCAGAATCCTGATCAAAGGGGGGAAATGTAGAACATAATTTAAAATTCTCATAGAATCCAGATTTTCTAGAGCTATGGAGCCTGGAAATATTGAAACTAATTCCTGAAACTATTGCCGTGAGGTAGTCTTTATACCTTAAATATCCTTGGAAGTAAAGACTAAGGTAACCACAAAGGAAATTTACAATCTTACACATCAAAATAAAAAACAAGAAAAACATAAAGACTCAGCAAATACAAAATCAACAACAACAAAAAAGATGAAAAGAGAATACATCAAGAGAAATGACTCAGCACAGAAAATTAAATGGAACAAAGAAACTGTCAACAACACAAAAAAATACATCAAAATGATAGCACTAAATTCATATCTATCAATAATAATGCTGAACGTAAATGTACTAAATGCACTAATAAAGAGACAGAGAATGGCAGAATGGATTAAAAAACGTGATCCTTCTATATGTTGCCTACAAGAGACTCATCTTAGACTTAAAGACACAAAAAAACTAAAACTCAAAGGATGGAAAAAAAAATAAAGCAAACAACAAACAAAAAAGAGCAGGAGAGGCAATATTAACCTCTGACAAAATAGACTTTAAAGTGAAATCCACCACAAAGGATAAGGAAGGACGCTATATAATGATTAAAGGGTCAATACACCAGGAGGACATAACCATAATAAATATTTACACACCCAACAACAGGGCTCCAAAATACATAAAACGGCATTGAAAAGAGAGATAGATAGCTCCACAATAACAGTAAGAGACTTCAACACACCACTTTCAACGAAGGACAGAACATCCAGAAAGAAACTCAATAAAGACATGGCAGATCTAAATGCAACAATCAACCAACTTCATTTCATAGACATATACAGAACACTCCACCCAACAGCGGCCAAGTATACTTTCTTTTCCAATGCACATGGAACATTCTCCAGAATAGACCACATAGTAGGCCATAAAGCAAGCCATAACAGACTCCAAAGAATGGAAATATTACAAAACATCTTTTCTGACCATAAAGCCATAAAAAGTAGAAATCAATAACAGAAAAAGCAAGGAAAAAAAATCAAACACATGGAAACTGAACACCTTGCTCAAAAACTACTGGGTTGTGGAAGAAATTAAGGATGGAATAAAGAAATTCATAGAATCAAATAAGAATGAAAACACATCCTACCAGAACCTTTGGGACACAGCAAAAGCAGTGCTCAGAGGTCAATTTATAGCAATAAATGCATAGATCCAAAAAGAAGAAAGGGCCAAAATCAAAACATTAACTCTACAACTCAAACAAACAG
>NW_004444162.1:1530434-1532420 GCF_000243295.1 Trichechus manatus latirostris
AGGGGTCTGGTAACCATGGTTTCAGGGGACATCTAGGTCAATTGGCATAACAAAGTTTATTAAGAAAATGTTCTGCATCCCATTTTGGTGAGTGGCCTCTGGGATCTTAAAAGCTAGCGAGCGGCCATCTAAGATGCATCAATTGGTCCCAACCTACCTGGAGCAAAGGAGAGTAAAGAATACCACAAACACAAAGAAAATATTAGCCCAAGAGACAGAAAAGGCCACATAATCCAGAGACTTCATCAGCCTGAGACCAGAAGAACTAGATGGTGCCCGGCTACCACCAATGACCACCCTGACAAAAAATACAACAGACAGTCCCTGATGGAGCAGGTGAAAAGTGGGGTGCAGAATTCAAATTCTAGTAAAAAGACCAGACTTAATAACGGTCTGACTGAGACTGGAGCGACCCTGGAGGACAGGGCCCCTGGAATCTCTGTTAGCACAGAACTGAAACCATTCCCGGAGCCACCTCTTCAGACATAGATGAGACTGAACTATAAGACATATAATGATACTCATGAAGAGAGTGCTTCTTAGCTCAAGTAGATACATGAAACTAAATGGACAGCTCCTGTCTGGAAGCCAGATGAGAAGGCAAAAAGGGATAGGAGCTAGTTGAATGGTCACAGGAAATTCGGGGTGGAAAGGAGTGTGCTGTCACATTATTGGATGAGCAACTAGGGTCATATAACAATGTGTATAAATTTTTGTATGAGAAACTAACTTGAACTATAAACTTTCACTTAAAGCACAATTAAAAAAAGGGAAGGGGGAGTTATGTAAGATATCACTGAGACAGTTGTAAGCTAATAGAATTATCAATGTTAAATTTACCCAGTGTAATAATTATATTTTGTTTATTGAAGGGAGTAGCCTTTTCTTAGGTGATATATGCTAAAATAATCAGGTGTGTATTTGAATGCTAAAAATCTCACGTGTCGTAGTACTGGCTTACTCGTAGGAAGTGAGATAGATGCCATTCCATCACAAATAATAAAGCCTTTGATGTTTATTTCCTTAAAAAAAACAAAATTCCCTGAAGTCTTCTTAAAACCAAACAGTAGTTTAGCTTAACTAGTAAAAAATGTCTGCCTTGAGCATTGTGCTCTTTTAAGAACTATCTATATGGGATCAAATAGACAACAGCAACTCCTAAAATTAGATAGGAAACTTAAAGGGCAGTGAGTTTATGTTAATGCGGGAGGAGAAACTCAGTAAAGAAGGGTGAACTGAAAATGGTGCACAATTCTAAGAATGTAGTCAATGTCACCGAATTGTACATGTAGAAATTGTTGTAGTGGTGTATGTTCTGCTGTGTATATTCTCAACAACACAACAAAAGTAAAATAAATTACATTAAAAAAATGTATTTGTCACCCAACTTCTTAGTCTGCTGTCCTTTATAGGGAGCTGTCAGAAATTCAGCATGAGTGAAGTGAACACAAACAGGGAGTAGCCAGAGAGATTTGAGAAGTGTGTGGATCATGAAAGGGGTCCTAGGAATTTGGACTTTACACTATAGGCCTGGGAGAATCATTATAGGATTTTTTTAAAATAAATGTATTTATTAAGTATAATATATATACAGAGAAGTGTACAAATCATAACAGTTAAACTCAACGACTTTTCTCATAGCGAACATATCCATGTAACTAACCACCACTAATACAAGAAATGGAAAATTCACTACACAAGTTCCTGTCCTATATATCTACCCAGTCATATATATCTACCCAATATATACCCAATCACTACTTCACCCTTCTCCATGAATGTAACCACTACCTACCTTCCAACACAATAGATTACTTTCAACTTTACATAAATGCGATCATACAGAACGATCTCTATTGTGATTTTGTTCAACATTATATTCATGAATGAAATTCCTTCGTATTGATGGTTATAACAAGTAGCTTGTTCATTGCGTGTGTGTGTATGCGTAGCATTCTATTGCATGAATATGTCACAATTTAATTA
>NW_004444162.1:1532730-1533913 GCF_000243295.1 Trichechus manatus latirostris
AATGAAGGAATGTATGGAGTACAGGACAATTCCCAGGTTCCTAAACTTGGTGGATCGTGTTTCCTTTCATCAAGACTGAGAAGGAACAGTAATACATTTATTAGGTCTCAGAGACAGTAAAAGAATTGCCCGAGGTGACTCCATATCTATGCTTTGCTGCAGGGCAGTGCTTTTTTCTTCTTCTCATCCAGGTTCCCACCATGTGCCTTTCTCCTACAACAGCCCCCTTCACACCTAGCCAAATTGTAAGGGGTAGTCACCTAAAAAAGGAAGGTGAAATAGTCCATCTTTCCTGAACTGTTGACCTACAAGTGACTTGCTTTTCCCTTCAATTTTGTCTCCTTTGAGCAGAACAGTTACAAAGAAGAAGATAAAGAATCAGCTAAAACTTCATTTTACCACTTAGACTATAGGGCTAGTAAATTTAGAATTCAGCGAAAGGGAATAGAGATAAAAGAAGTAGAATGTGAAGGGCTTTGTCTTGTAGTGGGTAGTTCAGGAGGACAGACTCATCAGCAAAATGTGCAGAGAGGCAGACAGACTTCAATACTTTATGGAAGAACTTTCTAACACTATCTAAAAATGCAGTTAGACTGCTAGTTTTTTTAGGTGCTGTCAAGTCAATTCCAACTCAGCAACCCTACGTACAACAGAACGAAACACCGCCCAGTCCTGTACCATTCTCACAATTGTTGTTATGCTTGAGCCCATTGTTGCAACCACTGTGTCAATTCATCTCATTGAGGGTCTTCCTCTTTTTTGCTGACCCTCTACTTTACCAAGCATGATATCCTTCTCCAGGGACTGGTCCCTCCTGATAACACGCCCAAAGTATGTGAGACAAAGTCTTGTAATTTTTGCTTCTAAGGAGCATTCTGGCTGTACTTCTTCCACGACAGGTTTGTTCATTCTTCTGGCAGTCCATGGTATATTCAATATTCTTCGCCAGCACCTTAATTCAAAGGTAACACTTCTTCTGCAGGTTTCTGTATTCATTGTCCAGCTTTCACATGCATATGAGGCGATTGAAAATATCATGGCTTGGGTCAGGTGTACCTTAGTCCTTAAAGTGACGTCTTTGCTTTTCAACACTTTAAAGAGGTCTTTTGCAGCAGATGTGCTCAATGCAATGTATCATTTGATTTCTTGACTGCTGCTGCTGTGGATTGTAATTGTGGATCCA
>NW_004444162.1:1535042-1549826 GCF_000243295.1 Trichechus manatus latirostris
TCTAACTCTAGGTCTTTGCATATGTCATTATAAAATTTTCCTTTGGTTTCTCGAGCCCCCCTTTGAAATCTTTTGTTCAGCTCTTTTATGTCATCATTTCTTCCATTTGCTTTTTAGCTACTCGACATTCAAGAGCAAGTTTCAGAGTCTCTTCTGACATCCATTTTAGTCTTTTCTTTCTTTCCTGACTTTTTAATGACCTCTTGCTTTCTTCACGTATGAAGCCCTTGACGTCATTCCACAACTTGTCTGGTCTTCGGTCATTAGTGTTTGATGTATCAAATCTGTCTTGAGATGGTCTCTAAATTTAGCTGGAATATACTCAAGGTCATACTTTGGCTCTCATGGATTTGTTCTAACTTTCTTCAGCTTAAACTTGAACTTGCACATGAACAATTGATGGACTGTTCCACCGTCAGCCCCTGCCCTTATTCTAACTGATGATATTGAGCTTCTCCATCATCTCTTTTCACAGATGTAGTCAATTTGATTCTTGTGTATTCCATCTGGTGAGGTCCACATGTATAGCTGTTGTTTATGTTGCTGGAAAAGGTATTTGCAATGAAGAATTCATTGGTCTTGCAAAATTCTGTCATTCAATCTCTGACGTCGTTTCTATTACCAAGGCCACATTTTCCAACTACTGTTCCTTCTTTGTTTCCAGCTTTCACATTCCAGTCACCAGTAACTAACAATGCATTTTGATTGCATGCTTGATCAATTTCAGACTGCGGAAGTTGGTAAACATCTTCAGTTTCTTCATCATTGGCCTTAGTGGCTGGTACATAAATTTGAATAATAATCATATTAACTGGTCTTCCTTGTAGATGCATGGATATCATCCTATCATTGACAGTGTTGTACTTCAGGATAGATGTTGAAATGTTCTTTTTCATGATGAAAGCAACACCATTCCTCTTCAATTTGTCATTCCTGGCATAGTAGACCATATGATTGTCCGATTCAAAATGGCCAGTATCAGTCCATTTCAGCTCACTAATGCCTAGGATATTGCAGTTTATGCGTTCCATTTCATTTTTGATGATTTCTAATTTTCCTAGATTCATACTTCGTACATTCCACGTTCTGATTATTAATGGATGTTTGCAATTGTTTCCTATCATTTTGAGTCATGCCATGTCAGCAAATGAAAGCCCTGAAAGCTTGACTCTATCCACATCATTAAGATTGACTTACTTTGAGGAGGCAGCTCTTCCCATGTAGTCTTTTGAGTGCCTTCCAACCTGAGGGGCTCATCTTCTGGCACTATAGCAGACAATGTTCCGCTGCTATTCATAAGGTTTTCACTGGCTAATTTTTTCAGAAGTAGACTGCTGGGTCCTTCTTCCTAGTCGGTCTTAGTCTGGAAGCTCAGCTGAAACCTGTCTACCAAGGGTGACCCTGCTGGTATTTAAAATACTGGTGGCATAGCTTTCAGCATCACAGCAACACACAAGCCAACACTGTACAAAAAACTGACAGATGTGTGGGGTAGACTGCTTATAAGGTGTATATTCTGCATCATTGAGAAGCTACCAGGCCTCATCTTCAGGTGCATGTCACAGGTTGGGCTCTGCAGTAAGCTGACTCTGAGGTGGCGTTTAACATACAGGATGGTTGTTAGTGCATGCCCTTGGAAGCCACATCTGAGGAAGGGAAGGAAGCAGGACTGGGCAGAGGGAGAAGTTAAGTTACAAAGTGGGCCCAAGAACAGCCTTACCAGACCCTCTGGGGAACTCTGAGTTAAAATGGCCCATCAGAGTTGTCCCAAGCTGGGCCAAAATGGCCAGGCTTTTCAACCCTTTCTTAAATCAGTCACTGGATGCGGGCCACGCAGGGAAGGACATGATCTTGTGTGAGGCAGCTCTCTGCAGTTGAGGGCAACCCTGAAGAAGATTCTGTGACAGCAATCCCAGCAACTAGGGCTATAAGCCCTTCCTTGGAGGAGAAATCTGGGCAGTGTGTCTCTGTGGCCATCTCAGACTTCGGTTGTAGAGAATTAAACTAGATTACTGAAGGCCCTTTCCAATTCTGAGATCTGTATTTACTTATTTCATTATATTCATGTTTCTGAGCCACTAAAGAGTTTACAGATGTAAATAATTTGCCATTTTGCCTTTAATGTCTCCGCCCTCCCACTTCAGTGAGTAAACATATCACTTGAACCACTCAAGGTGGATGGGAGGCAGAAATTCCTAGAAACCAACATGCCTCCTTGTTGCAGAACTACTCATAAGAAAGTAGCGAGGATATGCTTCCAAGGGACTGTGTGTGTGTGAGAGAGAGAGAGAGAGAGAGGAGAATTATGGTGATACCTCTATTTAACACTTGAAATAGACTTTGTTATAACTGTTCCTGGGTGGCGCTTGGCTGCTAACAGAAAGGTTGGAGGTTTGAGTCCACCCAGAGGCCCCTTGGAAGAAAAGCCTGGCAATGTACTACCCGAAAATCAGCCATGAAAATCCTATGGAGCATGGTTCTACTCTGATACACGTGGGGTCACCATATGTTGGAATTGACTCAACAGCAACTGGCAACTGGCAACTGGCAACTGGTTCCTTTATAACTAGACTTGCAGGATTAGTCTATAACAGAAAACTATCTGTGAGAAATCTCCCCTTACTGTTTCTACCTATTCAACTCAGAAACATAGTGTCCTGCAAAAGAATTGTTTTCTCTGCACTTTTGCAAGTAAGCTGACTGATAACTATAGGCTTGAAGAACCTCTCAGACTGGACTCTGCTGGGGAAATCCCTTCTCTCACATCAGACACAGCAGCAGCTTGGTTGGAAATGACATCTCCGACCTCATGATTCATTCAGTCTTTACTGGGCCTGCTACTCCCATCTTTCATGCAACTGTAGTTAGTGAATTCCTGCCAAGATCCATTCTACAAAGTTTTTATGGACCAGAAAGAGCAGAATTCCACTCTGTCGCATCCATCCCAGCTCCATTCCTGGGTGCTATTTGCATTTTCCCTCCGTTTGGTCTCCTTTCAGAAATAGTTTCAGTGTCTGAAAAGGCATCGTTATAAAATAAACACAGGCTTTTAAGAAAATTTCATCAGTTATTTGACTTTTGTTGTGTTAACTCTCTCTAACATTCTTACTTCAAGTATCCAGTTTGCTTCTCTTGTTTGTAATCTGGTGACCCCCCACCCCCCAACACACACACACACACACACATTTGACTGCTCTGTGCCTTAGTTGTTCCATCTGTAAAATATGAATAACAATGCCTGCCTTAGAGAGCTATTGGGAGGAGTAAAGAAAGGGTGTGTGCAACATAGGGGGAGGGTAATGGTAGGTATTACTATAGTTATTATCTTCATTATTATTCCTGTGTAGGGTGTGGTAGAAATAACTCTGGCCTAAATTTAGGGGAGGAGCCCCTGGGTGGTGCAAATAGTTAATGGCAGCTCACCCGCTAACCAAAAGCTGGAGGTTCAAGTCCATTCAGAGGTGCCTTAGAAGAAAGACCTGATGATCTACTTTTGAAAAATCAGCCATGAAAACCTAATGGAGCACAGTTCTACTTTGACACACATGGGGTCACCATGAGTCAGGATCAACTCAATGGCAACTGGTTTAAATTTAGGAGAATAGTATGGTGTTGGCATTGTAGAAAATAAAGGGAGATGAGTCCAGGTTGAGTTCCACTCCCCTGAACCCCATTGTCAAGAATTTGTTCTATGTTAATTCCTAATCTTTGCTCACATTAGAAATATCCTCAAGCCCCAGAGAGTGCCCTTGGGTACTACCCTCTCCAACCACCCCCACCCCCAAACTCCGAGTCCACTCACAAATCCTTCCTTTATATATGCAGGGGAAGAGTATGTGACTCTGAATTCCATTTGCAGTTGCTTTGCACCCAAAGAATCACATGATTTCTGCATGCTCTACAGTGGTGCCTCTCAAACCTTAGCACGCAGAAGAATCACCTGGAAAGCATGTTAAAGCTCAGATTCCTGGCCCCCATGTCCAAAGCTCCTACTCCAAAGGTCTGGGTGAGGCCGAGAATTTGCATTTCTAACAAACCCCCAAGTGATGCTGATTTTGCAGACCTGCAAACTAAGCTTTGGGTAGCACTGATCTACAGGGCTCAGCATGACATAAAACGAAACCAAACAAGTCAAACTTATAGGTCAGAGTAGAACTGCCACATAGGGTTTCCAAGGAACGGCTGGCTGGTGGATTTCAACTGCCAACCTTTTGGTTAGCAGCTGAGCTCTTAACCACTCTGCCACCAGAGCTCCAGCATAACATACTAAACTAAATTTATCTGTTACATCTAAAGAACAGAAAAATATAGAGAGGAAATAGTCTCAAGGAAATACAACCTGGATTATAGATATGTGATCTATAAGCAAGAAAATATGTTGCTTTCATATCACAAATATTTTATTACCAGTGTCTTATTTATGGAGAAAGCAAATTCCCATTTATAAAAAGCAATTTCACATCAACAAGCCAATAGTCATTTCAAAAGTTACCAAAAAGTTTATAAAAGTTAACGCATACTCATAATTTTAAGAAAAGCTTAGTAAACTAGAAAGAGAAAGGATCTAGTTTTTCACAGTAAGGGTAACATGCTTCTTAAACAACAGCCAACATCATGCTTAAGGATAAAACACTAGAGGGATAAGACAAGGATGCCTGCTATTTTACCACCATTATTTAACACTCATCTGAATGTTCTAGCCAATGGAGAGAGAAAGAGAGAACATGAAGAAGGAGGAGAAGGAGGAAGGAAGGAAGAGAGGGAGTGAGGGAGGGAGGGAGGAAGGAAGGAAGGAAGGAAGGAAGGAAAGGGGTGTTATACAAATACTGTTCAGGCAGAAATTGTATTATCATTATCTACAGATGATTTGATAATCTGCTAGGAAAAACCAAGTGAATAAATGAAAATGCCATTAGGACAATTGGAGGAATTCAGTAACATGGCTAGTTGCAAAATACACCAAAACCAAACTTGCCTGATTAGCAGCCATATGATTATAGGAATTTGTACTAAGCTGACACATGGCTGAACAGAAAACATGCCTAAGAAGTGAAAAATATGTCATCAGAGTCCAAGAAGAATGGGAAATGAAAGGCCACCTCATCTGAAGAAGATGGAAGAAAAGGACCCTGTAAGAAAGGAACTCACATTCCAAAACTCATCCCTATAAATTCTGTAGTATTTTATCTAAGATTCCTGACAACAGTATGTCATTGGGATTAATTCTTTCCTCTATTATTATCAATGAACAAGAACTCTACACTTAATAGCTTTCATCTAAAACTTTGTTACATACTGCAAATCTTAATGTTGAACTCCATCCTACTCAAGGAAACTTTGGTTTCCCTGCCATGAGAAGTCGACATTTAACAATCCATAAATACTGTCCTACTATATGGTTTAGTATAACTTAAGTAGACATTTAGAGAAAGAAGCAGGGCTTCCTCATTCATTATGTTTTCATTTGAACCGCTTTAACTTTCTTATCATTTTGACCCTCCTTTAATTCCTTGGGGGCCGTGGTTGCAAGGTAGTTAAGAGTTTTGCCGCTAACCAAAAGGTTAGTAGTTCAAATCCACCAGCCGCTCTTTGGAATCCCTATGGAGCATTTTTACTCTGTCCTATAGGGTTGCAGTGAGTCAGAATCAATTCGATGGCAGTGGGTTGGTTTGGTTTTGGGGTTCAGTTCCTTGTACAGCTGCTCTAAAAAAAAATCAAGTATGAAGTATGTCTTTTAATTAGCTATTAGCAAATAAATAATGTGTAAGATACATTTATATTGGCAAGCATATTTTTTATTCCATAGATTCTAAACCTGTAATGTAATCTTACCCTTTCTGAAACACGATAAACCATTTCTAAGGCCACCAGAGGCCTTACTTTATGCTCAAGCATTGGAGGACCAAAATGTACTGACCCCAGAGTTTGGTGATTTACATATAAATGAAACTTCTTATCAAGAAGGGAT
Organism: Trichechus manatus latirostris; assembly: GCF_000243295.1. Classification (NCBI taxonomy): domain Eukaryota; kingdom Metazoa; phylum Chordata; class Mammalia; order Sirenia; family Trichechidae; genus Trichechus; species Trichechus manatus. The sequence goes on from NW_004444162.1 coordinate 1,541,011, forward strand.
GAAAAATGACTTTAGAGGGAACAAAAGTTTCAAAGCCCACAAGACTTGATTAGTGTTCATCTTGGTGGCAGAGGCAATGCCCCTGCGATGGAGATGGAGCAATTTTCTCCAGCACATCCATGGCAATTTACGCTTTATGCTAAAAAGCTATGCAGTTTGTCCCACTGGCTTTTGGATAATCTCTCACATTGCCTTGAGTATATTGATATGTCTGCCTCTTTCTTAGACAAATACAACATTAGCGTGCGCTTCATTAAAAATTGATTCTTACATATTGTTATTATGGTTGAGACACATTACTGTTAGTATATTAAAATATATGGTATTTGTATCATATTTTTTACCTGATTAATATAAAGGATTGTTAATCTGTCCTAGGGTAAAATCCCCACAAAGTTATAGTAAAGCAAAACGAAAGGTTTTATTCGACATGTATTCAAAGAGGCCCAAGTGAGAAACGGACAAACATGCTGCCAGTGTCATGTCTGCCCGAGTCCGAGAAATGTTACATAATCATCGGTCGATATTAACACTACAAATGGATAAAATCATTAAAAGCTTCGCTGTTTCACAGATTGGCTAAAAACTGCTACATCACAAGGGAGAATGAAGAAAACCAAAGACACAAAGGAAAGATTAGTCCAAAGGACTAACGGACCACCAAGTACCACAGCCTCCACCAGACTGAGTGCAGCACAACTAGATGGTACCCGGCTACCACCATCAACTGCTCTGACAGGGATCACAATAGAGGGTCCTGGACAGGGCTGGAGAAAAATGTTGAACAAAATTCTAACTCACAAGAAAAAAAAGATCAGACTTACTGGTCTGACAAAGATGGGGGAAACCCCAAGAGTATGGCTCCCAGATACCCTTTTAGCTCAGTAATGAAGTCGCTCCTGAAGTTCACCCTTCAGCCAAAGATTAGACAGGCCCATAAAATAAAATGAGACTAAAGGGGCACACCAACCCAGGGGCAAGACAAGAAGGCAGGAAGGGACAGGAAATCTAGTAATGAGGAACCCCAGGTCGAAAAGGGGAGAGTGTTGACATGTCGTAGGGTTGGCAACCAGTGTCACAAAATATATGTATTAATTGTTTAATGAGAAGCTAGTTTGCTCTGTAAACCTTCATCTAAAGTACAATAAAAATAAAAATAAACAAATGGGCAGCTCCTGACCAAAAGCAAAGACGAGAAGGCAGGAAGGGACAGAAAAACTGGACAAATGGACACAAGGAACCCGGGATGTAAAGGGAAAGGGGCAGAGTGCTGACACATTGTGGGAATTGCAACCAATGTCACAAAACAATTTGTGTATAAATTTTTGAATGAGAAACTAATTTGCTCTATAAACTTTCACCTAAAGCACAATAAAATTTAAAAAATAAAACTGCTAAATCACAATGATTCTACATTTTGAATTGTCTTTCATAACAATCATTGGTACAGATTTCAGTAATGATAGTCAGGAGGGTCTTTACTGGTCCAACAAATCTTACTACTTACTAAATGCTAACAGAAAAAGTTTAGAGTGGAAAATATGTGGGTCTTTTGTGCTCTAAGATTTGTTTATGTGAAAGATTCCCTAAAAGATGTTTTCCAAGATTGTCCTAGCTATTGTTTTTATACTGCAGGACCCAGCTGATGTGTCCTTGTGAGTCCTTTTGAGTTCAGCTCCAGCTGAGTCACATTCTTTATACTCAGGACAGGGAATAATGACTCCAATTTTAACTCCTAAGTCAAGTCTAAGGGTGAGGAGTCATGGAGCAGAGACTTGGGGTCAGAGAACCTAGGTTCATGCCCCAGCCTTCCGGCTTTGTGACCTGCATGGTTTGTCATCCTTACAATGGGGACGATAATACCTGCTCTTGCCTACCTCAACCTCCTTTTGGTGAAGTTTTTGAAATCAGTGTATGCCATTGGCATTCATTCTTTTCATTGTTACCTATGTTAATTGCATCTTTTGTCTTATTCCTAGAGGAAAACACAAGGATTAAGCCCAGGCTCTAGAATCCAGTAAGCCATGTTCATATCCCTCAGCTCTGCCACTCGTTAACTGCTTGCTTTTGAGAAAATTGCTTCATCTCTCTAAACCTCAATTTGTTAAATGGGGCTGGCATAATAGTACTACCTCACAGAGCTGTTATGAGGACAAAACATGTATATTAGTTATCTATTGCTGCATAACATTACCCCAAAACCTAAAGGCTTAAGACAACAAACAAAAAATGCCTTAAAATTATTATCTCAGTTTATGTTGGTCAGGAATCTGGCTCAGGTTTCTCACAGGGCTGCAATTAAGGTGTCAGCTGGGGCTGCAAACATTTCAAGGCCCAACTAGGGGAAGATATGCTTTCACGCTTCTTCATGCGGCTGTTGACAAGCCTCAGGTCCTGGTTGGCTGTTGGCTGGAAGCATCAATCAGTTCATTGCCACATGGACCTCTTTATAGAGCTACTAACAACACTGTAGCTTGTTTCTCCCAGACATTACAGCTTGCATCCCCCACAGCAAGAGGTGGGGGTGTGTGTGTATGTGAGAGAGAGAGAAAGAGTCCAAGATGAAAGTCCACAGTCTTTTTGTAACCTAATCTTGGAAGTGACATTGCGTTACTCCTGCTGTATTCCATTCATTAGAAGCAATTCAGTAGATCCAGCTCACACTCAGAGGGAAGGGATTACATAAGGACATGAATACCAGGAGGAACGGATCATTAAGGACCATCTTAGAGGCTGCCTACCACAATATGATAACACATGAAAAGCTGCATGCTAGTATTATCACCTCACAGGACTTTTCTTAGACTCAGATTATGTAATCTACGGGTCTTAGTGACATAATCTATGTGTCTTAGTAATTTATTGCTGCTATGACAGAAATGGAGCCCTGGTGGCTAAGTGGTTCAAATCCACCAGCTGCTCCTTGGAAACCCTATGGGCCAGTTCTACTCTGTCCTATAGGGTTGCTATGAGTGGAAATCGATGGCACACAACAACAACATAACAGAAATACCACAAGTGGCTGGCTTTAACAAACAAATCTATTTTCTTACAGTTAGGAGATTAGAAGTCTGAATTCAGGGTGCTGCTTCTAGGAGGGAGCCTTGGTGGTGCAGTGGTTAAGAGCTACAGCTGCTAACCAAAAGGTTGGCAGTTAAAATTCACCAGCCACTCCTTGGAAATCCTAGGGACAGTTCTGCTCTGTTCTGTAGTGTCACTATGAGTTGGAATCTACTTGAGGTCAACGGGTTGGTTGGTTGGTTGACTCTAGGGGAAGGCTATAAAAAATCTGCTCTTTTTATATCTTTTAAGAGATTATTCAAAACACACCCTACACTGATTCTGCCTCATTAACATAACAAAGAACCCGTTCTCAAATGGGATTATAACCACAGGCATAGAAGTTAGGATTTATAACACGTATGTTTTGGGGACACAATTCAATCCATAATACTATGTAAAATAAATTTGTAAAATATAAAGCTCCATACAAAATCAAGATTTTATTTGTTTTATTAACAATGAGAATCTAGTTCCAAATTACAAGTGGTTATATAAGGACAACAAACCAAGGATTAAAAGATCTGAATTCTATACTTTGTTCTATGTGTGACCTTGGAAAAACCATTTAGTTGTCTCATGCCTTAGTTTCCTTACAAAAGTGATGATTATAACAGCCTTACCAAGATAAAATAGTATATGTCAAAATATGCTGGATTCTAAAGACATAAGATAATGATGATGACAATGATAAAGATGATGATATCTTTCAACTACTGCTGCTTGGTCCTTTGCTGACAATTGGACTAAACAGTTGTGATTTTTATCAGCTATGTTTTTAATTTATGGATTAAACCTCATTACTCCCGATTTTTACAATAATTTTATATGGTTTAGTCTTATCTTGCTTTACATATTACATATGCTCCCCTGAAAAGTGATATACAAATAGAATATTTGGAAACTGAGCCATATTCCAAATCCACAGAGAGGTTTCCATACATCTAGAGAAATTTTACAATGTACATGTGATATTGTGATATAATTAACATTTTTGTAATAGAAATTATTATCCTTATGTTATTAGCTTGAATTTTCTGACATTATAGCAAGTGCTCTTGAATTGGTCATACCTGTGTAAATATTCTTCTAGTATATAATCAAGCCTTACAGTTATTAAAGAAAGAACTTGCAGAACAGCCTTCTGAAGTAGGCAAATACAACCAACTCCTGGATATCTCAAAGTATGTTTTATATTTGATACTTGTGCCATCTGTATTTTTTCTAACCCAGTTCATTGACAGATCAAAACAAGTAAAATTCAAACTTCTCCTTTCAACCACTTACAAGGTTTTTCTTTCTTTCTTTTTTTTTTTGTTTATAAATGTATTACATATTATTGTAGAATATATGGAAATACAAAAAATTATAAAGAAGAGAATTAAAATAGTCATATTCCCACCACCAAAGAGATAGCTATTACTGAACTTTTGACATATTTCTGCCACAGTGCTTTTCCTTTATATAGGTGGAAAATAAGGGGTTTTGGTTTTGTTTTGTTTTTTAAATAAAATCAAGAACATACTATGAATCTTTTATTGTATCCTATTTTTTTCAATTAACATTATATCTGTATTATTTTCACATGTAATTATTGTTTTAAAACATTATTTCTAATAAGTACTAATATTCTATTACATGGATATAACATAACTTATTTAACCAGTCATTACTGTTGGGCTTTTAGGTCATTGCCAGTTTTTTAAATACTATAGAAGTCTGTTGTGAAAAGAAACTTTATACATAAATTTTTGTCCTTACTATTCTGGCTATGTTAGTAAAAGTTCTATAGCAAAGGAATGCTTAGAGTCACTAGGAGGAAATGAGGTTTGAAAATTTAACTGTGGATATGATTTCTAAACACACCATAGTCTTCTCTTCCTCCCACCCTTCGGCAGAAATTTATAGGCTTTTAGCACTGGAAATTGCCAAAGCTACAATCTAATTATGGTGGCCATCTGTCATTTTGTCTGCCCAGCCGCCGTGTCCCTTCGCAGGTAACAGTGCCCTAACTCTCCTTGAGGAACCATACCTCTTACCTCTCAGCTCATACAGTTCAGGTCAAACTGAATGCACTCTTGGCTCCAAGAGTTACCCTGGCCAATCAGAACATACTGTTCCTCTAGCCATGCGACTGGTTCAGAGATTGGCCCTTGATCCAGGAAGGACCAATGAGAACAATGAGTCTCAGTTTGAAGGTTTTACAGCTGCCATAAAGGAAGAGACATTTTATCTATATTCACTTTGGAGATCTGAGGATATATTCCTGGAATTGCTAGTATCTAACCTAAGAGGACAATCTCCTAAGGATAAAACCAACATGGAGGAAAGCAGAGCCAAAAGATGGAGAAAAGATTCTTGATTATATAGAAAAAGATTCTTGATAATATTGTTCGAGTTTCTGAATTGACCTGTGCCTAATCTCCCCTAGACATTGAAGTTTCACAAGAAAATAATTTCTGATATTGCTTAAGCCAATTTCAGAGGCATTCTGTCATTTGTATTCAAAAGGTCTTGACAGATCCAGAGATCTTACACACTTAATGGATGAAGACGAAGTACTTTATGAGTTGTGGTTAAGATAGATTCTGGAGCCAAATCCTAGTTCCATCACTCACTGTGTAACTACAGGAAAGTTACATGACCTGTCCCTGCCTCAGCTTCCCTACCTACAAAATGGGGATAGTATTAGCACTTAACTCATCTAGTTTTTGAAGGGTAAAATAAGTTAATATGTGAAAAAGTGCTTAGATTAGTGCCTGGCATGTTGTAAGTGATATAAAAGTTTGCCGCTGCTGCTGCTGCTGCTGCTGCTGCTGTTGTTCTGAAGGGGAAAAATGAGATGCCTGAGGGTGAATGCACAGCTTCACTCCTGCAGACATTTATTGGTCAAGTTCAAACTCAAACGTAAGTCTTTTCTCGTCTTTGCCTAGTGCTCCTTCTCAAGAGTTAACCATATTGTCACCTTTATTCAAAGATTTGAGAATTAAACTTTGAGAGGGTTCCTGCCCACATATTTAAATATTTCTGGCAAAAATGTTTGAGGGAGGTCTGGAGCCAAAATCAGTTTATGTTACTAGCAGTGCTCAGACCCTATTGTTGGGCGTGTAAGTTATTGTAACGTGATATATACCAAGTGACTGGAAAAGAAATACCTGTTGGTAGCTTTTGCAGCTTTTTATTTTTTTTAACTAAAATATACTTCCTACTAAACCAGTTGCTTTTTGCGAATGCTTAAATTATCTGGCTGTCAGTTAGTAGGCTCCATTTACCTAGCTGAGTGAGTGTGTTTGCTGGGGGAGGCAGCTGCTCTCTCCCAAATGTAAATCAGATTTCATCATGTCTGGCTGAAAGAGAATGTGGCATATGGTAAATGAATACACAGCTGCCTGGTGAATTTTTCCACTGAGAATTAGTCTAATACCTAAATGCATGGTGAATAAAACATTCTCTAAATAAGAATACTATGTTCAGATTAATTGTTGTTGTTAAGTATTAACAGTCAGGTCATTCCCTTGAATTATGACAAAATTCCATTATCCTACTTGAAAAATACATGTCACCTAATGCTTAATATCATACTATTCAAGTCCATGTTGCATTTTAACTTCTATTATTAAAAAAGATTTGCTGACAGCTATATATCCTGTTGTTAAAATACAGACTGTTCTTTGGGTAGATAACATTTCTGTAAGACATTATAAAGTTCTGCTAGAGATCAGGTGCATGGGAGAATGAGCATGTGGTAGAAAGTTCCATGGGGAGGAGGTAGTGTCAAGAGCCCAGGATTTAGAACTGTCAAATCTGAGTTCCAACACAGCCCTGCCACTTCTTGGCTGTATACCACTGAGCAAGGTACACTTTACCCTCTGCCTTCATTTCCTAATCTACAAAATGAGAATAATAATATCATGTAATGCTATTAATAATACAAATCTTACAGGATTGACAGAATCAACGTGAAATGATGTATGCAATGCTCTTAACATAGAACCTGCTACATAATAAGTGCTCAAAAGTAATGATAGCTGCTTTATTATAAGTTCTAAATTTTTGCCTAATTAGTTCTGTAACCCTGGGCAAGTTAGTAAACTTATCTGAGCCTCAGTTTTGTCATCATTTAAAATGAGTGAATTGGAACTGTATTCTGTATGAAGTGACTTTCGGTTTTAAAATACTATGGCAATGCCCACTGGTGTTGTGTTAAACAAGAAAACTCTAACAGTGTCAAACTTGAGAGCATTTTTTCAAACCTGTTTTCCCACACTGAAATCAGGCTACATCCATTCTCTGAGGGTGATCATCTCCTCGGTTAATACAGCAATGCTTGTCTGTTTATGATTCTCCATTCCCTCCCTTCACATGTTTTTGGGGAGACTTTTCACCACTTCCCCCATGTGTCTGTCAGTTTGTCATACTGTGGGGGCTTTCGTATTGCTGTAATGTGGGAGGTTATGCCACTGGTATTCAGATACCAGCAGGGTCACAAATGGCAAGCAGGTTTCAGCTGAGCTTCCAGACTAAGACCGACTAAGAAGAAGGACCCAGCAGTCTACTTCTGAAAAGAATTAGCCAGTGAAAACCTTATGAATAGCAGCGGAATACTGTCTGATATAGTGCCAGAGAATGAGCCTCACAGGTTGGAAGGCACACAAAAGACGACTGGGGAAGAGCTGCCTCCTAAAAGTAGAGTTCACCTTACTGACGTAGATGGAGTCAAGCTTTCGAGACCTTCATTTGCTGATGTGGCACGACTCAAAATGAGAAAAAACAAATGCAAGCATCCATTAATAATCGGAACAGGGAATGTACGAAGTATGAATCCATGAAAATTGGACATCATCAAAAATGAAACGGAACACGTTAACATTGATATCCTCAGCACTAGTGAGCTGAAATGAACTGATGTTGGCCATTTTGAACTGGACAATCATATGGTCTACTATGCCAAGAATGACAAATTGAAGAGGAATGGCATTGCATTCATCATCAAAAAGAACATTTCAAGGTATGTCCTGAAGTACAACGCTGTCAGTGATAGGATCATATCCATACCTCTACAAGCAAGACCGGTTAATACTACTTTTATTCAAATTTACACACCAGCTAAGGCCAAAGATGAAGAAATTGAACATTTTTACCAACTTCCACAGTCTGAAATTCATTGAACTTGCAATCAGGATGCATTGATAATTACCAGTGATTGGAACACGAAAGTTGGAAACAAAAAAGAAGGATCAGTAGGTTGAAAATATGGCCTTGGTGATAGAAACGACGCCGGAGATTGAATGACAGAATTTTGCAAGACCAATGACTTCTTCATTGCAAATACCTTTTTTGAACAACATAAGCGGTGACTATACACATGGACCTCACCAGATGGAATACACAGGAATCAAACTGACTACATCTGTGGAAGAAAAGCTCATTATCATCAGTCAGAACGAGGCCAGGGTCTGACTGTGGAACAGACCATCAAATGCTCATATGCAAGTTCAAGTTGAAACTGAAGAAAATTAGAACAAGTCCAGGAGAGCCAACGTATGACCTTGAGTATATCCCACGTGAATTTTAGAGACCATCTCAAGACAGATTTGACACATCAAACACTAATGACCGAAGACCAGACAAGTTGTGGAATGACATCAAGGACATCATACATGAAGAAAGCAAGAGGTCATTAAAAAGAAAGGAAAGAAAGAGAAGACCAAAATGTAGGTCAGAAGAAACTCTGAAACTTGCTCTTGAATGTCAAG
>NW_004444162.1:1553563-1554310 GCF_000243295.1 Trichechus manatus latirostris
TTTTTTTTCTCTAAAGTATTCAACTTTAAAGCTAGTGCTATTTTCTATGTGAATAACTGTAGTTCTGCTGATTTATGAGCTCCAGGAAGGATTACCATTAGAGAGAATAAGAGATAGAAGGGTGTTAGTTTCTAAGCAGATATAACAGTTTATACTGATAATAATGCTCCTCTTAAAACACGTTTATTAACTGATTCATACTCATTTTTTAAAAATAGGTTGTAGATTGATGAAGGATATATTCAGCACTCAAATAACTTACTGGATGAAAAACAATAGATATAAGTCTATTTAAATATACACTACAAGATGAAAGTTTTTTCTAATAATAAAATAATGCAAATAAGCATGTCACCTGAATTTTAAGTGGCATGCAATATTTTTGGCCCCCAGATAGACTACTGGCATTAGTACCAGGAAATAAACTAGAAACTAGATACAATCGGTCACTGACAAATATTCTTTCATACTATTGTTAAGAAACTCATAATAACTACCTCCTCATTGCTGTGCATTTTCCTTAGCCCAGGCTCTTTTGATTACAACTCATAGATCACCACTTCAAATTAGCTTAATCAAGAAGGGAATTGATAGGGGAAGTCAGCACAACTGGACTAAACCAAAGCTAAGAAATTTCCTGAATATAATCAAACACTTTGAGGGACAGAGTAGCACGGGTAGGGGTCTGGGGACCATGCTTTCAGGGGACATCTAGGTCAACTGGCATAACAAAGCTTATTAAGAAAA
>NW_004444162.1:1555067-1561735 GCF_000243295.1 Trichechus manatus latirostris
ATTTGGTGAAACCCAAGAGCCAGGAACTAGCTGCTTAACTCCTGGGAATTAATAGGGACCTGGGACCTGGTGTCTGTGTGTCTCTCTCTCTTTCTCCTTGTCTTTGTCTTCCCTGTCCAGACTGGCTTTCAATGCTCTGCATGTATGTGGCCAAATATAGGTATTCCACAGCTCCTTAGTTTAGATGTCCAGGTTCAAACTATCTACAGAGAAAATTAACCAGCATCTCTCACTCACAGTTCCAAATTCCTATAGAAGAGTTCCTAATTGGCCTAGCTAGAGTTAGGTGTCTACCCATGGCCCAATCAGCAATGGCCAGGTGGTGAGGTTATGAGTGCAAACATGATTGCTGGGAATCTAGTCCTAGCAGGAAGGGAATACTACTCAGAAAAAAAGGCATATTTGGGTTGTATAAAACCAACAACCAAACCCATTGCCGTCAAATTGATTCCAATTCATAACAACCCTGTAGGACAGAGTAGAACAGCCCCATAGGGTTTCCAAGGAGTGGCTGGTGGATTTGAATGCTGACCTTTTGTTTAGCAGCTGAACGCTTAACCACTGTACCACCAGGGTTCCTTGGATAGATGCCAAAAAATTTATTTTTTTTCTTTTGTCAAGCACATGTGCGTGCACACACACACACTACTCTTCTCACTTGTTGAAAGATCCACCTGCCATACATCTTACATTCAGCTACACTCTCACTCAACCTCTTCCCTTGCTCTTCCCAAAGTGAGATAATCCCATCAGTTATATCTGGCAACTGAATCAAAAACATCATCAGTGAGCCCATCTTCTCAAAGTAAGTGATTTCCAGATTAGTCCATTTTCCCTTGAGATCAGTCACCATTTGTGCAGGCAACACTCATTTCCATCCTGCAATGCAGTGATTAAATGGAAAATTCAGAACACTCAGTAAAACCACAAACATTCCCACTTACAAAGAGATATGAGAAGCAAAAATGTTTACTACAATACCACACATTCGTTACTAGACCAGAGCACATATTGCACCCTTCAGGACAAGGACTACAAAGTAAAAGGTAGAATGAACATATTTTATGGGCATCCATTGGGGTTGGAGTGGGTTCCTTGCTTAATCAACTGCTTCACTACAACATAATGCAAATTAGGGAATCCTTTCTGCAGCCTGCCCTGAATAACTTCGTCAGCCAGTTCCACATGCTCTCTGTAGCTCTGTTACTTGTAGCCTTTCTCTATTGAAACTATTTCTCTCTTAGAAAAGACTCTTTGAGTTGCAAGTAAGAACATACAACACATACACAGAACCACACACTTCAAGTTATCTGAGAGAAAAAATATGTAGGGAGGAGTTTACTGGAAAGGTACAAGGATGTATCTGTTAGCCTTTGCTGCATAACAAATAACCCCAAAAATTAATGGCATAAAACAGCAACCCTTTTATTAACTCAATTTTGGGGATTGGCTGGATAGTTTTTCTGGTCTGATCCAGCTCAGCTGGTCTCTACTGAGATTGCTCATGCATCTGCACACAGCTGGCAGGTCAGTTAGAAGATCTAGTATGTTCTCACTTACATTTCGTGGTTGGCAGGCTGTCAGCTCATGCAAAGGAAGCTGGTGGTAGGGACAGACTGGGCCATGTGACTCTCATCATCCAGGAGACTAGCCTAGAAGTCTTCACATGAGTTCCTAAAAGAGCAATGGAGGAAGCTGCAAGGCTTTTGAGACCCAGGCTCAAAACTCACATAATTCCATTTCTGCCACATTCTATCGGTCAGAGTAATTCACAAGGCCAACCCAGATTCAAGGAATAGGAAGAAAGATCCACTTCTTGACAGGAGGAGCAGCAAAATATTATGGACATTTTTTGCAATACACAACAAGGATATTACAAAGAAGTCAAAGACAATGTATATAGCAGATACTACAAAGAGCTGGAACTAGTAACTGTAAAGCTGGCAGAGCCCAGGAGATTTTAGTTTTCATTCAGGCTATCTGTTTGTCTCTTCTCATATAGCCTCTTGCTACTGCATGAGTGCAGATATGGTCATTATTATGTGACTTTCTTCTCTCTCTTTTGTGTGTTTGTGTGTCTAAGACTAGAGAAGACTGCCCCACAATTCCCCAGTGGGCATGTCCTAGTTTCAAGTGGCCCACACAGACAGCTGAATAGTGTCTGTCAGTACCAATTCCAAATTCCAAAGACAGAGGTTCTAATTGTCCCATCTGGGGTGGCTATTCACCCCAGTCCATCCACTGTTGTATTCTGAGTAGAGGGCCACAAAGCAGAAATATGGCTGCTGGGAGCCCACCCTGTGGAAGGGGGTGATGTGGGATCCTTCTTAGCAGACGCGAGACCAAGGAGGCACTTTCTACAACAGTGTGTGATGACAAAGCCTGCATGCCATGAAAAATATAAGTCTCCAAATGACATAACTACTCTATTATCAAGTCCGTGTCAGGTAAATGTAGTGAAAATTGAAAACAAGCTTGTCATTTTCTTTTATTCTTTCTGAATCTCAAGCCCCTGTAAATACTCTCTGTTCTTTTAGAAGATTTGCAAGCAATACTTTTTTTTTTTGTCCCTAACTTGCTTTTGAACTTTGCTTTTGGGCAAATACTGCCCTTTAGAGCTCATATAGTTGATTATTCTGAGGTGTACATTCCTCACTGGTGTTATTGTTCATTTTATAGGCCTATTTTATGGGTATAATGTGATCTCTGGAGAGATTTCAGTTCCAAGTCTGAAGGGTATCTAAGAGCCGTAGTCTTGAGGGTTCCTCCAGTCTCTATCAGACCAGTAAGTCCAGTCTTATTTATGAGCTTGACTTTTGTTCTACATTCGTATCCCACTCTGTCCATGACCTACTATTGCGCGTCATAGCCTTCAGTAGTGGTACCCGGGCACCATCTAGTTCTTCTGGTCTCAGGCTAGCAGAGGCCATGGTTCATGTGGTCCATTAGTCCTTCGGACTAACTGTTTCTTCACTCTGCTTTGGATGGGAAGAAACCAATTGTATCTTAGATGGCCACTTGCAAGCTTTGAAGACCCCAGTTGCTACTCACCAAGGTAGGATGTAGAACATTGTCTATATGGATTATAATATGCCAATTGACCTAGTTGTCCCCTAAGACTATGATACTTATCCCTCAAACCCAGTATCTCAGTCCCAGAAGGTGTACGGTTATGGCTAAGTAGTTTTCATGACTGTGTCCTCTCTGCACACTGCATGCATAGGTAGATTTGCAGCATGTACACATATATATGTACATGCATGTACTTCCATATACCCTTCCACCCCTGTTCAGCTTACATATCTACCTATGATTCCACTCATACATTATTGTTTGTTATTACTGTTGTTGCAGGATTGTGTATGTATTAGTATTTGTCACTATTGCCTTTTACTCTTTCATACCTTTCAGTGTCTTCATTTACCTTGACTATGTTGTGCCGACTTCCCCCATATTGTGTATTATCTCTCCGTTCCCCAAGGTTAGTATGTGGCTACTATCTAATTAGTGGTTTTCCTCCCCTCCTCCATCCCTGGTAAACATCAAAGAATGTTTCTGTCTGTGTGAAAAACTTTTCTTGACTTTTTATAATGGTCTCATACAATATCTGTCCTTTTGTGATTGACTTATTTCACTCAGCATAATGGCCTCCAGGTTCATCCATGTTCAAAGATTCGTCATTATTCTATAACGTTGCATAGTATTCCATTATGAGTATGTAGGACAGTTTGTTTATCTATTCATCTATTGATGGGCACTTAAGCAGTTTCCATCTTTTTGCTATTATGAATAATGATGCAATGAACATGGGTGTGTATATGTCTATTTGTGTCACTACTCTTATTTCTCTAGGATATATACCTAGGAATGGGATTGCTGGATCATATGGTATTTTTATTTCTAGCTTTTTGAGGAAGTGCCACATCATTTTCCATAGTTGTTGTACCATTTTACATTCCCACCAGCAGTGTATGAGAGTCCCAATCCCCCCACAGCCTCTCCAGCATTTGTTGTTTTCTGTTTTTTTGATCAGTGTCATTATTACCAATGTGAGATGGTATCTCATTGTAGTTTTGATTTGTATCTCTCCAGCGGCTAATGATCGCAAGCACCTCTTCACGTGTTTGTTAGCCACCTGGATGTCTTCTTTGATGAAGTGTCTGTTCATGTCCTTTGCCTATTTTTTAAGTGGGTTGTTTATCTTTTTGTTGTTGAGTTGTTGGAGTTTTCTATAAATTTTAGAGATTAGAGCCTTGTCAGATATATCAGCCAAAAAATTTTTCCCAGTCTGTGGGTTCTCTTTTTACTCTTTTGGAAAAGTCTTTTGATGGACATAAATATTTGATTTTGAGGAGGACCGAGTAGTCTAGTTTATCTTCTGCTGTTTGTGCTTTTTTAGTTATGTTTGATAGTCTATTTATGCCATGTTAGGGCTTCTAGGTTTGCCCCTATTTTTTCTTCTGTGATCCTTATGTTTTTAGGTTTCACATTTAGGTCTTTGATCCATTTTGAGTTAGTTTTTGTGTATGGTGTGAAGTATGGATCCTGTTTCATTTTTCTGGAAATGGATATCCAGTTTTGCAAGCACCATTTGTTAAAGAGACTATCTCTTCCTCATTTAATGGATTTTGACACTTTGTCAAAGATTAACTGTCCGTAGGTGGATGGATTTATTTCTGGGTCTCAGTTATGTTACATTGGACTATGTGTCTATTGTTGTACCAGTACCAGGCTGTTTTGACTACTGTGGCTATATAGTAGGTTCTGAGATCAGGGAATGTGAGGCCTCCTACTTTGTTCTTCTTCTTCAGTAATGCGTTATTTACCTAGGGCCTCTTTCCTTTCCATATAAAGTTGGTGATTAGTTTTTCCATCTTGTTAAAAAATGTTGTTGGAATTTGAATTGGGAATGCATTATATCTGTAGATCACTTTGAGTAGTATTGTCATTTTCATAATGTTAAGTCTTCCTATCCATGAACATCTTATATTTTTCCATTTATGCAGGTCTCTTTTGGTTTCTTGCAGTAGTGTTTTGTAGCTTCCTTTGTATTAGTCTTTTATGTCCCTAGTTAGGTTTATTCCCAAGTATTTCATCTTTTGGGGGGCTATTTTCAATGGAATTGTTTTCATGATTTGCTTTTCGGAGCTCTCTTGGTTGATGTAGAGGAATCCAACTGATTTTTATACGTTAATCTTGTACCCCGCCATTTTGATGGGGGGAATTTTATATGTATGGGATCATGTCATCTGCAAATAGGGATAGTTTTACTTCTTCCTTACCAATCTGGATGCCTTTCATTTCCCTGTCTTGCCCTTTTACTGTAGCTAGGACATCCAATATAATATTGAATAAAAGTGGTGATAAACAGCATCCTTGTCTAGTTCCCATTCTCAAGGGGAATGCTTTCAGTCTCTCTCCAATGAGAATAATGTTGGCTGTAGTTTTTGTATATATGCCCTTAATTATGTTTAGAAATTTCCCTTCTATTCCTATTTTCTGAGAGTTTTTATCAAAATGGGTGTTGGAATTTATCAAATGCCTTTTCTGCATCAATTGATATGATCATGTGATTCCTTTCCTTTGCTTTATTTATGTGTTTAATTACATTGATTGATTTCTAACACTAAATCATTCTTGCATTCCTGGTATGAATCCCACTTGGTCACGGTGTATTATTTTTTTTTTTTTTTTGACATATTGTTGAATTCTGTTGGCTAAGGTTTTGTTGAGAATTTTTGCATTTATATTCATGAAGGATATTGATCTATAATCTTTTTTTTAGTGGTGTCTTTCCCTGGCTTTGGCATCATGGTTATGATAACTTCATAGCATGAATTTGAGGCTATTCCTTCTTTTTCTATGTTCTAGAATAGTTTGAGTAGGATTGGTGTCAACTCTTCTCTGGACGTTTGGTAGAATTTCTCCAGTGACGCCATCTGGGTTGTGGCTTTGTTTTTGTTGTCGTTGTTGGGGTTTTTTAATGATCTCTTCAATTTCTTCTTTTGTTATGGGTCTGTTTAAATTATCTTCTTCAGTTGGTGTTAGTTTAGGTAGGTAATGTGTCTGAGAAATTTGTCCATTTCTTCTAACTTTTCAAATTCATTGGAGTTCAGTTTTTCATGGTATTCTGTGATTTTTTTTATTTCAGTTGGTTCTGTTGAAACATCGCCCATCTCATTTGTTATTTTGTTTATTTTCATCTTCTCATTCTTTTCCTTTATCATTTTGGCCAGTAGTTTGTCTATTTTATTGATCCTCTCAAAGAATCAACTTCTAGTCTTGTTGATGCTTTTTTATTCTGCTTTCTATTTCATCTATTTCTGCTCTAATCTTTATTATTTCCTTTTTTCTGGTAACTGTGGGCTTCTTTTGCTGCTTGCAAGCAGTACTTAATGGATGTGAAATTTGGTCTGCTGCAGATTTTTTTCATTTGATTTTTTTCCCCTTATCTTGGGAACATCCCCTAATGAGAGAAATATTCCAGAACACCATCACAAGATGGGTTTGGTAAATGAGTACAGCATAAACCACAGCAAAGAGACTGTCTACTGCCTGGAGGTAAGCTTGATTTTTAGCAGCTCCCCTGAGCCCAAAGAAGCCCCTGTGGCACAGTGGTTAAGCACTCAGTTGCTAACGGAAAGGTTGGTGGTTCAAACTCACCAGCC
>NW_004444162.1:1564052-1565044 GCF_000243295.1 Trichechus manatus latirostris
TGTTTTAAAATCCCCTCTCCATGTCTTTACAATTAAAAGTCTTACCTAATTATAATGCTATACTACTGAATGTGAGATCCTGTATGAAATAAAAGAGAATATTTTTTCTGACTTAGTTGATTATTTTGCAGACTCTTTCCCATTCTTTCACATTACATTTGAATGACACTGAAGTGTGACTAAAATCAATTACATGAGTTTAATTTTCCCAAGCTTGTGGTAAAATTTTATTACGCCTTTCCTGAACATCTGGTTATTCTAATTAATTTTCTTTCCCTTATCGGAGGATTTAATGATTCACTTCCATGACCTTCTTTTGCCAAGTGCGTCAGCATAGGATTGTTAGCCAGAGGTGTCTCCATGGCTTTTAAGAAGCTCTGACTCTGGATAAAGAAACAGAAGCAGTGTTCTGAGCAAGAAAGGAGGGCTGAGCTCATGTCTTTGAGCAGTGTCTGTAACCTTGATGTTGCTCTTGGGTTTTATAATACACATGCACGTACAAATATATGCGTGCACATACAGATACATGCAGAGTTGTATATATCCTTAAAGGAACAATGGCAAAGTGCTCAGCAGCTAACCAAAAAGTTGGTGGCTTGAACCTACCAGCGCCTCTGTAGGAGAAAAGACCTGGTGATCTGCTCCCATAAAGATTACAGCCTAGGAAACTCTGTGGGGCAGTTCTACTCTGTCCTATAGGGTCACTATGAGTCAGAATCTTCTCAACGGCAGTAGGTTTGTTTTTTGTTTTTTGTTAACCTAGTCTAAATTCAACTCCTTTGCAAACTTTGGGCAATTCTTTTTAGATATGAACCCTCCATTTACTACAGATTCCCTTAACCATTGGTTACCTATGTGTCTCTGCTGTCCTGACAAAGTCACAGGCTAGTTCACAGCAGAGAAGATAATTAACCAATGCATGACCCAGGCTTTGTGGCACAACACAAAGCATTCTGGCATACATGCTCATGACTGACATTGAGGAAAATGTT
>NW_004444162.1:1573617-1582744 GCF_000243295.1 Trichechus manatus latirostris
AAACAACCTAGATGCCTATAAACAGATGAATGGATAAACAAACTATGGTAAATACACAAAACGATAAAGAACAATGATGAATCTGTGAAGCATCTCACAACATGGATGAATCTAGAGGGCATTATGCTGAGTGAAATAAGTCAATCACAAACGGACAAATATTGTATGAGACCACTACTATAAAAACTCATGAAAAGATTTACACACAAAACAAAACTATCTTTGATGGTTATGAGGGAGGGGAGGCGTGGGGATGGAAAACACTAATTAGACAGTAGGTCAGTGGTAACTTTAGTGAAGGGTAAGACAGTACACGATACTGGGGAAAGTAGAACAATTTATCCAAGGCAAGGTCATGGAAGCTCCATAGACAACATCCAAATTCCCTGAGGGACCAAATTTCTGGGCTGAAGGCTGTGGGAACCATGATCTCGGGGAACATCTAGCTCAATTGACATAACATAGTTTATAAAGAAAATGTTTTACATACTACTATGGTGAGTAGCGTCTGGAATCTTAAAAGCTTGTGAACAGCCATCTAAGATACTCCACTGGTCTCACCCCATCTGGAGCAAGGGAGAATGAAGAAAACCAAAGACACAAGGGAAAGATTGGTTCAAAGGACTAACGGACCACAACTACCACAGCCTCTACCAGACCGAGTCCAGCAAAACTGAGTCCAGGTGGTAGCCTGCTACCACCACTGAATGCTTTGACAGGGATCACAATAGAGGATCCCGGACAGAGCTGGAGAAAAATGTTGAACAAAAATCTAACTCACAAAAAAAAGACCAGACTTACTGGCTTGACAGAGACTGGAGAAACCCCAAGAGTATGGGCCCCGGACACCCTTTCAGCTCAGTAATGAAGACACTCCTGAGGTTCACCCTTCAGCCAAAGATTAGACAGGCCCATAAAACAAAGTGGAAACACTGGTGGCATAGTGGTTAAGAGCTATGGCTGCTAACCAAAAGGTCAGCAGTTTGAATCCATCGAGCGCTCCTTGGAAATCCTATGGGGCAGTTCTACTCTGTCCTATAGGGTCGCTATGAATCAAAATCAATTCGATGGCAAAGACTATGGTATGGATATAAAATAAAATGAGGCTAAGGGGGTACACCAGCCCAGGACAAGGACTAGAAGGCAGGAGGAGACAGGAAAGCCGGTAATAGGGAATCCAAGGTCAAGAAGCGAGAGTGTTGACATGTCGTGGGGTTAGTAACCAATGTCACAAAACAATGTGTGTATTAATTTTTTAACGAGAAGCTAGTTTGTTCTGTAAACCTTCATCTAAAGCACAATAATTAAAAGAAAAAAGAAAACAAATTATATTTCTACATACTAACAGAAAACAATCTGAAAATGAAATTTTAAAATGTTGTTTGCAGTAACTTCTAAGTCATAATATAATTAGTGATAAATTTAACAAAATATGTTCAATATTAAAAAAAAAAAAAATTCCCAGCAACAATGTATAAGAGTGCCTGTTTCCCTGCACTGTCACCAACACAATGTGTTATCAAAAATTCTGATCTTCAATAATCTAAGTGAGAAATAGGATCTCATGGTAGTTTAAATTTGCATTCCTTGTAATTATGAGACACCTTGAGCATTTTTCCGTAGTTCAAAAAATATTAATATTTACTTTTCTGTAAACTCTGCTTATATCCTGTCAGTTTTTGTTTTTTGCTTCTTGTTTTCTGCTAGATTTATGAAAACTCTTTTAACATTAATTGGTAAATAGCATAAAATCTGAACTCCAAATATTTTCCCGAAGTGTGTCATTTGCCTTTTGACTTTGTCCCATTAACCTGCCCCATAGGCTTTTCTAGGCTGTAATCTTTACTGGAGCAGATCACCAGGTCTTTTTCCTGTGGAGTCGCTGGGTGGGTTCCAACTACCAACCTTTTGGTTAGCAGCCAAGTGCTTAACTATTTGCACCACCAGGGCTCCTAAAAACTATGATACTATATGAAAACCAGGGACTTTATTTTTTTTAATAGTCTTGTATTGGTAAAAACCTTTAGATATATGAAACAAAACCTAGGAGCCACAAAAGAAAACACTAATGTTGATACTAGATATGACCTAATGAATCCAAGTAGGTGTGTGTGGCAAGGGACACAGAAAAGGTAAAATACAGGAAACAGGTGGAGTGCCTAGCTGGAATTAAGAGAGTAAACAGGAACAGAAAAAACATTAAGACAAAAATACGAGCAAAACAGTAGGGAAGATCCAAAACAAATACTGTTATGTTGCAGAGGGTGATGGAGAGCTATTCAAATAGGCCTGGTTGTAAAGTCCAATTCCATCACATGAATTCCAGGCCCTTCATGATCTGACTTCTGTCTACCTCTCTAGCCAGTCAAGCCTCACTTGCCTTTCAGGTTCCAGTGGAAGCATAATTTCCCCAGATCTACCTCCTTGAGCCAGCCAAGACTCAGTCAGGTGCTCCTCTATGTGTTCCTGCAGCACTCTGTACATTATATGTTGTAATAGTCTCCTATTGCTTTCACCTCTGTTGTGGGCATTTTCCTTCACTCCCCAGCCTCTATTCATCTTTCTCCTGGTAATTAAATTTCCCTCTCAGGAACTGCCCCTTCTCCTACACTAAGCCCAGGAACTTCGGGTGGCAGCAACTCCACCCCAGCACAGAAGTCCCACACATGAGCTAGGGCAAAGCCACTTAGCACAAGGCACTCTCAGAGCCCCAGCGATTTGTGCAGGAATGGGCATGTGTCCAAGGTAAGCTAATGGGACACAGTGAAACTCTAGCTGGGGAGCCTGAATAAAAGTTCACCAGAATCCATCTTACAACAGCAGGAAGCTGCAGAATAGACCAAAAATGAAGCAGGGTGAAGAAATGGAGAGAGAGGGGACATCACTTGAGCCCTGGATCAAACTTGAAACCAGTGTTAGCCTTAGACTGTTTACTTGAGCTAATAAATTCTCTATTTTTCCTCAAGTCATTTGAGTTGGGTTTTTCCATCACTCCTAGCTGCAGCTTCTTAACATTTCCTAAAGGATGAACTTCTTAATGGTAAAAAATGTACCTTGTTGTTAGTTGTTGTCAAGTTGGCTGTGACTTATGGTTACCTGATGTATAACAGAATGAAACATTGTTTGGTCCTGCACCAGCCTCACAATTATTAGTAATATTTTTGAGTCCATTGTTGCAGACATCATACCCATCCATCTCACGGAGGATTTCCTCGTTTTCACTGACCCTCCACTCCACTTTACCAAACGTAATGTCCTTTTCTAGTGATTGGTCTTCCCTGATGATGTGTCCAAAGTAAGCAAGACAAAGTCTCACTATCCTCACTTCTAAGGAGCATTCTGGCCGTACTTCTTCTAAGACTGATTTGTTTGTCCTTCTGGCATTCCAGGGTATATTCAATACTCTTTGCCAATACCACAATTCAAATGCATCAATTCCCCTTCCATCTTCCTTTTTCATTGTCCAGCTTTCACAATACTTGAAACTATTGTTTTCCTGGCACCTAGAACAATGCCTGAAGCACATCAGCACTCAATAAATATATAAGGAATAAAGGAATACATAATCTGACAAACTTCTTATAAATTCTAAAATAATAACTGCTTCTTTTTATGCACAAAAGATCCCAGAGCTAACACATAGCAGATCCTGGATTTAAATCCAGGACTGTCTGGGTTAAAATCCTTTTTTCCTCATCTATAAAATGCCAACAAAAATACCTACTTTGAAGTTTGACATAAAAAATAATAACTGTGCATATCAAATATTTATTCTGTGTTAGAACTGATCATTTCATCGTTTTCTCCTGTAAGCTCATTGTTCCTCAGAATCTTTATGGATTATACAAATCACATAAAACTCTCTAAACTCTGAAAGGAAGGCATCATGAGTATGAGCGATTACTCTGATTTCTGCAAATAAAATCATGTTTTTATTCAACTTCCAATTGTCTCTGCTAATGAGAGAATGCAAAGTAGTGGTTAATCAAAAGTCATTTATATGTGTTTGGGGACCTTGTTCTATGATGGTTCTGTTGTCAATTTTCCCTCCTAATTATATTTTGCCTACAGTGGCACCAAAATGAGTTTGGATTATCTGAGCATATATTGACTGGGTGATAAAGGAGATAATCATTGTGCTGGTCAGGAAAACATTTTAAAATGTTTTTAAAATTCACTTCATGTAGTCCACAAAGCAGTTAATCCACAACGCAGATAATTGAGTGCTGAATGTTCATAGAGTAAGGAAAAAAGATTTGTGTTGTTGATGTTCTAGTGCAACGTTATGATTTTTTAATGCCATAATTAAAAGCAATTTTACCTGCTTTAGTTAGTGGAAACTTCATTAACTGTAAATTTTTCATACCATCTGAATATTCTCCTATTTCAATTATCATCTTAAAATAGTACAAGCAATGATCAAAGCATTAGTCATTCTATTCATTATTTAATCCCGTTTAAATTCTGTTAGTGAAATGTATTAAACGTTCTTAATGCATTTTTCCACTGCCCGTATTCTTAGCTATCCTGGGTTAAAGACCAACCAAGAAGAACCTTTGAAGATAGACTCTGGGCATTGTTAGAGAGAGACAGAAAGAAAACAGAAAGAAAGAACCTAAAGTGGATGAAGTAACCAACCTTTACAAGGCACTGGCTTTCTTCTTATTCCAGCTGGTGGTTATGTACATTGATATATTGTTTCTCGAAGGCAGTTTCCAAATGGTACAAGAAGTCCTGAAATGTTTAGACTTTGACTTGATTACACTTTACAGGTTCATCTTAAGAAAATAACTGGACACACAAAAAAATTGTTATTGTACTACTATTTATTAAAGGAAAAAAAATCTAAATTTTTAACAATAATGACATATCTATAATATTAAAAATCATGTTTTCAAAGATTATTTTATAGCCCCACAAAATTCTTGTAATTATTATTAAGTAAAAATAAATGACAGAAAATTGTCCCAGATGTGTATGTAAGTGTGCAGTGTGTGAAAGTATGGAAGAAAACTTGCCATTGATTAATGGGGTTATGAGGTAATGGAAAATTCTTACTTTTCATTTTCAGTTTGCTGTACCATCACAAATTTCTGTAATAGACATGTATAAGTTTTATTTCAATAATTAGATCCTGGTCCCCAGAGCAGATAGACCAGGTGAACAGACCTTTTTAGAAAATGGATTCTAAAAAGAACCTTCAAGTTTGGTGCTTGTTTTACAGCTGTTGTTTCTAGTTAGCCAGTTTTTTATCATATTTGTACTTCACAGCTTGTTCTATGCTATAGAAATTCTCTGAGAAGTTTGGGTACCTCCTCACTTTTCAGTAGAAGGATTTACTTTCCTGGGGGGAGGAGGAGATATCTTCCTCTCTCAAGTTTCTTCCATTCTACTCTCCACCTTCTCATCTTAAATCCTTGGTTAAAAATTCACAGTAGGTTCCATGATTCTTGTCTGGAGGCAGGAATGCCTGTTAGGGAGCGATTTCAGTGGTCTGGGCAAGAAATGCTAACCTGAACCAAAGCAGTGGCTCTGTGTGTGTGTGTCTCTGTGTGTGTGTGTGTGTGTGTATGTGTAGTTGAGCAGGAAACTCAGTTAAGTCCACACGGTTCCCATGTACTTTCTGCCTAGAATGACCTTCCCCTCATCTCTGTTTGGCCAGATCCTCCCAGCCTTCAAGTTCCCATTCAAATATCTCTTTCTCCATAAAATCCTTCTTGTACCCACAGCAGGAAATGATTTCCTCTCCTTTGATATTTTTTACTTTTTTGTATATTTTTGAAACAATCTCAAACTTACTGAAAAGGTATAAGAACAGTACAAAAAAACGTTTTTCTTGAACCATTTTAGAGTAAGTTGCCAGTGTAATGTCCCATCAGTCTTAAATACTTTAGTGTGTATTTCCCACAAAAATAAGATAAAAAGACATTCTCCTGCATAGCCATAGTATAACCATCAAAATCAGAAAGTTAACATTGAAATATTATTTCCATCTAATCTTCAGTCACAATAATGTTCTTCATAGCAAAAGGATCCAGTTCAGGATAATGTGTTATGTTTATCATGTCTCTTTAATCTCATTCAGTCTGAGACAGTGTCTTAGTCTTGACTTTCATGTCCTTGACGCTTACGAAGATTGGAGGTGGTAGAATGTCCATCAGTTTGGATTTATCTGATGTTTCCTCATGACTGGATCCAGGTCGTACATCTTTGGTAGAACTATCACAGAACCTATGGTATGTTCCTATTAAATGGGTCATCCTATTAAATGGGGCTTGACTGCAATTTGCTCCATTATTGGTTATGTTCACTTTAATCACTAAGTCAAGATTACTTCTGCTAGGCTTCTCAACTCTGAATTTATTCCTTTCTCTTATGTAATTAATAATATTTTGTGGGAAAGTACTTTGAAACTATCCCATTCCTCATCAAACTTTTAATATATTCATGCATTTAATTATATTAGTACGGACTCACTATTTCTCATTTTATTCTGTGAGTTATAATTTATTACTATCATTATTTATTCTGAAACTCCAATTGAAACAGATTTGGCCAGTGGGAACTCCTTCAAGGTGGATCCTGTGTCCTTTCACATGTCCTCATTATTCTTTGAGCATTTCCTTGTCCTGTGATATAAGAGATTCCAAGCTCATCTTGCACTTTCCTTGTCCCAGACCTGGAATCAGCCATTTCTACAAAGACTCCTGTTTTCCATAAGAATGGCATTTAGGAGCCACAGTATGGGCCATCAGAGTTCTCATTGCTTTTGAGGTGTCTCTGCTTCCAGAACTACTCAGTGAACGTAACTTGGGAATCTTGAGAATACAGGTATGTGCACATACATATAAACCCACACACATTTACAACTATAGTTATTAAGACATGTATCTATATATACTAAAAACTGTAAATTCACACTTACAACTCTACTGATTTTATTCAAGTTTTTTCCCTTCCCATATTTGCCATTTCTTTTTCCAAATTAGTTCCCAGTAACCTTAGTATTGCTACTTGTTTAAACAGTTGTCCTACATGTAACCAGTCTTTTATTTTTGCCGCTACTACTTCTGCCACACAAATATTCTCCTTATTCCACTCAGGTCATGGACACACATAGATGTCCTTCCCACCTTATTCAGTCTCTGAAACTCCATGCTAGGCCACACTTCTCCCTATGTGGATACCCTCCTCAAGCTGTTCATTCTCTGATACCCCATGCCAACCTAGACACGCCCATATAGTATACCCTCCTCACGCTGCTTGGGCTCTGATATTCACTCCCAACTGTCCCTGCATGTCTACCCTCCTTACTCCACCAGACTTCCCCATGTATACACATCCTGCTTACAAGCAATAAAATTTCAAGTTAAGGAAAGAGAGATACTGGTACAATGACAGACACATAGACCAATGAAACAGAATTGAGAACCCAGAAGTAAATCCATTCAGCTATGGACAGCTGATCTTCAACAAAGGGTCAAAGTCCATTCAATTTAACAAATGGTGCTAGCAAAACTGGATATCTATTTGCAGGAAAATGAAACAGGATCCATACCTCACACCATACAGAAAAACTTGCTCAAGATGGATCAAATACCTAAATGTTAAACCTAAAACCATAAAGTTCCTGGAAGATAACATAGGAACAAAGCAAGGGGTACTAATTTATGGCATAAGTACACTATCAAACATAACTAAAAATTCACAAACAACAGAAGATAAACTAGATAACTCGGACCTCCTAAAAATTAAATACTTCTTCTTATCAAAAGACTTTACAAAAAAAGTAAAAGGAACCTACAGACTGGGAAAAAAATCTTTGGCAATGACATATTTGAGAAGGGCCTAATCTTTAAAATTTATAGAAAACATCAATAACTCAACAACAAAAAGATAAACAACTCACTTAAAAAATGGGCAAAGGAAATGAACAGACACTTCAAAAAGAAGACAATCAGGCAGTTAACAAACACATGAAGAGATGTTCATGATCATTAGCCATTAGAATGATGCAAATCAAAGCTACAATGAGATACCATCTCATCCATGCAAAAATAGCACTGATCAAAAAAACAGAAAACAACAAATGCTAGGGAGATTGGAACTCTTATACACTTCTGGTGGGATTATAACATGGTACAACCACTATAGAAAACTGTATGGCACTTCCTCAAAAAGCTAGAAACAGAAGTACCATATGATCCAGCAATCCCACTCCTAGGAATATAGCCTAGAGAAATAAGAGCAGTGACACGAATAGACACATGCACACCCATGTTCACTGCAGCATTATTCACAATAGCAAAAAGATGGAAATAACCTAAATGTCCATCAATGGATGAATGGATAAACAAAATGTGGTACATACATACAATGGAATACTACACAATGAAAAAGAATAATGAGTCCATGAAACATCTTATAACATGGATAAAACTGGAGAACATCATGCTGAGTGAAGTCAATCACAAAAGGACAAATATTGTACAATATCACTTTTATAAAAAGTCAAGAATATATTTACACACAAAAAGCAACATTCTTTGATCATCACCAAGGATGGGAAGGGGAGGGAGGGAGAATCACTCACAAGATAGTAGACATGTATTAATTCTGGTGAAGGGAAAGGCAATACAAAATATGGGGGAAGTGAGCACTACATG
Organism: Trichechus manatus latirostris; assembly: GCF_000243295.1. Classification (NCBI taxonomy): domain Eukaryota; kingdom Metazoa; phylum Chordata; class Mammalia; order Sirenia; family Trichechidae; genus Trichechus; species Trichechus manatus. The sequence continues at coordinate 1,582,284 of NW_004444162.1, forward strand.
ACCAAGGTAAATGAAGACACTGAAAGGTACCCAAGAATAAAGGACAACTACAGTAAATGCTATAACATATACAATTTTGCAACAACAGTAATAACAACCAAAAATTTGTGAGTGGTTATACAGGTAGATATGTATGCTACATAGGTGAGGGATGGCGTATGGGAGTACATGTGCATGCATATATTGGTATAGTTGTGGGCATTTGTATATAAATATTTGTATGTGCTGCATATATACTCATATATATAATAGAACACACAGAGGGCACAGTTATGGAAATTTCTTATCCATATCCAAACACCTCATGGGACTGAGTTACTGGGCTTGAAGACTAAGGACCATAATCTCAAAGGACATCTGGGTCAATTGGCATACCATAGTTCATAAAGATAGTGTTCTACATCCTAGTTTGGAGAGTAGCATCTGGGGTCTTAAATGCTTGTGAGCAGCCATCTAAGATA
>NW_004444162.1:1590991-1597188 GCF_000243295.1 Trichechus manatus latirostris
TGAATCTCTCCTCGCTCTCCTTTCTCTGTCAGTTTTCTCACTCCATTTGGTGCTTGGCTGAGTTCTTTATCTCTTCATTTGATGTTTTAGGGTTTCAGGACTGTTGTATTCTCTGTTCGGCTTAGTTTTTCCGATCTTTGTGTGGTGCTTCTGCCTAGAGCGCCATTTTACCGGAACTCTCCTCTAAGACACACTTTTAACCTGGAACAGAAGCCACTCCTGGATGTCACCTTTCAGCCAAAAAATAGATTGGCCTATAAAATAAACATTAACACCTGTGAGGAATGTGCTTCTTAGAACAATCAACTAGACCAATTGGGCAAGATTTGCCAAAAAGCAAAGACAAGAAGGCAAGCAGGAGCAGGGAAACTGGAGAGACAGAAACAGGAAAAGCAGGGTGGAAATGGGCAGAGTGTCGACACATTGTGGGGGTAGCAACCAATGTCATGGAACAATTTGTGTATGAATTGTCGAATGGGAAACTAATTTCTGTGTAAACTTTCAGCTAAAACACAATAAAATGTTCAAAAAATAAAGAGACTGGTAAAAATTTTAGTCTAGAGTCATTCTATTACTATATAGGTATAGAATATATACCCATGTTTATTGCAGTATTATTCACAATAGCAACAAGATGGAAACAACCTAAGTGTCCAGCAGTAGATGAATGGATAAACAAAATGTGGTACATACGTACAATAGAATACTACAGAGCAATAAAGAATAACGATGATTCTATTGTGTTAAAGTTCTTGGACAACCCGGAGTTTATTAGAATGCTTGAAACATACCCAAGGAAGAAGAACTTCTTCTTTTCTACCCACCAGACAAGTCATCAATATACTCATTTTTTAAAAAAGAAAATGTATCAGCTTTTCACTGTTAAATATCACATTCATATACACTCACACTCCTTTTCCATGAGGGTTTACTTCACCCTCATTCATCCCCCTGTGGATCAAAAATCGGTAAAGGGAAATCAAATTATTAATATTTTTAATGAAAAACACCTCCTTTCATATTCTGTTGCTAGAAAAATTCTTCTGACACAGCAAGAATGATGGCAGTGGCAAAGAGGGTATAAGGAAGATATTATGGAAGACAAAAGGAAGGAGAGATGAGAAAATAAAGAGAAAAGTTAGGAATGAGAGAGGTAGTAAGAAAGGAGATGGAAAGAGGAGATGTGGGAGAGAAAAGGCAGAAAGAGGGAAGCTACGTGGGAGAAATGTGAAAAGAAATAGCAGAAAAGAATTCAGGAAAATCACCAAATCCCATGACAAAGGGCTCCAACCCTATTATCAGCCCTAAATATAAGATTCACACCCCAAATGTCTTACCTTCCTTTGTCTCTTATTTGAGATATTTTATTTTGGGCTTGTTCCTTTGATATTTTAAGCCCTGAATTTTTTTTCTTCCTACTTATGTTACTTCAAAACTTCTTTGAGAACTATTTGAGACCACAAAAAAGGGCGCCTCCAGAAATGGATGTACAAGGAACTGTGGGATATGCTCATGGTGTCTGGAATAAAAATTTATATACGTATAAGGCACCCACCAAATACTGACTGGGAAATGACATATTTCCATCATCCACATACAAACAGTAGTTGAACCCATGAAACTCATTAAACTTCCCTAGCAGGTGGTGTCAAGGAGAAAATTTCATATTGAGGTCAAAAAAATTACATAAGCCAACAGAGAAAACACACCAATGGAAAGAGAGAAGAAGAATGATCATGCATACAATGTTGGGAACAGTAACCAAGGCTGTGGAGATGTAGAGAAGGTCAAAGAAAATGGCTAGTTTGTCAGAAAGCCCTGAAAAATGAAGGAAGGTGCTTAACTCTTATAGAAAGTGATCTCTTTAGACTACTTTATAACCTGTGATCTGTGGACCACAGGAGTCCATGGATAAATGCCAAGGAATTCAAGGACCAAAAACCCATTGCCATGGAGTTGGATACCAAAAACAGAATTTTTTTTTTTTTGTCTTTTTCCTTATTAGTATTTTGAAAACTGTCTTTGTGGAAATAGTTTTTTGTTTGTTTGTTTTCTTTTGGTTTTTGGCATTAAATTATGTTACCACGGCTTTGTTTGACTCCAGTCACTTGTCAGTTTGCATAGGATGTTACTGTAGAGCATCAAGCATTATGTAATCATCAATGTCTTCAAGTGGTTATGAGTGTCCAATTGATAAGCATTGTTATGGATTGAACTGTGTCCCCAAAAATATGAGTTGGAATCCTGATCCCTGTACCTATGGATGTAGTCCCATTTGGGAATAGGGTTTTCTTTTTTACATTAGTGAGGCTGTTTCCTAAATCTAATTAGTTCCAAGGATGTGTCCTAAACTTAATTAGTTCAAAGATGTAAAAAGAGCAGGTCAGACACAAAAGCAAACACAAGCAGGCATGGGGGAGAGATAGATGCCACATGAAGATCACCAAGGAACCGAGGAACACCAAAGCTACAGAAGCGGAGACGAGGATCTTCTGCAGAACTGACAGACAGAGAGCCTTTTCCTATAGCTGGTGCCCTGAATTCAAACTCCTATCTCCTAAACTGTGAGAAAATAAAATTTTGTTCTTTAAAGCCACCCACTTGTGCTATTTCTGTTACAGCAACACTAAGAAACTAAGACAGGCATTAAAAACGTCGTTGTTCTGTGCCATCAAGTCAATTTTCAACTCATAGTGACCCCATGTGACAGAGCAGAACTGTCCCATAGGTTTTCTAGACTGCAATCTGCATGGAAGCAGATTGCCAGATCTTTCTCCAACAGTGCCACTTGGTGGGTTTGAACTGCCTGATGCTTGATGGTTACACTGCCAATATGATTAAGAACATTTTCTTTTGCATAAGTTGGAGCTTACTTTGGAAAACAATTTTTTAAAAGATGATGATGAAATTTACCCACCACTTACTTTGTTGCTAAGAGTAATATTGAAAGGTTCCTCCTGGGGCAAGGCTCTTGTCAATGAAGTCAGGAAGCTACTGAAGCTGAAGGAGTGCTTTGTGTCTTTCCATCCTGAAACCTCTTTGGGAAGTGTGAATCTTTCTGTTAGACAAAAGTTTAATTTTAAAAAGCTGGAACTTTATCAAAACACAGGTTTGGCCCAGCACCAAAAGCCATACCTTGAAGTATCCAAGCAAAGAAATCACTAATGATTGGAGAGCATTGAGGAAAATTTCAGGCCTTAAAAGTAGTTAATCGGATTTGGGGCTTAAAACAGAGTTAAAAAAGCAGTGTCACTATCAAAATAAAAAAATATCTATTCCAGAATCACCAACTTGTCTAAGCAAGTAATGAAAAACTACTAGTTCAACCACTTTCTTTCAATATACAACTGAATGAAACTCTGACAGTCAACTGCAGTCAACTTCTGGATTTTGTCTACATATTTGCTTACTGACACCTTTGAATAATTGCTATTTTGAGAGCCACTTCTGAAAACTACAAGGCATCAATATCTTCAAAATCGTTCACAATTTCTTGATTGATCAAAACTTTAATGAGGAAAAATATGTACATTATATTCATGAATGCGACACCTGCAATGCTTAGCATCACATCTGATTTTGCTGCTTTGATAAATAAACTACATATCCTGTGACTCATGATGGCAATTTGTCTGACTCAGTCCCTTACTAAGTCTCCAGAAAGAAGTCTTGTCTAGTTCTATCGTCTTGACCAAGCCAGGGTCTTAAACCATTGCTTTTTTAATAGCTTTGGTTCAAAAAAAAAATGGAACAGAATATCAAGTTCTTTTCTACTACACACAAGTGTGCTGGGTTTCCAAAAAGTAATTCTTGAAACACAATTGAACTTGAGGCAAAAGTTTTGCTTCTTTTACAAAAAAGAATACCCATTCTCAGAACAATTTGATTGAGAGTTAATTCATGGCTTGATTTAATTAGCAGATAGTTTTAGCTAAAGTAAATATTTCTATATGTTAGCTACCTGTGCTATTATAAATACACTGAAAATCTCAGTAGGGAAAAGTGCAGGATACCTTCTCAAAATTCATTTTTCTTTCTTTCTAATAGAATCCTGATTTTGTTTGGATATTCTCTTCTCCCCACCCCCCACCCAGCCCCCCACTCCCCGCCACTTACTCAAAGCCAGTCAGCACATGGCATTGCTCTGGCTACTGTTACAGGTAGAAGAGAAGTCACAAGACGTACATTGGCCCAGTCATAGTTGTGGGAAATGATTCTCTCTCCTTTGGAATATGAAGAAGAATATATATTACACCAGTTATTGCTGGTCATTATTTTGCAACCATAGGGGAGCCAGCCTGAATTCAAAACTGTCACATTGAGGATACAGAGCAGAAATACAGGAAGAATTGGTGTCCTTGATGATATCATTGAATCACTGAATCACTAATCTTTTAGCTAACTCTACTTCTGGATTCTCAGTTATGTGAGATAGATTTCTTTACTGTATAATTCTTTTTTGAATCAGGTTTTTGTACTTGCAGCCAGAAGCATGGAAATTGATCATACCATGTCTAAGCTCCAGTCTGAAAACCCAGATTGGAGGCAGGCATCCAGGCCAACCTTGCAGTACTGGGGAAAGTACTTCTATAGGTTAGAGTCAAGAGTTAGAAGGACTTCTGAGATTCTCTGAGGGAGAAATCTGAAAATAACTGGAAACACTGAAGAATTCTCTGCTGCTTCTTTCTGTTCTGACAACTTTAAAAATTAAATGTTTCATCATCCTTTCTTTTCTGGCATGGAGTGAGTCAGTGCCAGCTTTTCGAGAAGCAGCCTCATTCATTTGAAGACAAAGGAAATGATGCTAAATAAATTCAACCCAAAAGAGTCTCGGAGAACCCAGATGCTCCTGACAGCTACCTAGCTTTTCTTTTTTTTCTTTTTTCTTTTCCTTTTTTTTATGGTACTTTAGATGAAAGTTTACAGAATAGTTTCTCATTAAACAGTTAGTACACATATTGCTTTATGACAATGGTTAACAACCCCACAAAATGTCAACACTGTCCCTTCTCAGCCTTTGGTTCCCTATTACCAGCTTTCCCATCCCCGCCTGCCTTCAGGTCCTTGTCCCTGGACTGTTGTGCCCCATTAGTCTCCTTTTGTTTTATGGGGCTGTCTAATCTTTGGCTGAATGGTGAACCTCAATAGTGACTTCATTACTGAGCTAAAAGGGTGTCCTGGGGCCATGCTCTTGGGGTTTCTCCAGTCTCTGTCAGGCCGGTAAGTCTGGTCATTTTTTTGAGTTAGAATTTTGTTCTACATTTTTATCCAGCTCTGTCCAGGACCCTCTATTGTGATCCCTGTCAGAGAAGTCAGTGGTGGTAGCCGAGCACCATCTAGCTGTGCTGGACTCAGTCTGGTGGAGTCCATGGTAGTTGTGGTCCATTAGTCCTTTGGACTAATCTTTTCCTTTATCTTGTTCTCTTCATTCTCCCTTGCTCCTGAAGGGGTGAGACCAGGGAGTATCTTAGATGGCTGCTCACAGGCTTTTAAGACCCCAGATGCTACTCACCAAGATAGAATGTAGAACATTTCCTTTATAAACTGTGTTATGCCAGTTGAGCTAGATGTTCCCCGAGACTGGTCTCCACAGCCCTCTGCTCAGCAATTCAGTCCCTCAGGGAGTTTGGATGTGTCTATGGAGCTTCCATGACCTTTCCTTGTACAAGATGTGCTGGCTTCCCCAGTAATGTGTACTGTCTTACCCTTCACCAAAGTTACCACTTACCTATTTAGTTCCCCAGGAGGGGAGAGATTTTGATGTGTGGCACTAAGATGGGTATGGGAAAGAGGAGAGAGAGGAGAGAGGAACAGGAGCCAAAAACATACACACAAACAAACAAAAAAGAGTGCTAACGAAGGGAGCTTGCCATTGGAGTGGAGAGATGGGAAACTGAGAAATGGAGAAAAACAAACAAAAAAAAGAGTAAAAGAAAAAAATGAATATATAAAAATTACGGGAAAAAATAAAAAGAGCCATAGGGATCCCCCAGTGCAGCTGCAAGGACTGGGAAAGTTTCTCACAGGCCGTGAAGTACAGCCTGGCTAGAAGGAGTAGATGTGTCACACAGTGCCAGGTATTCAGGAGACAGAAAGAGAAGGTAAGTATAGAGAGACAAGAAACTGAGAAATGAAGAAAGACAAAAAGGGAAAAAGAGAGAGAAGAAAACAAAACACAGAAACTTAAAAAAAAAAAA
>NW_004444162.1:1600646-1602350 GCF_000243295.1 Trichechus manatus latirostris
GAACTGTCAATTTTGCTGCTTACTGGCTGTTGAAGTTTGAAAGTTTTGTTTGAGGTTGTTGTTTTTCTTTCTTTCTTTCTTTCTTTTTTTTTAGTCGATATAGAGAATGCTAAATACTCTGTTTCAAATTAAATTTTATATAAAGAAAACAGCAGATGACATAAAAACACAGCAAATCTTTTTGTGGCTCTAGCAGATATAGGCTCACATAACCCAACATTTCCCTGAATTGCATATGCTTATTATTTTGCAGGTAAATATTTACATGCCTAAGCAATGACTTCACAAAGTTATGAGAAATGAAAATGATAATTTATACCCTACAATAGACCTATACTTTGTAATTCAGCTTTATCAGAGAAACTCTCCTTAATATCTCCTTCAATGTCCTGGAACTCAGGCAAGAGCTATTCAGTAACTTCTGAGGCTGGAGTGGTTCATGCAAGCAGTCAAATAGGTATTTGTACAACATTCCCACATGATCTAAATAAATAATTACCTATATATTTAATTATTTAGGTAACTATTTATTGAAAAATATGGCCATGGTGATAGAAACACCAAAGATTGCACGATAGAACTCTGCAAGACTGACTTCTTCATTTGAAATACCTTTCTTCAACAACATAAAGTGGCGACTATACACTTTGACCTCACCAAATGGAATACACAGGAATCAAATAGACTACATCTGGGCAAAGAGACAATAGAGAAGCTCATTATTATCAGTCAAAACAAGGCCAGGGCTGGCTGCAGACCATCAATTGCTCATGTGCAAGTGTAAGTTGAAGCTGAAGAAAATTAAAACAAGAGTGCACAAGAGTCAAACCATGATCTTGAGTATATCCCACCTGAATTTAGAAACCATCTCAAGAATAGATTTGACTTGTTGAACACTAATGACCAAAGACCAGACGAGTTGTGGAATGACATCAAGGACATCATATATGAAGAAAGCAAATTGTCGTTAAAAAGACAGAAAAGAAAGAAAAGGCCAAAATGGATGTCAGAAGAGACTCTGAAACCTACTCTTGAATGTAGAGCAGCTAAAGCAAACAGAAGAAATGATGATGTAAAAGAGCTTCACAGAAGATTTCAAAGGGGGGCTCAAGAAGACAATGTAAAGTATTATAATGAAATGTGCAAAGAATGGGAGTTGCAAAACCGAAAGTAAAGAACACTCTTGGCATCTCTTAAGCTGAAAAAATTGAAGAAAAAATTCAAGCCTCAAGTTGCAACACTGAAATATTCTGTGGGCAAAATATTGAACAACGCAGAAAGCATCAAAAGAAGATGGAAGGAATACACAGAGTCACTATATCAAAAAGAATTGGTTGACATTCAACCATTTCAGGAGGCAGCATATGATCAAGAACCAATGGTACTGAAAGAAGAAGCCCAAGCTGCACTGAAGGTATTGGCAAAAAGCAAGGCGCCAGGAATTGATGGAATACCAACTGAGATATTTAAACAAACAGATGCAGCGCTAGAAGTGCTCACTTGTCTATGCCAAGAAATTTGGAAGACAGCTACCTGTCCAACTGACTGGAAGAGATCCATATTTATGCCTATTCCAAAGAAAGGTGATCCAACCAAAAGCAGAAATCATCAAACAATATCATTAATATCACACACAAGTAAAATTTTTCTGAAGATCATTCAAAAGCGGCTGCAGCAGTATATCAACAGGGAACTGCCAGAAAT
>NW_004444162.1:1603066-1632241 GCF_000243295.1 Trichechus manatus latirostris
GTCCAATTCCCAACATCTTCAGCGTTCAAATGAGGAAAACTGAGGACCAGGTGGGCTTATAGTGTCTTTCTCAAAGAACTGGTAAGCAGCAAAGGCAAGACTTGAGCCCCAGCACTGTGACCACTGGGTTCACTCTACACTACACTGGACAGCTGCTCAGACAAGTTTGATGAAAGCTGAAAGGCAAACATTTTGAGAGTCAAAACTCAAGAGCACTCCTCTAGAAATGCTGTCATGCCCAAACCAGATTCTTTTTCCCATAATTTCTTGTCAGTGTGATGAAAACATATCATTCAAAACATGTCTTTCTTAGCCAAGATAGTGATAGAGAGAACATTATGAAAAGAAAAGGAAAAAAATATTGTAATTTTACTTCATCTCACATCAGAGATATTTAAAATTTGACTCAGTTTGACTTTAGTATATTTCTGTTACTCAGTAAGTGTTCACTATATTGAATAAGAGGTTAACACAGCTTTGGTTCATAGAGTTACCAATTGTGTCAAAAGTACTAATATTGTGCTTTTGTGAATAGCAGATTCAGGAGCAGATGGTACATTATTCTCTACAGTTGTTTTTTTTTTTTAATATCATTCTTCACTTGACAGCTACCCCAATATGAAACTGCTCATTAGTTTACTTTCCACTAAATATGCACATATAATTAATCTGTGCTGGTTCATGTAGTATTTAGCTGACTGTTTATTAACAAGCTAAAATTGGAAAGTATGAATAAATTTGACAATTAGCTGCACATTACCACCAAGAAAGAGTCTTGTCAGTCTTATGTAACTAGAGGAAGTCTTTATTTTGTGGGTGTTTTTAAAGCTCAGTTAGAATGGCTCACTATATTTTTAAAGTTCTCTTTAAGAATCCCACTATGGGAATTCGGAACTTAGTAGCCAACTTCTAATGGGGCCTCTGACCTCTTGAACTCTTTTCCCACCAATAAACCTACCAACTGCAATATAGTAAGAGATTGTATAACTTATTATAGTAGAGTTTGAGGTGTGGAATGGGATGAAAATTAAGATCTGAAGGACCTGCAATCTTAGATGCTGTTATCATGTCTATATGAGCAGAGTACTTTTTTTTTTAATCAGCTATAATGCCTCTTAGGAATCCCTGGGAAGTGCAAACTGTAATGTGCTTGACTGCTGACTGAAAGGTTGGAGGTTTGGGTCTACCCAGAGGTGTCTCAGAAGAAAGGCCTGGTGATCTACTTCCAAAAAACAGCCATTAAAAACTTTATCGAGCACAGATCTACTCTAATACACATTGTGATGGTTAAAATTGTAAGTCAACTTGGCTAGGCCATGATTCTCAGTGCTTTGGCAGTTGTATAATGTTGTGATCACTTCCCTGTTGAAATTTGATATGTGATCATCCCCATGATGATCTGCTGACTGGCACTGGTAGGGACAGGGCCTGTGGTGGCTCACCACTCCCTCAGCCTTCATCTCTCCGCCCTCCACCGGCTACTTCCTTTCTGCTTGCCTTGCCAAGGTTTTTGGCTTCTTCCAGATCCAGCAGCTGCCTCTTGTCATCTCTCCTCTGGTTCTTGGGACTTGAGCTAGCAGCTTACCTGTTGATCTTGGGATTCATCAATCTACACAGCCTGCAAGCAAGAGTCCTGCTCCCTGACCTGCTGCTCTTGGGTTCACCAGTCCCTGCAGCTACGTGAATCAGGAGAAACCTTGTGGTCTTGAATGACGATCTTGGAATTCATTGACCTTCACAGCCCATGAGCAGGAGCCCTGCTCTCCAACCTGCCAATCTTGGGTTCCCCAACTTCTGAGGCTGTGTGAATTGGAAGAGTCCTCTACCCTGATCTACGGACTTGGGACATTCTAGCCTCTATAATTGCATAAGCTGTTCCCTTGATGTAAATCTCTCTATATATATTTTTACACTTTACTGGTTTTGCTTCTCCAGAGAACCCAGCCTAAGACATCTGGTACTGAGAGTGGTTCTAGAGAAACAAAATTGTAAGGATGAGTTTTCTAAATTGGTTCTCAAGTCTAGTTAGTCTTAAAGATGTTGATGACTCTGCTTCCAGCAGTAAAGAGGGCACTGCTAATCCACGGTGTGAGGTGGTGAAACAAATGCAAAATATCACCACCAGTAGATCAGGTATTGGTGAAAGGCGAGGCTCGAGGTGAACACATGTGTGATATCTTTCTACAGTTTTGTCAGAATGAGCAGTATAAGGAAGCTGGTTGGTTCGTCCTACTTTTACTAGACAAACTGGTGAAAGAAAGAGATGCACTGAGGGCTTCAGAGTCAAAGCTCACGTGCTGCATAAATGACCTCAAGGCTTCCACTTGTGCTTTGAAGAAAAGCCTTATTTCTTGTAGTAACAGAGCTGAAATTGCCAAAAATCAAACCCAGACACTTATCGTAAGAGTGGCTGAACTACATTGCCAGCTCAATTGCCAACCTTGAGAGGTGTCTGAAGTTAAAGTAAGGGCATTGATTGGGAAGAAATGGTATCCTGAAACTTGGGATGGGACATATGGGCAGATAATCAGGAAGCTGGAGACACTGAGCCCCTAAATTCCGTTGAATCACTCCTGCCAACAGAACCACTCTCATCTGAAAAGATTACTTCATGTTTGTCTGCTCAACCTCCCTGCCCAGAAAAACCGTTAGCCCCTCCACTCCCATCTAATGAGATTAGCCTTAGCCCAGCTGCCTTTAAAGAGCCCTTGCCCAAGTCATTGTCTGGGGCATCACCTGAGGCAGATGCTTTACAAGACAATGCTGAATGTTCTCAAAACAATTCTACACTACTGATTCTTGCTTCCAGACTGTAACTAGACTTAAGTCCCAGCAAGCCCCAAAAGGTGAAGTACAAAGTGTGAGCCAGGAGGAGGTGCACTACACTTGAAAAGAACTACTTAACTTTTCCAATACGTATGAACAGAAACCTGGGGAATATGTGTGGGAATAGCTATTAAGGGTGTGGGATAATAGTGCAAGGAACATAAAGATGGACCAGTCTGAGTTTATTGATATGGGTCCACTAAGCACAGATTCTTCATTCAGTGTTTCAGCTCGAGAAATTAGGAAAGGATCTAATAGTTTGTTTGGTTGGGTTGCTGAAGCATGGATTATGAGGTGGCCTACACTAAATCAAGTTGAAATACCAGACCTGCCTCAGAATACTGTAGAAGAAGGTATCCAAAGGCTTGGGGAAATTGGCATGCTAGAGTGGATTTATCAGGTTAGACCCACAGACCCACACATGGAATGCCCAGAAGACACACCTTTTACACCAGGAACAAATTTGTGGAGGGAGCTCCAGCAGCCCTGCAGACTGCTATGATTGCTATTTTATGTAAATCAGATTTGACAGTGGGAACCTCTTATCACCAAGACAGCAGTGCCAGGAGCACAGCACGTCCTTTGGACCTGAGGTTCCTGCGCAGAGAAGCTCCAAGACCAAGGGAAGATTGATGACACAGACCTTCTTCCAGAGCTGACAGAGAGAGAAAGCCTTCTCCTGGAGCTGATGCCCTGAATTTGGACTTGTAGCCTACAAGACTGTGAGAAAATAAACTTCTCTTTATTAAAGCTATCCACTTGTGGCATTTCTATTTATAGCAGTACTAGATGACTAAGACCCACGTGGAGTTGCCATGAATCGGAGTCGACTCCACAGCAACTGGTGCTTAATACTTATTAAGTAAAAAATTTTAAATGTTAAGTAACTTCAAGACCTTGTAAAATTATGTGAAAAAATCATTGTAGTTTTGAATAAGCTAATAATTTCCTTAGATAATGACATCCATTTCATCTGTCTGCTGCTTCCTGTGGACAAATTTTCCTGGGTACCCCTTGAAACATTGCTTGGTTTTTCATTTGTTCATTTGTTTGTTTGTTTTGGTGGTCATTGTTCAAGGGCCTAATTTATATATGTAATTTTTGTTTTTGAAATCAATGAAAGCTATCCTGACTAACTTTCCTAGAGCCAGAGCACCCTTTCAGCTAACCCACCTTAATTTTGTTTTCCAATGAGTTTGGTTTGTTTTACAATTGTGTCCATTACTGGATTCATATAGTTTCTGAATGGTTTAATTGCTCATGAAATGTAACCAGAGCATGGGAAAAGCTTAACCATCATCAAAAACGCATTTCACTAGTCTTAAAATATTTCAAATCAAATTATTTCTCATCAATTGGGTAAACTTACCCACCTCACTAAGCAATTAGCTTTCAAAAACAATATATAACACTCAAAAAATTTCAAGGATCCTATCTTAAATTGCAGCAAATAGTTATTTAAGAAAAAAAATACATTTCTAGCACTATTTTACTTCCATATAACTAAATACTTTCCCTAATCAATCTTCCCTGGTTAAATTCAAGATTATAGTGGCCTATACTCACATTTATATTTAGAGGTACTTATGAAAATATTTCCAAATCAGGTTTTTTAGCATAGTTCATCCCTCTTATTGTCCTAAGAATCCAATATGATTCGTTTCCTCTAGATAATTGGATTTTAGTTGCTGTTGCCTTTGTTTCGATAGTTTTGATTGTAAGTTGGAGCCTCACTTCCTAACAAGTTCTGTGACTGGGTAAATGTATTTAGGCCTCCAAGACCTCATCTTCAGACTAAAGATACAATAAAGGTAGTGGTTTCAGAATACTTGTGTGTAAAATAGAATTTTATCTTTCAGGAATGAAGGTCATATTATTCTACTGTCACTACAAAATGTAGAACTCTGAGATGTTTTTCACAAAGTGAGTAAATGGATTTGAACCAATCAATCCACATTCTCTCCATCAGCCTTCCTTAAACCAAAGCATGGTCCTCCGAGTTTAGGTATTTTGAGCAACCCTCTCTGGCCTACACCTGAAGTCCACCCATGATTTGGGTTTCAATACGGTGCTCTAACCAACAGCAAAGGTGAACCAGCAAGAGAAAATAGGAACACTAACTTTAAATACGCAAATATAATTCTGTATAGGTGAGAATAACACTAAGTACTGTAACAAATAAACCCTGAAATGTCAGCGGTATGACACAGCAGAAGTTTATTTGTTGTTCAGGAACTCCTGATTGGAGGTAGCTTTCCTCTATGTGGTGATCTGGGACACAGACTCCCTCCTTTTGTGATCCTGCCATCAGGGCCTTATAGTCTTCTGCATTCAGCCAATGGAAGAAAAAAGCATAGAGAAGTGCCCCTACTTCTCTTAAAAGTCACAGCCCAGAAGTGACATTTCATTGTTGAGAAATAATCACAAAGCCAAATCTAGATACAAGATGTGGGAGGTAGAAAATCTAGTCCTTGATTGGATGGCAATTTCCCAGTGATAACCCTTCACTATGGAATGGGGAGCACAGATTTGGTGTACAGCTAGCCATCATCACCACAAACGTAATCATACAAGAATTTATCAAACATTTATTTGTTCTGGGTATTGCACCGATAATCAAAGACAGACTATGCCAAGTGACAATGAAGTGCTACATTTATTCACTTAGTCATTCAACAACTGCTTATTGAACATCTACTATATGCCACATGCTGGACTGTGAACTAAGGAAACAAAGATGGTGCTCTCACTCCAGTGTAGGAGACAGGTCTGAACAGTAATAGATTACCACCCAGTACGCTTTTAGGGCTTCAAAGTGGGAGCACCAAAAACAGGGCAGAGAAAAAAAGAAAGAAAGCTTTTGAGACAACTGAGTACTTGCTGTGTCTTTTAAAAGCATAAACATAGTCATCAAAAGAAAAGTCAGAATTTTGTAGTACTTCCTTATACTTAAATTTGTTTAGTATTTTTTAATTACACGTAGAGGAAACATCAAAATATTTTTACAATGCCTGAGTTCTCTGAAGTTGCAACCTGTCCTAAATATTTACCTGTAAGGAGTGTCAGAAACCAAAAAAACCCAAACCCGTTGTCATCGAATCAATTCCAACTCATAGCGACCCTATAGGACAGAGCAGAACTGCCCCATAGGGATTCCAAGGCTATAATCTTTACAGAAGCAGACTGCCACATCTTTCTCCCAAGGAGCAGCTGATGGGTTTGAACCACCAACCTTTTGGTTAGCAGCCAAGCACTTAACCACAGCGCCACCAGGGATACTTAAACAACTAACTGTAAGGAGAGTCAGAAAAGACCTCCTAAACGGGGTGTCATTTGGTTACCTGGAAAAAATAGGGTTCAGATGAGCAGAGGAAGTGGGGAGAGGTATTTTAGGCCAAAGGAACCTGAATAGTACTAAAACCAAACCAAACCCATTGCCGTCGAGTCAATTCTGACTCATAGCGACCCTACAGCACAGAGTAGAATTGTCCCATAGAGTTTCCAAGGAGCACCTGGTGGATTCAAACTGCTGACCTTTTGTTTAACAACCATAGCACTTAACCACTATACCACCAGGGTTTCCTGAATAGTGCTGGTAAGTAGAAATAGGAACAGGACTAACATAATGGCTTAGAAGAGCCAATTGTCATGTGGGAGTAGGATCCTTTTAGCTTATTTTCACTTTGGATATAATGAGTGGTGCAAACAGTTAACGCACTGAAAGGTTGAAGGTTCAAGTGCACCCAGAGATGCCTGAGAATAAAGGCCTGGTGATCTACTTCTGAAAATTCAGCTGCTGAAAACCCTATAGAGCACAGTTCTACTCTGACACAAATAGGGTTGACATGAGTCAGAATCAACTTGACAGCAACTTGTTTTTATGATGGGAAGAGAAATCAGGCCTGTCTTTTCTGTTGAACTGTGAACACTCGCAGGGCAAGGACCATGGTCATCCTTTAGCCCAAACACCTAGCATAATATCTGTCCAACTGTGGGTGTCTAACCAAATTTGAAGGAGCCCTGGTGGCACGGTAGTTAAGCGCTTGGCTGCTAACCAAAAGGTCAGCGGTTCGAACCCCTTAGCTGCTCCACAGGAGAAAGATGTGGTAGTCAGCTTCCATGAACATTACAGCCTTGGAAACCTTATGGGGCAGTTCTACTCTGTCCTATAGGGTCGCTAAGGGTTGGAATTGACTCAATGGAAATGGGGTGTTTTTGGAACCAAGTTTGGAGAACAGAACAAAATTGAATGTGTGCATCCACTTGCTTCTTATAAACTTTACAGCATGCATTAAAACAAGGGGAAACTTATCAAGCATATGTTGATTTTGAAAACTATGTGTTGTCAGGTTTGCATGGGAGGTAGATAATGCTCTTATCTGTCTAGTATTGGAATGTTTCCTTTATAACAAATCTTTTAAAAAAAACATTTTATTGTGCTTTAGCTCTTTCATGGATAAGTATTTTTTGGAATTTTTTGGTGATGCCATTTTTTTTTAACTAACAGAATGGATGCTGAATCACTGTTTGTTGGTTGTCTTTTATTATATAAAAAAATGAGGGTGCCAACTGCCAGCAGGACAAATCAGTCCCAAGTTCCATAAAGCACATCACACATGCAGGACATATTAGTCCCATGGTGCATCATTTTTCCTGGTTACATTTGAACTATAAAATATCTTACTCAACTTTCCAAAAATACCCACAAAATACTAACCAAACATTGCACTTGCTGTACATAATTGTTATCAGTTTGATTTACAGTGGGCCATATAGGTACCAGGTTCCATAAAGCACACCATACACGTGTGACATATCAGTCCCATGGTCCAGAAAGTGCATCATAAACTGCATCATAAACTGTTTGACCCAAAAAATAACTCATTTACTTGAATATTTCTGAATGGCGGTAACCATACCTTCCCAATAACACAAAGGAAATAGTAAACATACTTGCAAACCTTATCTCACTGTACAGAAACCAAAGGTTTCAAAGAATCACTCCTCTGGGAAACAGCCCCTCACACAAACGGCTTTCAACACTCAAATGTGGCACAGATCAACTTCCTTGGTTTTTAGGGAGTTGCACCAGTATCCACCATGATGCCAGAGCATACTAAAGTGGCTCAAAAGCCTGCCAATAAACCTCGAGGGGTGGAAAATGTTTAACACTGGCATATATATCCTAATGTTCATGAGAGTCTTAGGTGAAAGTTTGCAGAGCAAATTAGTTTCTCATTCAAAAATTTATACACAAAATGTTTCATGACATTGGTTGTAATACCTGCAATGTGTTAGCACTCTCCCTCTTTCCACCCCGGGTTCTCTGTTTCCATGCATCAGGTTTTCCTGCCCCTTCCCACCTTCTCATTTTTGCTTTTGGACAGTTGTTGCCCACTTGGTCTCGTATACTTGATTGGTCTAAGGAGCATGTTCCTCCCAGGTGTTATTGTTTATTTTATAGGCTTGTCTAATATTTGGCTGAAAAGTGAACTTCAGGAGTGGCATCAGTTCTGAATTAGAAGGGTGTCTAGGGGCCACAGTCTCAGCGGTTCCTCCAGTCTCTGTCAGACCAGTAAGTCTGCTCTTTTTTTTGAATTTGAATTTTGTTCTACATTTTTCTCCTGCTTTGTCCAGAACCTTCTATTGTGATCTCGGTCAGAGAGCTAGGTGGTGGTAGCAGGGCACCATCTAGTTCTTCTGGGCTCAGGCTGGTGGAGGCTGTGATTCTTGTGATTCATTAGTCCATTGGACTAATTGTTTCCTTATGTCTTTGGTTTTCCTCATTTTCCTTTGCTCCAGAAGAGATGGGACAGATAGATGTATCTTAGATGGCCACTCAAAAGCTTTAAAACCCCAGACATACTCACCTAAGTAGGATGTTAGAACATTTTCTTTATGAACTGTCATTGTTTTTGTTATGTGCCATTGAGTTGATTCCAACTGATAACGACCCTATAGGACAGAGTAGAACTGCCCCATAAAGTTTCCAAGGAGCACCTGGTGGATTCGAACTGCCGACCTTTTGATTAGCAGCTGAGCTCTTAACCACTGCTCCACCAGGGCTCCTATGAACTATGTTATGCCAATTGACTTAGATGTCCCCCAAGACCATGGTCCCCAGCCCTCAGTCCCAGTAACTCAGTCCCTTGAGGTGTTTGGTTGTGTCTAGGGCGCTTCTATGACTATGCCCTCTCTGTATCACAATTTAAATTTACTGGAATCTTTTCTTCACTTTTACCTTTCTCCCTCTGTTATAACCTCCTACTTTATGTGGTAAATATGAGATATTTTTTTTCCCCTACATAATCTTCACCCCAGAAAATTACCATTATCTATAGTATCAGTTCTAAACATTTGAAGAATTAACAGAACTATTAGTTAAAAATTCATGTTGTCATTCTTCACATTTTGTAGAACAAATTCTGGTAATGTTCACTATTTCCAATATCTAGAGGGATTTTTTTTTTTTTTTTTTTTACTGGTTATGCTGTTTTTGAAGGAGAAAACAAGTTATATCACTATCTTGTCATATTTCTTATAAACCATAATAAAGTAGCATAAATGGCCTCGATTTTATCTACTTCTTATCCAATTCATAAGCATGATGATTGAAATAATTTGTTTTTTTCTCAGCAGAGCTGGGATTGAAATTAAATTGAACCAAGATGATAGTCCTCAGGACCTTTGCTGATATTTTAAAAGATAACGCTTTCTTTAATTCTAAGAAAATAAAAATTAAATCCCTGATCTTACCTTTTTAGATGCCAATCTAGCTAGTTACTAGTGATTGATCACTAGTCAGTCCTATCTGTCTTCTGCTGAATCTAGATGCCACCTCAGAATCCTCCCAGCAGCCAGCAATATGGTGAAACTGCTTGCCATTCCTATTATAACTGAAGTACCTCATCTGTAGCAGTTTAAGAAAAGAAGAGAAAATAAATATAATCCTGTAATACTTACAGAGATATCAGTGCCCTTTCAAATTCTGATTAGTGCTACTAATCCCTATAGACTCATGAAATCTAATTAACTATATTCTAAAAGTGACAGTGGCTGATAATAGCTTAGCAACTAAGGGGGTTTGTCAGCGGTAAGAAGAGATATAACAAAGTCTCCTTAACCCCCTTAACAACTAAATATTGAGGAAGAAAAAAGAAAAGGTGGCAAATTCACTAAGTAAATGTTGTAAATTTGGGATTCAGATAATATGTCTATACAAAGAGAAAAGTCCCTGGGTCACACAAACAGTGTACCCTGAGCTACTAACTAGAAGATTGGCAGTTCAAATCCATTCAGTGGCATCAAAGCTGAAAGACCTCGTGATCTACTTCAGTAAGATTACAGCCATTCAAAACCCTACCGAGAGCAGTTCTACTCTCACACATTTGGGGGTTGCCATGAGTTGGAATCTGCTCAACAGCAACTGTGGTACAAATGATTAAGCACTGAACTAACTACTAGCTGAAAGGTTAGTGGTTCAAACCCACCCAGAGACACCTTAGAAGACCAGCCTGGCGATCTGCTTCCAAAATGTCACAGACATTGAAAACCCTATGGAGCAGTTCTACTCTGCATACATGGGCTCATCATGAATCAGAATTGAGTCGACAAACACTAACAACAACTTACAAAGAGAAAGTCACAACATATTTACTTTTTGAGGCAAGACAGGCAAATTCAAAGTAAATAAGCAAATATAGTATAAAATGGCAAATACAGAGCATGCACGCTGTCCAGTCCCTTCCCATACCCACTGTAAGTCATTCACAACATTCTCATGCTGAGCAAAAATGCAGCCTTAAAAAGTTCAACACAAAAGTCCACACAGCCACTGGTATATGGGGAGAGACTTAAGTTGTTATTCTAAGTCTTATTTCTATTGCCAAACTCCTACTAAGCTTTTACTGTATATAAAAAGCCAGGACTTTCCAGGGCACACCTGTGTCTTAAAACTTGCAACAAGTTAGCAATGAAGCAGATGAACTGGTCTCATCCAAGCTCCCAATAACAGCAAAGAAACAAGAGAACTATCTTAGATTTTACAACACCCTGTAGTCTAGAAATAGTTTGTCAGCACTGTACATTAGAACTTTTTGCAATAATAGAAATGTTATACATCTGTGCTCTGCAATATGGTAGCCAATAGCCACATGTGGCTACTGAACATTTGAAAAATGGTGCTAGTGTATTTAAGAAACTGATTTCTAAATTTAATTTAAATTTAAATAGCCATGTATGGCTGCCATATTGGATAGCGCAGGTATATATTATCTTGTTTGATCTTCAATAACCTTGTGAAATAAATCATCTCTATTAAAAAAAAAAGAAAGAAAAAGGAAGAGGCACAGAGATATTAAGTGACTTGCCAATGTTACAAAGCTAGAAAGTAACCAAATGTATACTTGAACTTGGAATAGAAGTTCTCAGCTCCTTTTATGCCTCCATATCAACCGCAAGGCAAGTATAAATCAAGAGAATACCACACCCTAAAACTAGTGGTTCTATGCAGCCTACCTCATTAGGAGCAGAAAAGAGGCAGCACACCACAAAGAACTGTGAAAATCTGAGATTTTTTTTTTTTTATTGTGCTTTAGGTGAAAGTTTACAGGGCAATTAGTCTCTCATTAAACAATTAATACACAAATTGTTTTGTGACATTAGCTGCCAACCCCGCAATGTGCCAACACTCTCCCCTTCTCCACCCCAGTTTCCCTGTTTCCAATCGTCCAGTTTTTCTGTCCCTTCCTGCCTTCTCCTCTTTGGTTTTGGGCTGTTGTACCCATTTAGTCTAGTATACATGGAAAATCTGAGATTTTACCTTGCTTACAAGTTAACAAGTAAGTCATCCACAGTTTCATGGAAGGTAGCAGAAGACCAGAGACTTCTGGGTCAGAAAGTAAGGACCTTATTACTCACAGCAACAGCAGTATCCAGAGTATCAGCATTTTCTTGCAGCAGTTTCCCAAGCCCAAATTCCCACAGTGATGCAAAGAGGGCCAGATGGCACTTGTACATGTCATGGATTGCAATACAGGAGAGGAACCCAGAGCTTAGGGAATTCAAGTCTTCTATAATGTAGCATTATAAAGCTTGCCTGCCCCTTGATCCAAAGGGAAACATTATCATACTAGACAGTAAGCATGCCTCCCTTTTCCAGTCTCTATCTTCCAAAGCTGTTCTCTATACAAATATTCTTGAAATGATAGTTCAGAAAAATGCAATGCCAAGATATGCGTAAATGTGAGAAACTATATGCTACCCATGAAATGTGACAAATTGGGAGAAAAACAGTCAAGAAAAGAGAAGGATGGTTAAGTAACCACATAGCAGTTAAAATGTAGGGATAAGTGTTAAAAAAAAAAAAAAAGTATGTTTTATAGAAAGACTATGTATTCAAAGTTAAAACCAGAAAATTAATGTGAACATAAATTTGAAAAAATGATAGTGCTATACAAATGTGAAGAATTACTGCTATTTTTATTAGGCATCAACAGTACACTTATAAAAGTAATTTCCCCAAAATTAGAGGCTACTGCCTTTTTGGAACGGAACCATAAATACATGCACATATCCCTCTTCCAGCCACCATTCAAGTCAGCCCTCTGTTCTGAGGGATGCTTCCAGGTCATTGTCCCTACTTCAATACCATGCCTCCTTCCAGATGTCATTATCCCAGTAACCAGCTGTCCTCTTTACCTGTCTTCCAGAGTACCAGCCCTAATATCACCAAATTCTACCTTTAACATATTGAATTAAAGTGAGAAATGGTTTTGGCAGATGTTTCTTGCACCAACTTGAGAAGCTGTCTCCACATTATGAAAAAGATGATGAGTTTATAACTTGCAGAAATTATCGGTTGTTCTAAGAGAAGAGTAGATCAAGAGTTGAATAACTGGGGCTGGAGGATTCCTGCTATTTTATTAGGTCCAATCAAACGCCCATAGGAAAACAATATTTAAAAATCATCACTTGAGAATAAATCATTGATCCTTATTGAAGAAGCAGTGGCTTCTAACCAATTCCTTCCTAACCCACTGGCCATAAATTTGTGGAGGTTATAAACCATAGGAAAAAATCCTTGCGACACTGACTGTAGCACATAATAATAGCACATAATGTTAGGCCTGAAAGCTCAGAAATAATGAATCCTAATTTCATAAATAGGGAAACTGAGACCCAAAAACATGAAGTGTTTTTTCTAGGATAATGCAACAAACCGTCAATAGGTGGTTGAATGAGTTCAATAGATGGGATGAATTCTCAGGAGGACTCAATTCTTGAGTCCTACCTCTCCATATAACACCCTAACTCTTGCTTCTCAACCTGAAATAGATTGAGCCAAAAAAATAAGTACCTACAAACTGCCCTCTTGTAGAACATGCCTGTAGACATACTTGGAGTGGAGCCAAGTGGTCTGAGATAGTAATGCTTCCCCAGGTGGAAGCTCAGTAGGAAACCTTAGGCCTGCAGGCAGTTTACATCCTCATTCTCTCGGGTCTGCCACAAAGGTAGTTGCAATGCAGATTAGAAAAAAAGAAAGAAAAAGTGTGCATAGCACATGGAGAAGCCCAGATCTTCTCTGAGGAATTTAGTACTTCAGTGGTGTCATTAAGCTGGGTCAAAAAAGTCCTTTCATTTTTTTTTTTTAATATGCTAATACAACCTCAAGCACCAGCTAGCTTAAATGACAGACACTTCACAAAGTTCATTTTTATTATTCTAGCTGAAAAATAAATAACACTCCTACAGGTGTCCTTCATATTAAAAGGCTTTATTTGCCTGAAACAGACTCTCTATTGACTAAAACCTTATCTATACTTCACAAGAGAAGAACTTTTGCTTATTATCTTTCAAAGAGATGTAGCCAGTCTACACAGGACAAAGAAAAACAATCTGATAAAATAAATGGTGCTACAGGAGCCCAGCAAAAGAATTCCTAATGGCCAAAGATGAATCAAATTTGACCAATTGTAAAAACAATGTGGGAGTGGTGTCTGACCTCCTCTAACTTCACAAGCGGGAAAGAGAACCAAGATCAACAGTCCAAGGCTGATTCCTATGAGGTGGCATTCAGACATGTCTCCTCCCTCTGCCAACTTTACCAATTCTGACACAAACCATCCCTTCCACAACACTCTATATACTTCTCTGCTGGGTTCAATAAGTCATTGCAATGGCCACATTACGGGGTTTATTAGGGAAGTAACAGGTTACAATTCAGGCTCAGGAACAGTCAAGGATACAGTTCTTCCAGCAGGACAGCCTTTTCCCAGCCATGCTGGCAGGCTCACCTCTTCCTGGCCCTCGGCCTCTGCCCAAAGGCAGTCAGCTTTCTCTGTGGCTGGGAAGCCCACTGCGCCATCTCCTGCTGCCAGGTCTCTGCTGCAGGGTCTCTCGTGCTAGTCTCTTTCCTTGGTAGTGGTGGTATTCTTCTTTTTTTCCGCCTCTGGGGTGGCTCATTTCAAGCCCAGGGATGGCAAAACTTACCACAATTATCCTATCACACAGTCCTGCCCAATCACTTCAGTGGCAGTTACAAGACCGTGGCTAGAAAGGCCACACAAAAGCAATCTACAGCACCGCGGGCCACCCCCTGACTTTTCTAGTCATGGTTCTTTCATATTTGGAGAATAACGTTCCCCTCTCAATCATTTTACCAGTCCAAAACAGTCATTAAAAATTAGTCCTTCAGTAGGGCAAAAGTTCTCAGGGTGATGTTACTCAGGTAGCAGCCTCTCAGGTCTGCTGGAGGTTTCCATCTTATCTGGTCAAGTTCTCCAATAGTTTGTCTCGGCTTCACCCTTCTTTGTGTCTGATAAAATTTAATGCAAGAACATTATTCCCTTGCTCTGAGTCTCACGAGGTATCAGCATAGCAAAACCTTTAAGGGACTTTAGGTTTGGCCATTGTACTCCAGGCCAGCAGTACCTCCCCCTTAGTCCACTCTTTCACACTTACAATTTCCACAATTACAGTTTTTACAATCACAATTAACTTTGTTAACAATTAACACTCACAACTGAATCATATAATCCTATCAACATCTTCCCCCACCCTCTCTTCCCCAGACCCATCAGGAAAAGAGGAAACTATTTCAGTGGGGATCCTTCCTTGTCACCTTCATTTAATGTAAGCACACTCATAAAAGCATGTAAGCCAGCCACTTCACGCCTTTATCTCCCCTCATTTTAGGTAGCCAACGTTCAAATTGCCCGTCCCTATCTAACAAGTACTCTGAGGAGACAAGCATGTTCCCTGGTCTTGAAGAATCTTCTGTTCCGGTTGGAACTTTGAGCATCTGCATCCATAAGCAAAGTCTAGTCCAGAGCAAGCCATCAAATTGCAGCAATCTACACCAGCTCATGCTGTTAAACATCTTTCTCTTCATTTGGTCAGGTTCTGGTCAACTCATCCCTAGCCATCCAAGCTAGGTCACAATGGGTATTGGCCTTAGGCTCAAGAGTTCACACGTACCTCCTGGCACTTCAGATTGCCCCTTCACACTCTCACCCCTAGCCCCCTTGGGCTAGGTCAACGGGTTTCACGCATAAACTTAGGAGTTCACACACAACTCCCTTTACTTCTGACCAGCCAGCCCTTCCTCTCTTTCATCCCTAGATCCTGTGGGCAGGTCAATTGGTGCCAATGGAATGTGTCCAAACTCAGCTTGTCTCTTCATTGTTGTACTTCCCCCACTTCCACTCATTGAGTGAACCCAGGTGGTCACCACAAGCGAGCAGACCAAGTTGTCTACTCATTGACTCCCTTTAACTTTCAGCCCTGGAAGGGGGTTCCTTCTTATGGGCACTGACTTTTCCTACCTCAATGCACCCAACAGCAAACCGCTTGCTCGAAATTCAAAAAGCCAAACAGTCACTTTTTTTTCTTTCTCTGCAGGTCTTACCTTCAAATGGAAACCTCCAGTTCTCTCAGCAGTTCTGAGTGGTTCTACATGTTTTTTTCAAATGTAAAATCTGGCTGGGGCTCAGGTTTTCAACCTAAGCCTCCATTCTATACACAAGGCTACAGCATTCAAACCAACAGCTTGTGTTTCCCCTGGGCAAATCTTAGTTCCTCTTTTAGCACATCCAATCAAGTATTGGCTGAAGGCAGAGTTACGCGCTCTCCAATATCCAATATTTCATTTCTACCATCATTTGGGTCTGCTATACAACACTAGGTAGGAGAAACATTCAATATCCATAGTACATTCAGATAAACACATAACCCTTTTTAAAACATTCCACTTTCATTTTCTCTTCTCTACACCTTAACTATCTTCCCATTCATATGCATATGGCCTTGGGACTCTGGCTGAGTGGAATTGGTAGACCCTGGCCCCCTATCAATCATCCTGCTTATTGGGCCTGGCTTTTGCCCCGGGCCACTCCAGGTGGCACTTTTCTCCCCTCAACTGCAGCATAACCTTTGCTTTAGACCATTACAGGCAACAATAGTCAAATCAACCATCAAAGAATCAAAAGTTTCACTTCCCAAGCCCCTTCATTCTTCCTCTTATAAAGTTCCATGCTTTCATGCGTCTGCAGCCATTGCAAAGAATCCCACTTTTGACACCAACTGTAAAAATGGCATCGTAACCATGTCTGATCTCCTCTAACTTCACAAGGGGGAAGGAGAACCAAGATCAACAGTCCAAGGTTGATTCTTATGAGGCGGCATTCAGACTTGCCTCCTCTCTCCACCATCTTTATCAATTCTGACATTAACCATCCCTCCCATGACACTCTCTACTTCTCTGCTGGGTTTGATAAGTCATTGCAATGGCCACACAGAACTCACAGACCATATTGACGATTATGGGGTTTGTTAGGAAAGTAAGAGGTTACAATTCAGGCTCAGGAACACTCAAGGATACAGTTCTTTCATCAGGACAGCCTTTTCCCAGCTGTGTTTGCAGGCTCGCCTCTCACTGGCCCTTGGCCTCTGCCCAAAAGCACTCAGTTTTCTGTCTCCCTGGGCCAGGAAGTCCACTGTGCCATCTCCTACTGCCAGGTTTCTGCTGCTGGGTCTCTGCTGCAAGGTCTCTCTTTCCTTGGTGGTGGTGATATTCTTCTTTTTTCCTGACTCTGGGTTGACTCATATAAAGCCCAGCAGGATGGAAAAACTGACCAATCCCTTTGGTGGGCCACAATTACCCTATCACACTGTCCT
This sequence comes from Trichechus manatus latirostris, assembly GCF_000243295.1. Lineage (NCBI taxonomy): Eukaryota > Metazoa > Chordata > Mammalia > Sirenia > Trichechidae > Trichechus > Trichechus manatus. The sequence goes on from NW_004444162.1 coordinate 1,620,068, forward strand.
GACCAATTACTTGGGTGAGAGTTACAAGACCATGGCTAGAAAGGCCACACAAAAGTGATCTGTGGCACCGCACCAATTAAATAAACAGCATAGTATTAGATTATAACTCAAAGAATGAAATAAATATTCATGAGTTCACTGATGTAAATAAATGATACAAATAAGTACCAACAGCCCATTTATAAAGGTAATTTCCCTAAAACTAGAAGCTACTGCCCCTTGAGACTGAATCATAATTATATACATGTATATATAAATGTGTGTGTGTATATGTATATATATATATATAAATAATTGAATAAATAAATATGTGGAGAAAAGAGACAAATCTTCCTTACCAAAGAATTCCAAATAATATATGTAGATACTACCCCCTCCAAGTGGTGGAATTTAATTCCTCACCCTTAAAAGTAGGTTAGACTTAGTGACTCACTTCCAAAACATAAAGAAAAGGGGAAAATAGTAGCTTTACAGTGAAGAAACCTTACAAACACTGCCTTAATCAAGTTAACATCACCAGTAATGTCATGTGGATATGATGTGATGAGAAGGGGCACTTTACCTCTGTGGTATTCTTCCCACAAACCTATAACCCCAGTGTAATCATGAGGAAAACATCAGACAAGCCTAGACTGGGAGATATTCTCCAGGATACTTCGCCAGTACTCATCAAGATCATGAAAAACAAGAAAAGCCTGAGAGATAGTCACAGATAAGAGAAGACTGGGGAGACATGACAATTAAATGCTATGTGGTTTCCTGAAATGTAGCCTGGAACAGAAAGAGCACATTAGTGGAAAAAATGGTTATATTCAAATAAAGCCTGGATTTTAGTTAATAGTAATGAAGTAATGTCAGTTTCTTAGTTTTGATAAATATACTATGGTAACATAAAATGTTAACAGTGTGGAAAACTGGGTGAGGGGTATACAGGAACTCTATTATCTTCGCAACTTTCCTGTACATATAAAATTATTCCAAAATAAAAAGTTTATTTAAAAAAAATCTAGATGATACAAAGTTATCTCATTGCATGCTCCTGCTGGGAGCATGGCACAACTTTATAGCTGTTGCATTGCCAAATCCAAGGAGCACAGTTAGAGAAGGCCTGAGAAAGCTAAATGAGTTCAACTGCCAGGGGCAGAGTGGTGACAACAGGCTGTAGAATGAAAGGAAATACAACATTTGTTCTTGGCTAAACAAACTAAATATCATTTGTGTAGTCATCTGAGAAGCATAAGATTGTCAGAATACAGAAAAAATGATGTCTTCCTTTATAGGTCATCAAAAGTGATAAGGTAAAAGCCCAAACCAACAAGCTTAACAGATTTTAATAAAGATAAATGTGTGCCAACTATCCAATAATGAATATGTTTGATAGTGAGAAAGACTCAAATTACAAATATAAGTTTTAGACAAACTTCTTCAAATTTGGAAATTTTTCTAAGTCCTCTTTATTCTATAAATTATCTAGGGTATTATAATAATTGACTTTTATATTATCATCTCCAAAGTGATGAAATCATTTTGCCAAAAGATTGAATCACTCCCTGCTGCCTAATCCTCTAAGTTACTTCCTTTTCCCATCTAGGCCATTCTCTGCTTTCAAACCCAAAGGTTTCAGTCCCTACCAAGCCTTCTCTTTGCCCCATCTACATCCCCTGGCCTCATTAAAGAAATCTCAGCCACCTTTTTGCCTTTAACAACTTTTTTTTGGCATTGTCTTCAAAACAATAATCTCTTCAAAATTATTTTTAGTTGAGGGTGGTGAAAAAAATCAGAAATAGTGGTGATGGTTGCACAACATGGTGAATGTAATAATGTCACTGAGTTGCACATGTAAAAATAGTTGAAATGACAAATGTCTTGATGTTTTGTTTTATTTTTTTTTCACCACAGTAAAAATTTTAGAATGATTTTGTGAACTGAATGGAACTGATTTAATGAGTAAGAAAGCTGTAATCTGCTTTCTACATGCTGTTGTTGTTGTTAGGCACTGTCAAGTCAGTTCCAACTCATAGCAACCCTATGTAAAACAGAATGAAACACTACCCGGTCCTGCACCATCCTCACAATCATTGTTATGCTTAAGCCCATTGTTGTACCCACTGTGTCAATCCATCTCTTTGAGGGTCTTCCTCTTTTTCTCTGACCCTCTACTTTACCAAGTATGATGTCCTTCTCCAGGGACTGATCCCTCCTGATAATATGTACAAATTATGTGAGACATAGTCTCACCCTCCTTGCTTCTAAGGAGCATTCTGGTCGTACTTCTTCCAAGACAGATTAGTTTGTTCTTTTGGCAGTCTGTGGTACATTCAACATTCTTCTCCAACACCACAATTCAAAGGCATTAATTCTTCTTCAATCTTCCTTATTCATCATCCAGCTTTCACATGCATATGAAACAATTGAAAACACCATGGCTTGGGTCAAGTGCACCTTAGTCTTCAAGGTGACATCTTTGCTTTTCAACATTTTAAAAAGGTCTTTTGCAGCAGATTTGCCCAACGCGATGTGTCATTTGATTTCTTGACTGCTGCTTCCTTGGGTGTTGATTGTAGATTCAAGTAAAATGAAATCCTTGACAACCTCAATCTCTTCTCCACTTATGATGTTGCTTATTGGTCCTTTTGTGAGAATTTTTGTTTTATGTTGAAGTGTAATCCATACTGAAGGCTGTGGTCTTTGATTTTCATCAGTAAGTGCTTCAAGTTCTCTTCACTTTCAGCAAGCAAGGTTATGTCATCTGCATAACGCAGGTTGTTAGTGAGTCTTCCTCCAATCCTGATGCCCTACTCTTCTTCATATAGTCCAGCTTCTCAGATTATTTGCACAGCATACAGACTGAATAGGTATGGTGAAAGGATACAACTCTGGCGAACACCTTTCCTGACTTTAAACCATGTAGTATCCCCTTGTTCTGTTCAAACAACTGCCTCTTGATCTATGTACAGGTTCCTCATGAGCACAAGTAAGTATTCTGGAACTCTTATTCTTCACAATGTTATCCATAATTTGTTATGATCCACACAATCGAATGCCTTTGCATAGTCAATAAAACACAGGTAAACATCTTTCTGGTATTCTCTGCTTTCAGCCAAGATCTATCTGACATCAGCAATGATATCCCTGGTTCCACGTTCTCTTCTGAATCCAGCTTGAATTTCTGGCAGTTCCCTGTCAATATACTGCTGCAGTTGCTTTTGAATGATCTTCAGTAAAATTTTACTTGCACATGATATTAATGATATTGTTCAATAATTTCCGCATTCGGTGGGATCACCTTTCTTGGGAATGGGCATAAATATGGATCTCTTCCAGTTGGTTGGCCAGGTAGCTGTCTTCCAAATTTCTTGGCATAGACAAGTCAGCACTTCCAGCACTGCATCCTTTTGTTGAAACATCTCAATTGGTATTCCATCAATTCCTGGAGCTTTGTTTTTCGCCAATGCCTTCAGTGCAGCGTGCACTTCTTCCTTCAGTACCATCGATTACTGATCATATGCTACCTCTTGAAATGGTTGAATGTCGACCAATTCTTTTTGATATAGTGACTCTGTGCATTCCTTCCATCTTCTTTTGATGCTTCCTGTGTTGTGTAATATTTTCCCCGTAGAATCCTTCACTATTGCAACTAGAGGCTTGAATTTTTCTTCAGTTCTTTCAGCTTGAGAAATGCTGAGCATGTTCTTCCCTTTTAGTTTTCTAACTCTAGGTCTTTGCACATGTCATTATAATACTTTACTTTGTCTTCTCGAGCCACCCTTTGAAATCTTCTGTTCAGCTATTTTACTTCATCATATATTCCATTTGCTTTAGCTTACTCGATGTTCAAGAGCAAGTTTCAGAGTCTCTTCTGACATCCATTATGGTCTTTTCTTTCTTTCCTGTCTTTTTAATGACCTCTTGCTTTCTTCATGTATGATGTCCTTGATGTCATTCAACAACTCATCTGGGCTTCGGTCATTAGTGTTCAATGCATCAAATCTATTCCTGAGATGGTCTCTAAATTCAGGTGGGATATACTCAAGGTCGTACTTTGGCTCTTGTGAACTTGTTCTAATTTTCTTCAGTTTCAACTTGAACTTGCATATGAGCAATTGATGGTCTGTTCCACCGTCAGTCCCTGACCCTGTTCTGACTGATGATATTGAGCTTTTCCATCGTCTTTTTCCACAGATGTAGTCAATTTGATTCCTGTGTATTCATCTGGCGAGGTCCACGTGTATAGTCACCATTTATGTTGTTGAAAAATGGTATTTTCAGTGAAGAAGTCACTGGTCTTGCAAAATTATATCTTGAGATCTCTGGCATCATTTCTATCACCAAGGCCATATTTTCCAACTACTGATCCTTCTTTGATTCCAACTTTTGCATTCCAATCACCAGTAATTATCAATGCATCCTGATTACATATTCAATCAATTTCAGACTGCAGAAGTTGGTAAACATCTTCAATTTCTTCATGTTTGGCCTTAGCGGTTGGTGTGTAAATTTGAATAATAGTCGTATTAATTGGTCTTCCTTGTAGACATATGGATATTGTCCTATTACTGACAGCGTTGTACTTCGGTATAGATCTTGAAATGTTCTTTTTGACAATGAATTCAATGCCATTCCTCTTCATGTTGTCATTCCCGACATAGTATACCATATGATTGTCCAATTCAAAATGGTCAATACCAGTCCATTTCAGCTCACTAATGCCTAGGATATCAATGTTTATGCATTCCATCTCATTTTTGATGATTTCCAATTTTTCTAGATTCATTCTTCGTACATTCCGTGTTCTGATTATTAACGGATGTTTGCAGCTGTTTCTTCTCATTTTGAGTCATGCCATATCACCAAATGAAGGTCCCGAAAGCTTGACTCCATCCACATCATTAAGGTCAACTCTACTTCAAGGAGTCAGCTCTTCCCCAGTCATATTTTGAGTGCCTTCCAACCTGAGGGGCTCATCTTCTGGCAGTATATCAGACAATGTTCCACTGCTATTTATAAGGTTTTCACTGGCTAATTCTCTTCAGAAGTAGACTGCCAGGTCCTTCTTCTGGAAGCTCAGCTGAAACCCGTCTATGGGTGACCCTGCTGGTACTGGAATACTGGTGGCATAGCTTCCAGCATCACAACAACAAGCAAGCCTCTGCAGTACGACAAACTGATAGATGCTGGGGGGCTTTCTATATAAGCTTTATATATATTGGGAAAATATATAAATATATTTCTCCTCATTTTTCCATAGAAACGTACAAATGTGTTCCCAAATTATCTAAGGAAGGTATGGGTAAAGTTTGTGATACATGCAGCATAGAGTTTCTTAAAAACAATTCTTAAAGTCAATTCGCAAGCTAACTGTGAATATTTACTAAGGAACTCTGTTAAGTGGGCTGACAAATGGATAACATGTTTATCTATATATTAGGTATACATTACGTTTCATCAGTTTTACTGCTAAAGAATAAATTAAAAGTGACAGAATAAATATTAAAAAAAACATTAACACAAGAAAATATCCCTTAGTTCAACGTGGAGATAACAAATCCATCAGTATACCAACATATGTGCATACTAAGCAGACAATAGATTGAGCAAATGTACTTTGGTGTCAGGAATGTATGAACACTTTAATATACGCTATCTCATTTAATTCTGTCTACAACTACATAAAGTAGATGTAATTATTCTCATTTTTTAAATTGTGAAACCAAGCTTCCAAAGATTATAAACTTACACAAGGATAATTGATATGTTATTTAAGGAAAATAACAGTAGCTTCTTTAACTTGACATGATAAAATATTATTTCTCACTCAAATCTCTATCTAATACAAGTCATTTGGGAACAGGGAGATTCTACTTCTCTCGGTCATTCAAGGACCAGGAGGCTCTTTCCTCTTCTAATGGGTGGAGACTGAGAGCAAAGGTAGCATATTGCAGGTTTTTGTGGGCCAGGCCTGATAGTGGAACATAATTCTGCTAACTTTCCATTGCCCAAAACTCAATCAAAAAGCAAAAGTTCACAGAAAGGAAAACTGTATGCCTAGGAAGAAAAATATAGCACATACTAGTGTAGTCTAGCACTCTTTGCCACACTTGGATTATTATTTGCTTAGATATTTTGAGTCCAAAGTCAGTGTTTTCATGTCACAGTGTTGGACAAATCTCTCTTCTACTTCCTGTATATCTATTTCTCTCTACCCGTCCCTGACACTATAGACTATCAAAATAAGTTAAATATTTGCTTGTTGTCATACTGAAACCTATACTTTAAAAGATAGGCATTAGTTAAATTTCTCGTTTCTTTCCAGGACTATAGTCTAGAGGGATCCAATATTCTCTTATCCTGGGGCTTATGTACAGAACATTTATACAGTCTACAGTCACAATAACCAAATAATTAAAAGTCTGCTAGGAAAATGACTAGTATCAAAAACCCCATAGCCAAGGGGCTGGGGAGAAAACATTCAATAGAAACAGACAGAGATCACAGAGATGTTGAAATGAGTAGACCAGTGGCTTAAAACAACTACTATAAATTTATTCAAGAATTCAAAGAAAAAAATTGGACCTAATACATGAATGGAGCCCTGGTGGTGCAGTGGTTAAGTGTTCACCTGCTAACCGAAAGGTCGACAGTTCAAATCCACCAGCTGCCCCTTGGAAACCCTAAGGGGCAGTACTACTATGTCCTATAGGGTCACTATGAGTTGGAATCAACTCAATGGCAACCTGTTTGGTTCTTGTTTTTAATAAATGAATACATTGTGTATCTCAAAAGAGAAATCATAATTTAAAAAAAGAAATTCTAGGTAGCAGAGCCAATGTGGTGCTATAGGCAGAAGCACTATGCTGTCCCTCTGCAGCAAAGACACAAAAAACTAAGTAAAACAGATACAAATGTCAATCCTGGAACCCTAAATACCAAATGAAGGAATGAAGAACTCAATCAAGGAGAGAACACAACTAAAAAATCTACAACAGAGAACCAGAGACATCAATCTGTAAATGACAACAATGTCAGAAAAATAAAAGAGGGAATAAATGGTATAGGTGTAGAACTTTCAAATGGAGAGTAAGTCAAGGCATTATCAAGTAAAGTCTGGTTTAAAGTTAGAAAGACTGGAGTAAATTTCAAGATAAGCACAAAGAAAGTTAACAAACCTACTCATCAAAATAAAGAAGAAAAACATAAAGTCTCAGTAAACACAAAATCTACAAAAATTAAAGAAACAAAAAAATACACAAACAAAAGGAATTCAGCACAGAAGAGTAAGAGAAACAAAGAAAACCTCAGCACCACAAAAAAAGCACTACAAAATTACAGCAATAAAGTTACGCCTATGAATTATCACACTGAATGCAAGTGGCTTAAATGCACCCAGGAAGAGACAGAGAGTGATAGAACGGATTGAAAAAACAGGACTCATCAGTATACTATCTACAAGAGACACCTCTTAGAAACAAAGACATAGATTTATTAAAAATCAAAGGATGAAAAAAAAATCAATCAAATAGTTACTAAAAAAGGAGTGGCAATACTAATCTCAGATAAAATAGATTTTAAAACAAAATCCATCATAAAAGACAAAGGAGGGCATTATATAATGATTAAGGGGACAAGTCACAATGAAGACATAATCATAATAAATATCTATGCACCCAATGACAGGGCTCCAAAATACATAAAACAAACTCTAACAGCACTGAAAAGAGAAACTGAAAGTTTTCCACAATAATAGTAGGAGACTTCAACACACCACTCTCGGTAAATGACAGAACATCTGAAAGAAACTCAACAAAAATATAGAAGATTTAAAGGCCACAATCAACCAACTTGATCTCATAGACATATATAGAACACTCCACTCAACAGCAATAAATTGCACATTCTTTCTCCAGAATAGACCACATCTTAGGCCACAAAGCAACCCTCAACAAAATCCAAAACATCAACATAATACAAAGTATCTTGTCTGAACACAACGCCATCAAAGTAGAAATTAACGAAAGGAAGAGCAAGTAAAAAAAATATCAGAAACATGGAAACTGAATAACACCTTGCTTTAAAAGCAGTGGGTAATAGAAGAAATCAAAGATGGAATCAAAAAATTCCTAGACTCAAACTAGAATGAAAACACATCATACCAAAACCTTTGGGACACAGCAAAGGCAGTGCTCAGAGGTCAGTTTATAGCAATAGACACACATATCAAAAAAGAAGAAAGGGACAAAATTCAAACATTAGCTATACAACATGAACAAATAGAAAGAGAACAGCAAAAGAAGCCCGCAGCCATCAGAAGAAAGGCAATAATAAAAATCAGATCAGAAATAAACAAAATAGAGAATAGAAAGAATCAACAAAACCAAAAGTTGGTTCTTTGAAAGCATCAACAAAATTGACAAACCCATTGACCAAACTGACAAAAGAAAAACAGGAGAGGACGCATATTACCCAAATAAGAAATGAAATGGGGGACATTTCAACAGACGCAACTGAAATAAAAAGGAACATAACAGAGTACTATGAAAAACTAGACTCCAACAAATTTGAAAATCTATGGTAAATGGACAAATTTCTAGAAACACACTACCTACCCAAACTAACACAAACTGAGGTTGAAAATCTGAACAGATCCATAACAGAGAAGAGATTGAAGGGTAATTTTAAAAACTCCAAAAAAAAAAAGAAAAGGCCTGCCAGATGGCTTCACTGGAGAATTCTACCAAACTGTCAGAGAACAGCTTACACCAATACTACTCAAAGTATTTCAGAACATAAAAAAGGAAGGGGTATTTCCGAATTCATTCTGTGAAGCCAGCATAACCCTGATACCAAAACCAGTCAAAGACACCATAAAAAAAGAAAATTACAGACCAATATCTCTCATGAATATACGTGCAAAAATTCTCAACAAAATTCTAGCCAATAGAATTCAGAATCACATAAAAAAAAAAATACAACACAACCAAGTGGGATTCATACCAGGATTTCAAGGGTGGTTCAACATTAGAAAATCAATCAACATAATCCACCACATAAATAAAATAAAGGAAAAGAACCACATGATCTTATCAATCAATGCAGAAAAGGCATTCAACAAAGTCCAACACCCATTCCTGATAAAAGCTCTCAATGAAACAGGTATAGAAGTGAAATTCCTCAATGTAATAAATGGCATCTATACAAAACCAAAAGCCAACATCATTCTTAATGGAGAGAGGCTAAAAATATCCCCATGAGAACGGGAACAAGACAAGGATGCCCTTTATCACCCTATTTAACACTGTACTGGAAGTCTTAGATAGAGAAATAAGTCAAGAAAAAGAAATAAAGTACATCCAAATTGGTAAGGAAGAAGTAAAACTGTCCCTATTTGTGGATGATACAATACTATGCATAGAACCCAAAAGATTCCATGAGAAAACTACTGAAATTAATAGAAAGATTCAGCAGAGCAGCAGGATACAAGATAAACATACAAAAATCAGTTGGATTCCTATATACCAATAAAGAGAACTATGAAAAGGAAATCAAGAAAACAATACCATTTATAACAGTCCTTAAAAAAATAAAGTACTTAGGAATAAATCTAACCAAGGATGTAAAGACCTATACAAAGAAAATTACAAAACACTGCTGCAAAAAACCAAAAGAGACCTACATAAATGGAAAAACGTACCATGCTCATGGATAGGTAGACTTAACATTGCAAAAATGTCAATTCTACCCAAAGCAATCTACAAATACAATGCAGTCCTGATCCAAATACCAACATCATTCTTTAAAGAGATGGAAAAAATAATCATTAACTTTTTATTGAAAGGGAAGAGGCCCGGGATTAGTAAAGCACTATTGAAAAAGAAGAATAAAGTAGGAGGACCTGCACTACCTGACCTCAGAACCTACTATACAGCTACAGTAGTCAAAATAGCCTGGTACTCGTACAACCTCAGATACAATGACCAATGGAAAAGAATTGAGAACTCAGATGTAAATCCATCCACCTATGGTCACCTGATCTTCAACAAAGGCCAAAGTCCATCAAATGGGGAAAAGACAGTCTTTTTAAAAAATGGTGCTGGCAAAACTGGATGTCTATCTGCAAAAAAATGAAACAGGACCCATACCTGCCTTACACCATACACAAAAGCTAATTCAAATTGAGATCAAAGACCTAAATATAAAATCAAAACGTATAAAGATCATAGAAAAAAACTACAGTCAACGCTACAGACCTTAATACATGGCATTAACAGGATACAAACCATAACTAACAATACACAAACACCAGAAGATAAGCTATATAACTGGGATATTCTAAGAATTAAACACTTACACTCATCAAAAGACTTCATAAAAAGAGTAAAAAGAGAACCTACAAACTGCAAAAAATCTTTAGCTATGACATATCCAAGAAAGGTCTGATCTGTAAAATCTACAGGAAAATCCAACACCTCTACAACAAAAAAGACAAATAATCTAGTTAAAAAATGGGCAAAGGACATGAACAGACACTTCAACAAAGAAGACATTCAAGTGGCTAACAGACACACAATGAAATGCTCCCAGTCACTGGCCATTAGAGAAATGCAAATCAAAACTGCAATGAGATATCATCTCACCCCAATATTACTGGCATGAGACAATAAAACAGAAAATAACAAATGTTGGAAAGGCTCCACGGAAATTGGAACTATTATGCACTGCTGGTGGGAATGCAAAATGGTACAACCATTTTGGAAAACGATATGGCACTTCCTTAAAAAGCTAGAAATAGAAATACCAAATGATCCAGTAATCCTACTCCTAGGAATATATCATAGAGAAATAAGAGCTGTCACATGAATAGATATGTGCACACCCATGTTCATTGCAGCATTGTTCACAATAGCAAAAAGATGGAAACAACCTAGATGCCCATCAACAGATGAATGAATAAACAAAACTATGGTACATACACACAATGGAGTATTATGCAACAATAAAGAACAAAGATGAACCTGTGAAGCATCTCACAACATGGATGAATCTGGAGGATATTATGCCAAGTCAGTCACAAAAGAACAAATACAGTATGAGACCACTACTATAAAAACTCATGGAAAGTTTTACACACAAAAAGAAACAATCTTCGATGGTTACAAGGAAGGCGAGGGGTTGGAGGGAAAAACAGTAAATAGACACTAGATAAGTGGTAACTTTGGTGAAGGGTAAGACAGTACACAATACTGGGGAACCCAGCACACCTTGTATAAGGCAAGGTCATGGAAGCTCCACGGACACATCCAAACCCTCTGAGGGACCAAATTACTAGGCTGAGTGCTGTAGTGACCATAGTCTCAGGGAACATCTAGCTCAACAGGCATAAAGTAGCTTATAAAGAAAATGTTCTGCATCCTATTTTGTGAGTAGTGTCTGGGGTCTTAAAAACTTGTGAGTGGCCTTCTAAGATACTCCACTGGTCTCACCCCATCTGGAGCAAGGGAGAATGAAGAAAACCAAAGACACAAAAGAAAGGTTAGTCCAAGGGACTAATGGACCACCAGTATCAAAGCCTCCACCAGACTGAGTCCAGCACAACTAGATGGTGCCTGGCTACCACCACTGATTGCTCCGACAGGGATCACAATAGAAGGTCCCAGACAGAGCTGGAGAAAATTGTAGAACAAAATTCTAACTCATAAAAAAAAAAAAAAAAGACCAGACTTACTGGTCTGACGGAGACTGGAGAAGGCATGAGAATATGGCCTCCAGACACTCTTATATCTCAGTAACAAAGTCACTCCTGAGGTTCACCCTTCAGCCAAATTAGACAGGCCTAAAAAACAAACAATAACACACATAGTTCAACTATGTATATGAGACTAAATGGGCACATCAGGCCAGGGGCAAGGATGGGAAGGCAGGAGGCGAGAAGAAAGATGGTAATGGGGGGGCCCAAGGTCGAGAAAGGGAGAGTGTTGACATGTCATGGGGTGGGCAACCAGTGTCACAAAACAATATGTGTATTGTTTAATGAGAAACTAGTGTGCTCTGTAAACCTTCATCTAAAATACAATTAAAAAAAATAAAAGAGAGAGATTACATGAAAAAAAATTTGTGTATTAATTGTTTAATGAGAAACTAATTTGCTCTGTAAACTTACACCTAAAGCACAATAAAATA
>NW_004444162.1:1632341-1641768 GCF_000243295.1 Trichechus manatus latirostris
TATTATGTTAAAGATGTTTTAGTGTATCTGGAAGCATTTCTTTAATGTTTTTTATGCATAGAAAGATCCACTATATCCTATATACTAAGGCAAACATTTGACTAGCTGACGTTAGATATGAACTATACCTAACTGTTCCAACTTAGGCACAAATCCGACTTAAAGACCAACATAGGAATGGAACTTGTTTGTAATCCAGTGACCGCCTGTACAACAATAAGGATGAATATTAAAAATTTACATTCAGTGAAAAAATAAGTCTCAAAAGAATGAATTTAATATAATACCATTTTTATAAAAATAATAATAATAAAAATTAAAAATAAAATAAAAAAAAGAAATTCTAAAACTGAAAAATACAATATCCAAAATAGAATCTTACTGAATAGGGTTAACAGAAGCTTAGATGCCACAAAAGAAAAGATTAGTGAACTTGAAAATTGAGCAGTAAAAAGTATCTACACTGACACACAGAGAGAAAAGGGGCTAAAAAAAAAAAAAAAAAGAACAGAGCCTCGTAATAAGTGAGACACTATTAAGCAGTCTAACATATAGAAGAGGAGTGCAGGAGAGGAAAAGGAGAATTGGGTAAAAAAAAATTTTCTTTAACTATAGCTTAATATTTCCTTAATTTGAAAAATTTCAACCCAAGAATCTCAATGAAACCAAGAAAAAATGCACACAAACAAAGAAAGTTACACATAGAGAAGTCAGAATAAAACTACTGAAAACTAACAATATGGGAAATATTCTAAAATTAGCCAGAGGGGGAGAAAAACACATTCCATGTAGGTAAAAAACAGTAAGAATGACTGCTGAATTCCAGTCAGAAACAATGCAAGCCAAAAGACAATGGAGTAGCTTCTTTAAAACACTAAAAGAAAAAACTTTGTCAACCTAGAATTCTATATCAGATGAAAATATCCTGCAAAAAATCATGGTGAAATTGTTGTGCAAAAAAAACAAAAGCCGAATAAGCTACATTGCAAGAAATGCTAGAGGAAGTTCTACAGGCATCAAAGAATACAAGATAGAAAATTGGTTCTACAGTCTTGAAAAACAAGAACAAAGTTGAAAAACTTACACTACCTGGTAAAAGCTACAGTAATAAATACAATGTTATTACATTGATAGAACGATATAACAGAAGAGAGGGTATAGAAATAGACTGACATATACACAATCAATTAACTTTTGGCAAAGGCAACAAAGCATTTCAATGGGAAAGAAAATACTTTCAGCAAAAAGTGCTGAAATAACTAGACATCCACATGGAGAGAAAAATTAAACCTCAACACCTACCTCATACCAAATGCAAAAAATTATTCAAGATGGATCATAACATAAAAGTTAAAACTATTAAGTTTCTAAAGAAAACATACAAGAATACCTCTGTGACCTTGAGATTGGAAAAGAATTCTTAGACAGGACAAAGAAAGCACTACCATACAGGAAAAAAAAAATAGAAAAATTAGACCTCATCAATATTAAAATATTCTGCTCATCAAAAGACACCAATGGAAATATAAAGGCAAGCCACAGAGTGGAAAAAAGTGTTCACAAAACATCATTATAACAAAAAACTTGTGTCCAGAATACATAAATATCCCCTAAAACTCTGTGTACTCTGTTCTGTTTGAATTTTTACAATGATAATATCTTCTTGTTATTATGAATTAATAACCACATGCCATGTTTCAATCACAATTTAAATAAAAAAGAGAAAAAGAAGAATCCCACATTCTAGCATTGCCTTTGTGTCTTTCTGTTGCTCCCACTGAAGATCAAATAGAGAAATATGGTATTTATCCTCCTTTTTTCATGGAACAGCAGTCTTTCTGAACGCTGAGGAAATGAATTTAATAAACAATTAGAAAGAGAAAATTCGGTAATATAAGGGCAAAGAAAGAAGAAGAAATTGTTGTTGTTCCAGTTGCCGTTGAGTCCCTTCTAACTCCTGGTGACCCCATATGTATCAGACTAGAACAGTGCTCCACAGGGTTTTCACTGGCTGATTTTTCAGAAGCCTTTCTTCCAAGGTGCCTTGAACCACCAATAATTCAGTTAGCTTCCAAGCACATCAACCACTGCACCACACACTTCAAAGAAATTGGTACATAAATTTCTTTTTAAAAAAATGTTTGAAGCTATTTGGGCATAATGAGACAAAATAAGAAATACGTAGATTTCTTTAAAGAAGAGATGAAAGAATATTTATGGTGAATCATTAAAAGTTATTGAAACCAAATAGACTAGATAAGCCGATGAAATTAAAAAATGAATTGAGAGTGCCACATATATTAGTATCTGAGAGAAGCCATTCTCTATGAGGGAAGGTGGGTATTGACTTTTCCCAAAGACAGGAGATCCTTCATAATTAAGTTCACAGGTGCTGAGCCTGGAGTGTGAAATGCAGCATAGAATTAGAATTACAGGATAGATTGCTGTTATTCAAATTCAGGAGTATCTTTTTTAAACCCTTTTCAATAAAATAAATGTATGGTTTAATAAAATAATATAAGGTGATCACCCTTGCAAATCACTACCCAGGTCAAGAAATAGAATGTGACCAGACACCCAGATGTCATGTTCCAATCACAATCATCTCTCTCCCCTCAAAAAGTAGCCTCTCTCCTGACTTTCAGGCTTTCCCTAACCACAATAGTTTAGTTTTTGTTAGTTTGCTTGTTTTTATTTTTATATGTCTTTTAAGTCTCTTTTAATCTATATGCTCACTCCTCTGTTCCCCTTTTTTTTCTCTGCGATTTATTTTCTTAACGTCTTTTAACTCATTTTGAAATAGTAAGTTATAGTTTTTATCTGTTGGGGGGGCATGTCTCTCTCATATGCTCTGGTTGAATTTACCTCAACACTTTTCTGTAGCTCATTTCTTTTCCTGAAATTGAGTTGCCTGATATCTTAGAAGGACGTCTGAGTCAGGATAGCTTTTCTTCATTCTCTAGAGTTTCCTCTTTTTTCTCTCTCTCTCTTTCCCTCCTTTCCCCCTGCCTTTTTCCCTCCCTTTCTCTTTTCCATGTTAAAAAAAAAAGGTTTATTTTCTGAGATTCCCCTTCCCCACTTTTACTTGGACCAAAATTTGGAGGTTTGAGTCTACCAAAAGGTACCTTGGAAGAAAGGTCTGGTGAACTACTTCCAAAATAACAGCCACTGAAAACTCTATGGAGCACACTTCTACTCTCAGACACATGGGGTCACCATGAATCAGAATCAACTGGAGGGCAACTAGAGTTCTCTCTTTCCTTTGTCTCTGTTGTTACTGTGGTGCTCAGTTTGGGTTCTGTCCTTATCAGTGTCCTGTCAGTGTAGGGCTTTATACTGGGGGGAGCTTTGGTTGGTTGGTTTTCAGAAATCATAGAACCCAAACTTCTCCCATCCCTTCAGACCTTCACGTGGATCCCTTGCATTCACCTGCTATTCAATATGCAAAGCCCCTCCAGTTTCAGCTGCAACTCTCAAATTGGCCCTATGATCTTTCCAGTGAGCACCTACTTTGTTTTGGCTGTTTTGGAAGTCTAACTTGCATCAGATGGCCCATTGCTTCCCTTAGCTTCTTCCTATACACATATAGAAGGAGAAAGGCAGGAGGACCAACCATTCTGTAGCTGTCAGCGGTTTGTCCTCATTTGCTCATACTTTGAGATTTGTGGGGACATGTTTATTGTAGATACTGTCCATACATTTTTGCTTTTGCTGTCCTAGTTTCACATGTGGATTTTTATGAGGGGATTTAGGAAATTAAAAAACTATACTGCCTATACCGTCATTTCTCCAGAATTCTCCTAGGAGTTTCTTTTAAGTAGATTTACATTTGTTTGAAAATGAGAGTAGATTATGAGTCCTGACTCTGACACAAACTATCTGTGATATTTGGGCAATTCATTTAATCTCTCAGGGTCTTAATACTCTCATTATAAAATTGGTAAGTTGAATTAGATGACTAAAATTCATTCCAACTTTATAAAAATCTGTGATGCTGTGACTTTTTATACCCCCAGTACAAGGCCAAGTACCTGCTTTCAAAGCTGCATATATGTCCAGGCATGGACCAGTAACATGAAACTTCCCTCCAAAAATGCAGGGCTCCAAGAGACTGAAGAAAGATGAGGGTAACTCCAGGCAGCAAAGGAGTTTATTAGGGAGACTTACAAATGAGGCGAGTCTTGGGAGGCTGTAGGACCAAGGCCAATCTCCATGCCCTTCAGTGGGAGGGCAGAGGTTTTATAGTGGTGGTGGGCCATAGTGACTCCATACCAGGGACTTACATAAGGATGACTTCACTTCACAAACTGTAGTGAGCTAGCAGGCCACACGAGGAAGCTAATGTTCAGCCTCTCAAAGCCTGTTTCCCCTTCAATATACTATAGGTATTTGTAACTTAGTTGACATGGCAGGATAATATTTTAGAAATATAAAAATAACACTCTGAGAGAACTGAAAAAAATGTTGGGGGACATAACATGTAGGAAATGCATGCTTATAAAGAAACTCTTAAAATCCATATTACAAAATTATTTGTGTAAAGCCTTAACAGAATGAGCTATATTTTCACTCTGTTACTTAGGAAATGTCATGGCTACTGCTCTCCAAAAATTTCTCCCTAAACTTTCTATATGAAATTCATTGTTGAACCCTTGATGATTAAGGCTAGGTACATAACGGGCTATAAGCTTAGTCAATAACATTTACAACTCAAGCTATGTTTATAAACACAAAAGCAATAAATAAGATAGTATCTTTGTATAACGGCATCACAGGAGACTAAAATCTGACTGATTAGACTACTTATGTAACCCATATTACCTACTGATAAATCTTGAAATGTTACAGAAGACCCTAAACAGGGAAACTCAACCACAATGGGCTGTTGGAAGTCACAGGAGAAAATAAGTATACAAATCAGTAGGGAGAAATAAATCCATGAGAGGAGATGCAGAAGAACCAATTGATTAAAAACCTGGAGAGATTTGGGGGTGGAGGGAGGAAAAAATGCATTGAGTGCCAAGTTAAATTCTCTTTACCCTAGCAAATTGGTGAGATGCTTTGTTGATAACCCATGTCGATTAGACAGAGAAACTACAACTCAAAAACAAATATTTATGGAGCACCTATATCTATCAGAATCAGTGTTAGACAATGGGAATTCAGCAGTGGAGCAAGCTTCCCTGTACTAACTGTTAGTGAATAGAAAGGTACGGACCTGCTGCCTGTCCAGGTCAGGAAAGAGCGTCCCACGAGGGAACCCTACTGGTGAGGACCACAAGGCATCCCAACCTCCAAACCTAACCTGTGGTAGATTGTCCCAGACCTAGCTATGACCTCCACGCACCATGGCAAGTTCTTTTCCTCCTCTACAACCTTGTCTTATTCAATGTTCCTCAAAAGCAGGAAGACCTTGGACACAAAAGAACAAGGTTGAAGAAGGAAATGTTCTTTGCCAAACAAAGTCGAAAAGTCTTTTGCTGGATTCTCATTTTTACTAAGATAAACTATGCTAAGAGCATAGCAATTAATAACCACCTCCAAAACTCCACTTTGAATGCACTGACATTGGTCAAATTCAACTCCATTTGCAATAACTACCATGTGACCTGTGGATTTCCAGAAGGCAAGAGGTCAAGCAATCACAGCTCAACCCATCACATAGAGCCAGAAAAAACTGCTAAAAGAGATGGCAGCTAAGCTAGCAGAATTGAGAGTTTTCTTGGCTGGGTTTAGAGGCTTGTCTGCCAAGCAGGAACACCTTGGAGGAGGAGGAACTACTTACCCAAGGAAAATGGCATCTGGAGAGGGTCTAGGATGAGACGGAAGTCAGGAATTACAAAGGCCCACTGAGCAAATACTGGGAACTAAATAGAGAAGGAAAAATACACCGCAGGGTCCTTCAAACAAGTTCAGGAAAATATCTATAAATGTTGGTGGTTATGTGTAAAGTAAATAGGTTAACCAGGAATGCTCAATGTCTATGAGCGCTTGGTACTTTCAATGATTAAGATGTATATTATATAACATTTTCTAGTAATTCAATGTCTTAGCATAACTCTGTGATAAGGATTTATTGTTGTTGTTATTGTCTGTTGCCATCAAGTCAATTCTGACTCATGGCTACCCCATCTGTGCAGAGTAGAACTGCTCTATAGGCTTTTCAAGGCTGTGACCTTTCAGAAGGTGATCACCAGGCCTGTCTTTCGAGTTGCCTCTTGGTGGGTTTGAACCACCAACCTTTCAGTTAGTAATCAAGTGCCTAACCATTTGTGCCACCCAGGTACACACTTGTCCATGTATCAGTTAACACTAAGAATGATGCGAGAGGGGGATATGCCAACAACCAATGTTATATATATATATGGCTGGATGATATTTTAGATTTTTCTGTTTCCTCCACTCAAGCAGGCAGTCAACTCTGTGCTTCATTGCTTCACAGATACTTCAGAAAGCAGAAGTATCAGACAAGAATTCCTGTTTATGTTCTTAAAACCCATAGGAGATCTGTAAGATTCATGCATGAGTAAGAGGGAAAGGATTTTTCTGAAAGTGGCTGAGTGTCTCAGAACAAACCAGAAAGGAAGATAGGGGTTTCCCCTGAAGTCTACATAGCAATACCCCAAGATGGAAAGCAGAAAAAACTCTAGGGGTTGAAGACCTGGACCGGAAGCCCTGGAAGCCCCTGGGGAGTCTACAATATCACAGAAGGGAATAAATGTGTGGTGTGGTTGGGATATAGGGCCTTTGGCATGGGATTCCCAAGCCTTAAGAAATTCCCTAAGTATGTTACAGAGGCAATCTGGATCTGGAGGAACTGTAGGAGTAGAGACAATATCTCACCAGGAACTTCTTTGTACAGATGACTTACTTGAGAGCCTCCCTACCACATCCCCAAAACCATTCCTCACTAGAATGGTATAAATCCAAGGCCCTGGAGCATCCCTGGATATGGGAACAGCACGCAGTGACCAGTTTGGTTTATAGTGATTCTCTCCAATTCATAATTGTAATGAAAAACCATTTAAATGGATTTTTATTAAAAAAAAGAATAAGAGAATATTTAATGAAGAACCAGATGGTATCCGGTGGAAAACCAGCACCATGAGTTTAAAGAGCCTGCCATGGCTGCCATCTAAGAGCTCAACTAAGTCCAGGTATTGATCATCGAAGTGTTATCTCCAGTCTCCAATCAAAAGGAGAGAATGATTTAGGAGATAATATTGGAGCCATTATTCCCTGTCCTTGAACACAGAGAATGTGACCCAGCTGGAGCTGGAATCACAAGGACTCACAAGGACACATCAACTGGGCCCTAAGGTATAGAGTCAATAGCTAGGACAATCTTGGAAAACATCTTTTAGGGAACCTTTGGCATAAAACACAGCACTAAAGACCCACATACTTTCCACTCTTATCTTTTTCTATTAGCTTTTAGTGAATAGTAAGATTTGCTGGACCAATGAAGACCCTCCTGACGGTCATCACTGCAACCTGTCCCAATGATTATTAAGAAAGATAATTCAAAATGCAGAATCAAGGAGATTTAGTAGTTTCTAGCCAATCTGTGGAAAGGTGAAGCTTTCAATGGTTTTGCCCATTTGTAAAGTTAATATATACTGATGACTCTGTAACGTTCCTCAGACTCAGGCAGACATGGCTCTAGCAGCATTCTTGTCTGTTTCCTACTTTTACCTCTTTGAATATATGCCAAATAAAACCTTTCTTTTTGTTTTAAAGAAAAGAGAGAGAGAGACAATAATTGATTTCTACTAGAGCCACATGGTCGCTATGAGTCAGAATTGACTCGACAGCAAGGGGTTTGGTCTTTTTGGTTTACAGCCAGGTGAATACTGACACTATAAGAAACAAAGTGGCCTTGGATTACATTGGTATTTTCCACGTCGTATTTAAATCAGAAACCTGAATGTTACAAATGCCCAAGAAATTCCTTCATCAATTCTTGATATGATGCAGCCATTTTTAGCTATGACTGTTGCAGTTAATTCTCCATGTTGGTGGACTAATAAAAGTTTGGTGAGTTGATGTTAGTATTTGGATTGGTTCTGGAGAATATGTTTTGACTTAAAGCATCCTTCCTCCTTTACTATGTGAAAAGCTAAAGAGACTTGAGAGATTTCGGGATCCTATTTAACCCACACAATTCTAATTAGAAGTTACACTATCTCCTAATGAGTTGGTAGTGGTTATAAAACCAGTTTTCTTAAGAAGCTAAAAGGAGCTCAATACAATTGAGGCTGAATCATTTCCTGAGTATGGCTCTATCTTTGGCCTCTTCACTATCCCCTGGACCCCACTGACTGACTCCTAGCCTCCTCCATTACAGCATTCCTTCTTCTAATTTTACATTTCACTCACTCCTAAAATTCTCTCTTTCCCTATGTAAAGGATATTGACTGTAGTGGCAAAGAAAATTGTAAACCACTCAAGTAAACAATTCAGTTTAAAAAAAAAAAAGTCATCTCTCATCTTTAAAAAAACAAAGCAAACAAACAAAATAATAACAAAACAAAAAAACCTTTACTCCCACATCACCTCCACAGCTGCTACCTTATTCTCTGCTCCCCTTTACAGCAAAACTCTTAAAATAATTATTCTTTTTCACTGTCTCCTTTTGCTGTCTTCCCATTCTTCCCTGAAACCACTACGTTCAGCCTTTCATTTTCACTCCTTTACCAATCTACTCTTGTCAAGGTCACCAATTCCATCCATATTGTCCAGCCCAGTAATCAAGGTCCCATCGCCCTTGGCTTATTAGTATTTACAGAGTTGATCATGCTCCCTTTCTTGATACACTTCTCCATGTGCTCTTGGGAGAGAATTATCTCTCATAGTCTCCTCTACCTCAACAGCTGCTCTTTTCAATGTGCTTTGCTGGTTCCTGCTTACCTAAAAACCCACTTACCCCCAAATCCATTATGACTCCTGGTGATCCCACATGTGTCAGAGTAGAGCTAGGATCCATAGAGTTTTTAATGGCTGATATATTGGAAGTAGATCTCCAGGCCTGTCTTCCAAGGAGCCTCTGGGTGGACTTGAACCTCCATCTTTTCCATTAGCAGAGACTGAGTTAACTGTTTGCACCATCCAGGGACTCTCTTCTTGTTGTTGCTGTTAGGTGTCATCGAGTTGATTTTAGACTCATAGCAAACCTATGTACAAAGTAGAACTGCCTTACATAGGGTTTTCTAGGCTGTAATTTTTACGGGAGCAGATCATCACGTTTTTCTCCCAAGGAGCCACTGGGTGGGTTTGAACTGACAACCTTTTGGTTAGCAGCCGAGTGCTTCAGAGTTGCACCACCAGGGATCTTTTTTTTTTTTTTTAATTGTACTTCAGGTGAAGGCTTACAGAACAAATAGTTTCTCATGAAACAGTAGTACACATGTTGTTTTATGACATTGGT
>NW_004444162.1:1641868-1662914 GCF_000243295.1 Trichechus manatus latirostris
ATGAGCATGGTATGTTTTTCCATTTATGTAGATCCCTTTGGGTTTCATGCAGTAGTGTTTTATAGTTTTCTTTGTATAGGTCTTTTACATCCCTACCACCAGGGATCTTGAGAGACTCTCTAGAGACACCCAAAGGTGGGTAATCCTCTGAAATGCTGTAAAAGCATAATGGAAACCAAGTGGCATTAAAATTACCATTTAACTGCAGAAAGATACGTTTGTGGTCTTTAGTGAAAGAAACTACAATTAGTTTCTTTTATTTTCTGTATCTGAAGCATAAATGATGCCTCTCTTTCTTGATTTTTGTTTGATGGGCAGGAAAAACTAAATCCAGGGCTGGATCTCACCAGCAGCCTAAAGATTTTCATTCCTACTCCTGACTCAGCCACCACCCCATCCAAAGGCCCCTACCACATTCACGCCCTGTTTCAGAAGTACCTCATTTGCTCCTGCCCCCACCCTTTGCTAAAATCATGTGTCTGTTAAACCTAATCCACATCAATCTATATCCTTTCTTAAAACTGCTGAAACATCAATTTTTCTTTGAAGTATCCATAGACTTAATCCCATAGAGTCAAATTACAGGATATAATTGGCATTCTATTCAGCAGCCATTGGCTGCGAATGTTCCCATGTAAATTTTGATTATCTTGTTTTCATGAATATATATTTACATTTGACTGTATCTTTCTTTAAATTTCTTACAGTTATGCATTTAATAAATGTCAGCTGACTGTCTCACTGACTGACCAGCTTAATCACAGCTATCCAAGTGATAGACACAGAAAGAGAGATAAAGACACAAGTATTAACTTAAGCACATCTTTTAAATGTAAAGATCTTTGTGCTTGGTGATGATGCTGTTTCACAGTTAATTTATTGTATTACTCTGAAAATAATTTGTCATAAACATCAAAGTAACATTATATGCTTTTCTCCTGTCTTTTCTCCAAAGAAATTCACAGTGGGATATGTCAAATGTCAGAAATAATTGGACCAAATTGTACAATCCCATTGTGACACTAATATACTTTTGGAGCTGAATATTTGCTGTGAAAGTCTAAAATCTGGTTTGAAGTTTGCTTATTATAAACAACATAATTTTTCTCTCAAGTTCCCAAAATTTTTTAAGTATTATGTAATATGAATATAAAAGTGTGTTTTCAAATGTTAAAAAAGTATTTTTGTATATAAATATACATATGTAAGAATAAATATAAGTAAGGCACTAATTCTGGTGGCAAGACAAAGACTTAAAATTTTTTAATATCTTCATAAAAAAATTTAGGAACGTAACTCAAAAAAATATCCTTTGAGGAATAATGTGTAGAAATAACGATGAACTAAAATTGTAGAGAGGAGAAAAAAATTATACTCAAAATGTGCAAAGAATTTATGAACACCAAAATATTATCATGTTTTCCAAGAAAAAAATATAGCTTTTTCATTCATTAACCAGTAGTATAATATTTTCCAGGAATTCGTCATTTAGAAGAAATCCTATGGCCCTTCCCTTTACCTACAGAAAGTAGAATACAAGAGACTACATAGTTGAAGAAATTCTGGCCTCCTGGAATGAGAGACATTCAAGTCTAAGTAGGTTCCAGCTGAAGAAAAATAAACAACACTTTCACCACTGTGTAGACTGAAATAGGGGGGGAAAAATGAACATCACTAACTGTACCCCAGAAGCCAGTGTGGCTGTGAAACCCAAGACCATCACTGAGAAGATGCTCATTTCCATGGCTCTGGTGATCATAACCACCTTGACGATGTTGCTGAACTCGGCGGTGATCATGGCCATCTGCACCACCAAGAAGCTCCACCAGCCTGCAAACTACCTGATATGTTCTCTGGCTGTGACAGACCTCCTGGTAGCAGTTCTTGTCATGCCTCTGAGCATCATGTACATTGTCATGGACAGCTGGAAGTTTGGGTACTTCATCTGCGAGGTGTGGCTGAGTGTGGACATGACCTGCTGTACCTGCTCCATCCTCCATCTCTGTGTCATTGCCCTGGACAGATACTGGGCCATCACCAATGCTATTGAATATGCCAGGAAGAGGACTGCCAAGAGGGCTGGACTGATGATCCTCACTGTCTGGACTATCTCCATCTTCATCTCCATGCCCCCTTTGTTCTGGAGGAGCCACCGCCTACTCAGCCCACCTCCCAGTCAGTGCACCATCCAGCACGACCACGTCATCTACACCATTTACTCCACGCTTGGGGCATTTTATATCCCCTTGACTTTGATACTGATTCTCTATTACCGGATTTACCACGCGGCCAAGAGCCTCTACCAGAAAAGGGGATCAAGCCGGCACTTAAGCAACAGAAGCACGGATAGCCAAAATTCTTTTGCTAGTTGTAAACTTACCCAGACTTTCTGTGTGTCTGACTTCTCCACCTCAGACCCTACCACGGAATTTGAAAAAATCCACACCTCCATCAGGATCCTTCCCTTTGACAATGATCTAGATCACCTGGGAGAACGCCAGCAAATATCTAGTACCAGGGAGCGTAAAGCAGCACGCATCCTGGGCCTGATTTTGGGTGCATTCATTTTGTCTTGGCTGCCATTTTTCATCAAAGAATTGATTGTAGGTCTGAGCATCTACACTGTCTCCTCTGAAGTGGCTGACTTTTTGACGTGGCTTGGTTATGTTAATTCTCTGATCAACCCTCTGCTCTACACAAGTTTTAATGAAGACTTCAAGCTGGCTTTTAAAAAGCTCATTAGGTGCCGAGAACATACCTAGATGTAGAAAGCCAAAAAGCATGACTTTTACCAGCCTCGTTAATGGACGAGAGTAAGGGGCGCAATTTATTAATTCTTGAACATAGTAGGTTCAGGAGCGTTTGTAAGTATGTGTCATCTTGATTTTTGCTTATTTCTTTTGTTCTGTTTTGCTTGAGGCTTGTTATTAAGTGTGCTGTTTTCTATCTTTGGTCTTATATGTGGTATGTAATTTTAAATAAACTTTATAACACAAACAGAAATTTCATAGAAGTAATAATAAGGTGAAATAGTAAATACTTTTTATGTTTTACAGCTATTTCAGTTAATCTTCTGATCAAACAATGCCAAAAAAACTTCATTTATTTGCAGAATTTCTTATTACTTATAAATGAAATATCTGATAACTTGCCCTTATGTGGCAGTAAATTTGAGGTTACTCACTCCATATGCATTCAAATGCTGGTGAGAATTGCAGGACTACACAAAGAATAAAGAGAAAGTGGTTTCCTGTCATTAACTGCTTGCAGACCTGAGTTAAAATCCTTTACTGGAGTGCTGTGACTACAGAGCCCATTCCTTGCAAACATAAATAGTAAAGCCAACAGGACCTTTTTAGTCCATGATTAAATTAACACCCTCATTTTCTAAAAAGTATCTGGAGTGAATGCATTGGCACTTTCCTAAGTATTTTACTATGAATATGAAACATGAGCAAATAAGAAATAACCTAAGTTTACGTGGGTCAGTGTGTTGCTGTACAACCTGACAGGTTGGCCCTTCTCCCATGCTAAAAGTGTCCCAGCCAAGCCTCAAACATACTTTCTCAGTCTAGCAGGATTAAGATGGGAGTACATGTTAAATTTGGGGAACTTTTTAAGAAGCTTAACAGGGTGCAGTGATTAAATGATGGGATGTATTATCTGAAGAACTTCGTGGAAAAGTTGCAGTTGTACACGTGGGAAGAAAAGAGTTGAAAGCTATGTTTACAGCAAAAGTTACACGTAGGGAAATGTGTATGAAATTGTGTCTCCTGGAATTCCTGTGACATCCATGCCAGACTGTACCCTGGGGCCAGGAGGCTGCAGGTGGACCTAATGCCACACAGTATGTGGCCTGACTCAGTCACACCTGACCTGGAGTGACTGCTCTAGTCATGTGGAGGAGCTCACACTACAAAGTCAAGCACGACGGCAGAAAAGACTGAAAGTTTGTAAATTCTTGTAATACTTGAAGTAGATGTTTGTTCTAAATCTCTGCTCCTCATCTCTCATCCACAGCCTTACCCCATCTCATCATTCTTCATAGATTATCTCCTTTCTTTGTTTACTCAGAAGATACTGGTTTGCCTCCTCTCCACTGCAGTGCTTATATTTCTCCTCTATTACTCCTCTTGTGGAATAACCTTCTTAGGCCTTATATCCATCCCCTCTCACCTTTTCTGTAATATTGCTCCTTTCCCCTCCTCCTTTGCCTCCTCCTTTTTCTTCTACCTCTCCTCCTCCACTTCTTTCTTCTTCTCTACCTCCTTCTCTCTGTCTCTCTCTCCCCTCCAATCTTCTTTAATCTTACCTATTAATTTGCTCAAGTCTCTTAGACACTAAAATAAACTTCCTCTGGCCCTACTTCCCCACCAAGCACCTGCTTCCTGCTTCATCTCTCCCAGACCTCTACTAGCCAAGTTTCTCTAATCATTAATCCACTCTTTTGGCTTCCACTTCTCACCTTCCCCTGATTTTTCTATCCTTTCCCATCTGAATATTCTCCTCACAGTTCTCCCCAAATTGATCTCCCAAAGGTGGCTTCCCAGTAGGCAAATCCGGTGGTCCTTTCTCTGTATTTATCTACATCTTATTCTCTCAGCTCTTAACACAGCTAATCATCCCTTTCTTATTTAAACCCATGCCTTCCAGGATACTTTACTCTCTTGGTTCTCCTTAACTCCTCATTCTTTGTCTCTTTTTCTTCATCCAGGGTCTTTTTCCTCAGCTCTCACCTTCTGTATTTCCATATTTCATCCCAACTCCTATCATTTCAACAATTAGCTCCATGTCTGTGGCTCTTAAATTTTGTGTCTTTAGCTCTGATCTCTCTCTTTCTCAAACTCCAGGCCCATAAATGTGTCTGGTGAACATCTCCCTATGAACATTCTTCATTGCCTCAAACACAGCCTTTCCAAACTGAACTTATGATTATTTTCCCATACTCAAACCTTCTCCTCCTTCCATGTTCTCAACCTCACATAGCAGGATTACCATCCTTTTCATCATTCACATTAGATAAGCATGATTCCTTCTCTTTGTCTCTTGTCCTCCACATTCATAAAGTCTTTAAGTCTTGTCCATTTACCTCTACAAAGGCTTTTTTATCTGCCCCATTCTTCTCCAATAATTTGGTCTTTTCACCTGGACTAAATACTTTTTATCAGATCCATCATGCTTCTGAACTCCTCCACCAAGACTCTGGCCCCAGATGCAACTTCCTTAAACAGTGGTTGTCATAGTGGTGACTCTAGACCAGTAGTGTCTGCATCACCTAGGAACTTGTTAAAAATACACAGTCTAAGACCCCACCCCAGACCTACTGAATCAGAAATTATGAGAGTGAGGCCCATCAATCTCTGTTTTAACAAGTCCTCCAGGAGATTCTGATGAACGCTAAAGTTTGAGAATCAGTGTTTTAAAACATACCATTGATTTTCAATTGCAGTACTCAAAAACTCTACTATTTCTCCATCGATACAAAAATAAACTCGACATAAGTAACAACAACAAGAGTAGCATTCAAGGCTTCTTCACTATGTGGCCTCAAACTACCTTTTCTGAGTTATGTCTCACCACTTTTCTCACCCACCTCATGCTCCATAAAAGTCTGAATATTACCTGTGTTTTCTAAGTTCCAACTCACATTTGTTCCCAATGCTTGGGAAATGTGACCCATGACCTCCCATCCTTCTTCCACCAATCCTTCAACTGTAACTCAAATGCAATCTCTTCTGTAAAGACCTCCTGGGATCCTCTTCCCTTTCCCGCCCCTCCAGAAGTTTTCTCTCCCAGCTCTATGCTCCAATAGAACCTCATTCATTTCTGTATTATTATATGCATCCTCTCTTGTAGCATTTGTTTGTGTATTTGTGCTGTCTGCCCTAGTAGACTGTGAGCCTCTTGAAGGCAGGAATTGTTTCTATCTCTTCTCTGTATCCCTGGTGACTCCTACAGTGTTTTACACACAGTAGATACTCAATAAATGTCTGTTAATGTGAATGGAGTTAAGTCCCTGCAAGAGAAAATGTAAATGTGCCATCATGTTCTCTGAGAAAACCAAACTGCTTTGTTCTTAAAACTTAACCCTGCCATTCCCAGCTTTGTTCCAAAAATGTTGGGAAATGCTTCTGCATGGAAAAAAAGGGGACTTCTCACTGAGCATAAATGAAGACCCTATATCAGTTAGGATTCAGGCTAGGCTGCTTTAAAATATATACCCTCAAATATAACAGCTCAAACAAGATAAAAGTTTACTTCTCTCTTCCATGACAATAATGAGGTAGGAAAGCAGCCCAGAATGAGTAGAGGGCTCTGCTCTACAAACTTATCCAGAAACTCAGGTTCTTTTCATCTTGTGGCCCTGCATCTTGGAGCTAGGTCATAGGTCATGAATGTATCATGAGAAAAAAAGGCAGTGTGGTCCCTCTACTCTCTTGCCAGCCGCTGCAGATAAAGATCTTTGTGGGGACCTTTTTCACACAAAAAGCATTAAGTATGCCCACAAACATATCTTTTGTCTTCATGAACTAGCCAGAGCTATAGAGCACTCTTGGGAGTTCCCATTCAGATTGAAAATATACTAATAGGAAAGTCTTCTGGTAGGAAAATTATTATTTTGGAGAGTATTGCTTGAAAGCAGCCCAAAGGGGGGATTTTCCAGAGTGTTTCTCCTCTAAGATCATGAAATCATACGGCTACACAGGACCACAGATGTCAACTACTCCGTGAGAAAAAGAAAGCATATGTTCAAAATCATTATCTACCTCTTGTGATGCAAGCAGCACTAAAAGATTGGGTTGCCTCAAAATATACGTTTTGCATCTGCCTCCATGTGCCCTGCAATCCTCCACATTAGATTTACTCTATTAATAATAAGAGTACATTATAAGTCCCATTATATAATATACCCCATATAATATAATATAATATAGTCTGTATATAATATAATAATAGTAGCTAACACTTAAATTAGGACACCTGGTGGCACAGCAGTTAAGCACTCATCTTCAAACCAAAAGGTTGGTAGTTCAAACCCACCCAGTGGCTCCATGGGAGAAAGACCTGGCGGTCTGCTCCTGTAACGATTACAGCCTAGAAAGCCCTGTGGGGCAGTTCTACTCTGTCACATGGGTTCGCTATGAATTGAAATCGACTCCACAGTACCCAACAACAACACTTAAATAGCCCTTACCACAGCCCAGGCACGGTTCTAAGTTATACATGGACATAAGTAAATCCCTGAGTAGACCTTATCCTTTTGTTACAAGTGGTGGCAGTTGGAACCGCTATTAGCATTGCTACTACTGTGTGCTTTGAATAACGGTATAGAGGCTCCTATACTTAGCAACTTTAATTTGCAAACTCTGATAATTGTGTATAAAGTAAGTTCCATAGCAAGGTCCAGCAACTGTGCTGGCTACCAACACAAGACATTTTATTTCAACTATTAATTTGGTCTTAGTCTACTAATGTGTGTTTGCTGTGTTGGCTTAGTTTTAAGGTCAACAACAATTTTAGTTCCATCATGTACAGTATTTACAAAAGCAGTGAGAGCATCAGAAAAGTTTGTAAAAGGAAGCAAATAACTACAATAGAAATAAAATTGCAGGTAATTTTAAAATTATAAGTGTTGAGAAAATGGCAACTACTGCATCTGACAATGGGATCAGATGTGCAGTTTTGAAGGGCCACCACATGTAATATGTGAAAAGCACTGTGCCTAAATTGTTGACTATAATCAGCAATGAACTGAAATGGAAAAATGTCTCTGAGTATCACACAGTAGTTCTAAAAGGTGTTTGGGAATGTACGCGGGCATGTTAGTCATTTCAATAATTAGAGAACCCTAGTGGCATTTTGTGGTAAGAGACAGGGAGGCTAAGTCCAGCAATATGGAAAACAGTCACACTCAATAAAGAATTGTCCCATCCAAAATGTCAATATAATTTCCTGTTGAGAAACTCAAGAGTATCAGCCTCAATGTGGGATGTGCAGAAGCCTAATAATGTTAATTCAGAAGTTGGTCAGGGGTTGTTTGAGAACTTAAAGGCTAAGCATGATGAAAACACTGCTTATGAAATTTTATTGCAAGCCACAATTAACATTCTCAGCTGCTAACCAAGAGGTCAGAGGTTTGAGTCCACCTATAGGCACCGTGGAAGAAAGGCCTGCTGATCTACTCCCAAAAAATCAGTCATTGAAAACGCTATGGAGCATCGTTCTACTTGACTCCATGAAGTCACCATGAGTCAGAATCTCCTCTATGGCAACTGGTTTACAGAGGGTTCCAGAGGTTCAAGGTCATTTTGTGTCTACACAGCATCAAAATGAGGGTCAGGCTGGCAAATAGAGACACCACATTTATTAAGGAGTTTCCCCCGATGTTGGCAGAAATGATTAAGAAGAAGTTCCCAGTAAAAAGTCTATCAGGAAGGAGGAATGTGTTCATGGTATTAATTAAGGATTGGCTTATATTTATATATGATATGCTTTCAAAGACTGCATATTTAGTCTCAAACTAAATCCCTCAGACTTAGAATCAAAAGGAAATTATGGATAACTTTTCAGATCCTAACATGTAAATTGTAGAGCTTCTCTCAAACTGGAGAGGGAGCAAGAATGTTATCTACTTCATATGTTCCTAGGTAATGATGTTATAAGATGGAATCTCTTAGGTAATAATGTATAAGATGGACTCTCAGGCACCTGTCAGTAGGGAGACATTTCAAACGGGAAGAAGGAAGACTGAAGACTTTGGATGTTCCTAGGACCCTTAGATTACCCAACGACCCTCGTCTCTCCCCATAAACTCCACCCTGAAGAATACACAGCAGGTTTCAATCTTTCTACACACACACGCAAAAAAAAAACGGCTTGAAATGGATTTCCTTCAGAATAGAAGAGATTCTCTCTGACGGAATAATCACTTCAGGAAAGTAAGATATGGGCTCCCTGGAATTCCCCAGTGCCTAGTACAGAGCATGATGCATAGTGGCATTCAGTTTATATAACATATGTGACTGTTGAATTCAATTGAAATGAACCTAAATGGACACATCAATTACAGATTTCAAGAAATTTAGAAGCAGAAATATCATGGGTATCTTAGTTATCTAGTGCTGCTATAACAGAAATACCACAAGTGGGTGGCTTTAACAATCAGAAATTTATTTTCTCACAATTTAGGAGACTAGAAGTTTGAATTCAGGACACCAGCTCTGGGGGAAGGAAGGCTCTTTCTGTTCACTCTGGGGGAAGATCCTTGTCTCAATTTGTCTAGTGTTCTTCTCAGTGTTCCTTGGAGATCTCTACATGGCGTCTATATTTCCACATTGGTGCCTGCTTGCTTTTGTGCCTACTCTGCTCCTTTTTTATATCTCAAAAGTGATTGGCTTAAAACACACCCTACACTGATATTGCCTCATTAAAGTAAAAAAGAAAACCTTATTCCCAAATTGGATTAAATCCTCAGGTATAGGGGTTAGGATTTACAATACATATTTTAGGGGGACACAATTCAATCCATAACAATAGGTAAGGAGGATACCTTCTCATATGGAAGTGGAGTTGTCAAATATTTAATTTTTTTTTAAAGGAAAGAGAGGCATCCAGCCAATGATAATGATATTAAGGAAAGAGCAATGGGAGGGGTTTGGAGATAATATTAGCAGAAGTTTTAAGTAATCAAAAAAAATCTGCTATGAGTTTGAGTAGCTTATGAAAATCTTAATTGAAAAAGAAAAGGAGGTATAAGGGCTAGGACATGAAGAAAGCAAGACTACATCAGTGGAAGGAGCAATGGTTAGGAGATAATACTGGCATTGGTTTGGGGTCCACAAACATCAGCTGAGGATTTGCCATGAGTTTGGCATCATACTACGCACTGGGATCTCTGTAAAGAAAAAAGAAAAAAGAGGGCAGATAATCCAGGTGGAAATTAGCATACCTAGATCTTAAGAGTAGATTTGTAGAACCAAAAAAACCAAACCAAATCTGTCACCATTACATCAATTCTGACTCATGGTAACCATATAGGACAGAGTAGAACTGCCCCATAGGGTTTCCAAGGAGTGGCTGGTGGATTTCAGCTGCCAACCTTTTGGTTAGCAGCCGAGATCTTAACCACTGAGTTACAAGGCCCCAGATTTTTCTATTGGGAAAAAAAGTAGCATTTTAGAGAACAATAAATGTTGTCTTTCCTTAAGGGGGTGAGGGAGAAAGAAGGCATAGGACAGCATTTTGCACATCTGAATCTTCAAAAAAATGAAGGTGATACCAGAAACTCTGGTGAATGGAGAAATGTATAATCGATGTGGACACAAGGTATAAGGTCATATGACCTACTATGTTTTTCCAGGTTATATAGTATCCAACAGTCTTACATCAAAGGATGATGTTTGAAAAGCTAATTTACAAAGACATCCAAAGGGAAGATTTTGGACACAGATCTCTGAGGCAAATTTAGACTTGTAAGCAGTCTAATAACAAGCAGGCCAGTGATCACAAGTGTTTCTGGTTTATGACTAATCACTCAATAAAGATTTGGCAAATGAATAAATCAATTAACCATTATTCAATCAAGCAGTCAAGTCTGAGTGAGAATTTGGACGGCACAGGAGAACAGTTTGGCAATAAACCATAAGTTTTTATATAAACCCAGAAGAAGGTGCTACTGAAGTGTGCATTCAAAAGGTATGAAGTAGTTGTGCAAAAAAGCTGGGGCTATAAGCTAAACCATTGGCCATTCTTTCTTCCTTCCTATAGTTGGGTGGGGGAGAGGCGGTTTATGAAAAACCAAACCTGTTGCTGTCGAGTCGATTCCGACTCATAGCAACCCTATAGGACAGAGTAGAACTGCCCCCAGTTTTTGGTTAGCAGCCGAGTTCTTAACCACTGCACCACCAGGGCCCCAGGCAGTTTATAGAGAACATTAAAAACGACCGTAACATAAAGAGTATTGACGAATGCTATAAAACCTTTGAGGCAGCAAGCAGCTTTTTATCTGACAACTTTACGTGGTTAATTCTTATTAATCAGTTTCTCACTAACTGCTCTTTATAATTATATACTCATACACACAGAACCAAAAACAATATCCTCAACCCCAATAAAGGTATAAAGTATCATTGATTGAATGGTTAGGAAAGTCCAATTAGAAATGTACTGCCATCAGGGACACAATAGATGATCCCAGCCAGAATGGGAGAAAAATGCAGAACAAACTCAAATTCTTAAAAAAAGTCCAGACTAACTGGACCACCTGAGACCTAAGGACTCCCTGAGACTATTGCCCTGAGACATTCATTAAACCTTGAACCAAAACTATCCCTTGAGATTATTTTTTAGCAGAAAAGCAGAGTAACACACAAAATAAAAGATACTACCCACTCGAGCAGTGCTCTACTAAAAAACTATCTATATGAGTCCAAAATGTCAACATTTAATCCAAAGCAAAGATGAGAAGATAAGGGGGCAGGGAAACTAGAGTACTGGAAATGGTACAACCAGAACATAATTAAAGAGAATGTTGACACAATGTGAACGAATGCCATTGATCAATTTGTGTGGAAATTGTCAAACAAGAACCTAACTTGCTTTGTAAACTTTCGCCAAAAACACAATAAAATATTATTTTAATAATAAAAGAAAAAGATCCACAGGACTCTTACGGATTTTAGAGACCTTCCAAACCAGTGATGAGGCTTCTTCTTTGAGGAAAAAAAAAGGGTTGAAAATTAAAAAAAAAAAAAAGAAACGTACTGCCATAAGGGTGATGTCAGATGTTCTATGTATATATATGTAATTCCATGTATGATTTTTGGGTACTACAAAACTGTAATATGAGGATATATAAGGATATCCACCTCATTGCTAAAGCTGAGGAGAAATCATGATCAGAGTTTCCAAAACAGATCTAGATTGAAGAGGTCTGTCCTTAGAACGCCTGCCCTGCCCACAAACTCCTTTGAAAAGAGTCACCAGTTACAGTCCCCGCTGAGAAAAGAGGCTCTAGGTAGTTCCTTAAGCATAAATCACCATATGGTATGATTTGACTCCTCTCACTCCCCTGCCTACAACTGATTGGTTTGGGGAAGCTGGGCAACTGGTCCAAAAACAGCTTATCTGTAGACTGGCCGAGTTCTATGAGGTGTTCTAGTACAGAAGCTACCCTGAAACAAAAGGGAATCAGCTGTGATGATCTCGTTTTTACTCTCTCAAGATTTGGAACTAAATCCATTGTCAGTGGAACTCAAAGGATAAAGATAGATGAAAAGAGGTAGAAACAAAAAGAGTAGTCTATGCACATCCATGGCAAAGCACAAGAATGAAACTCAGTTAATTCCTGCTGCTGAGGAGTTCACAATTTCACCTGTCCACTAGAGCTGCCTCTTCTGGTTCCCAAACTATGTTCCAGATCCTGGAGGTTTAACTGTAAGAATATTCACAAGATTCCTTTCTCTCTTACTCAATAGTTATCATTACAATAAACCACCATTACTTGAAGTAACCTGCATTGTTCTGTTTCTTCCAACCAAAGGAGCCCTAACACACAGAGCTCCTAAGTCTCTGAGCTCTTAGCTTCTGGAATAGGCAAACTGTCTCCCTTTGGACAGTAAGAGCAGTTGGAGCCAATTCAAGTCTTTTCATTGCTGTTGTCCTTTCTGCTGTGGAAACATACATAGGTTTCCATTACTCTTTGACCTTCAGTTCCCTTCACTAAACTAAATTTCTCCATTAGTTTTTACTCTAAGTATTTCGATTCTATGCAGCACAGGGTTTTGTTGTTGTTGCCTGTTTTTTGGTTTAGTTCCTAGGATAAAGTGATCTACCCTTTGCCCAAGGACCGATTTTCATTTTCCTTAGGTCTTAACCTTGAGGATGGGGAGCGGGAGTGAAGGGCAGGGTGAGAGAAGCAATGGGCAAAGGGAAGATTCAGAAGTACTAACAGGCATCTTTAAAGGGTTGTGGATCAGGCTTCACCAACCTCACTTGGATCCTCTGGTTTTTCAGGGGCTTTGAGGGGGAGAGTCATGACATTAACAATTCCCAGTGCTCAATTAGAACCATCCTAGGGGACAGAATCATCTCCTTTAATCTTATAAAAATGTTGTAGATCTGAATACACTTCAGCAAATAAAATGGGCAATTTTTAGGGAGGTGATCCCTTTCTTAGTAAAAATAACCAGAGAAATTACT
The DNA here is from genome assembly GCF_000243295.1 of Trichechus manatus latirostris. Classification (NCBI taxonomy): domain Eukaryota; kingdom Metazoa; phylum Chordata; class Mammalia; order Sirenia; family Trichechidae; genus Trichechus; species Trichechus manatus. Next base: position 1,655,069 of record NW_004444162.1, read on the forward strand.
GAAATCCACCAAGGAGGAAGAATATTTAGACTTCTAAGAATAATTTGTAGATAAAGTTTATTCAATCAACAAGCATTTATTAACATGTATATGTTAAGGGTTGTACCACGTCACGTTGTGAATAAGACGCAGCCCCAGTCCTTAAAGAAAATATGGTTTTTTGGACAAGAAAGCCAAGTAAGCAAGTAAATACTTGCAGTACAGTGTGATACATTGCATAATAGATGTGTATACAATATGCTATGTGAACCCAGAAGAAGAAATAAACAGGTTTGTGGGAGACAGAGGAGAGGAGGGATAATTCAAAAAAGGCTTCAGTGAAATAATCACATTTTGAACTGGAACATAAGTTCACTAGGCTGACAATGAAAGAAATATATTCAGATAAACAGCATGAACAAAGACATAGAGATATGGAGATACAACGGGTGTTCAGGGAATGAGAAGGGGCCGGCTATGGCCGGAGTGTGGGGTAGGAAGGAAAATGGCAGGAGTGAAGGCTGGCTGGCCAGGTATGGCCATGAAGGGCCTCGAATGCAAAACTAAGGAGATTATATCTTATCATGCAGGCAGCAGAAAAATCACTCAAGGTTTTTAACCAAAGGAGAACGTGATCAGAACTGCAGTTTTTTAACGTATCCTTGAATGGAAGACAGAGGATGGAAGAATAAAGACCAAGTAGACAAGTGTTGGAAAAAGCCGCAGAGAGATAAGGGAGAGTCTCTAAAGAAGAGGAGAAAGGCAAAGGGAAGGAGAGGAAAGAAGGGATGTTAGAGAGATTTCAGAAATAAAATTGAAGGAGAGACATATCAGCAGATTTAACTAGAAGATGACCTCTTAAAACTGAAAGAAAGTAAAGTTTCAGATTGCAAAAGGGTCCATGTAATAATTTCAGCAACAGGTCATAAATCTCACGATTTGAGGATATGGGAGAATAGACTAAGTCACCAACTTTGACAAATAGACCAATCCTTTCCCCATATTGGAGATTGTCTACCCTTGATTAATCACAGTCAACTGGGTAGAAAATCTCTCAAAAGAAATAACATTAAGAGCAGAAAAATTAATTACACACCTCGTTTGTCTCCACCATTAATGCTACTCCTTCATTGAGCCTTTCTGAACACATTGGTTATTTAACGACCTGGCTTGGCAAACAGCCCTCACTTGAGCAGATATTCACTCATTTATCATTCAACAAACATTTACTGAGCGCCTACTAATTGCCAAGAATTATGCTAGGACCTAGATATCCAATGGTGAACTAGGAAATACACTGAAAGAAAACCTTATGGAGCACAATTCTACTCTGACACACGTGGGATGGCCATGAGTCAGGAGAGACTCCAGAGCAACTGGTTTGGGTTTTTTCACATCTGACTGTATTGAATATTGCAAACCCTAACATGAAATAAAAAGACACAGTCAGTTTGGAGACACTGATAAAAGATCCTTCCCAGAGAGAATGCTCTTTACTTTGCACTTAACACATTATAAAGACTCTAAGAATCTGTGCTTAAGGTCCAAGAATTTATGCCTATATTGTTAACTGAAAATATTTAAGTGTGCACCTAGGTCAGATTCCTGAGAAAAGGCTCACCTGGCTTCCAGAGTTCCTCAGGGCCGTATTCTGTGAACTTCACAGCTTGTTACCGTCCAGAAAGCTATAATTCTCAGTCTTATGCGTCCTGGTCAAAGCCTCAACACACAGGAGGATTGGCCCAACTGAAAAAAAAAAAAAATAGGAATCATAATTTTGCATTCCTTACCTTTTGTTATGTTGACAACCAAAAAATACCTCAGAAAATACTTCTGAAAATCAACCGTTAATACCATGATACCCTTTGGACCTTTCCTACATTTGCTCTTGATTACATTCAGTCAGAGCTGGCCCCCAATAAAAGAGTTAGATAAGTGAAGTTTATTTTCTGTGCTCATCACTTCTTTGATACCCATCAGATACCACAGTCCTCTTGTTGTTCCCAGCTGTTCCCTGAAGCACCCACCTTGGCCCAGCATTTGAAAAGAAAAGCTCATGCTCAGAAATCATTTTCTTTCACTGTTCCTCTGGTAACAGCTCCCTCAATAGCTTGGAGAATTTCCTCTACCCCATTTCATGTGGCTCCAGGGAGGCTTTCAACCACAGAATAGTACTCCTCTCCCCAAAAAGAAGTGGGCATGTGATCAAGGCCTGGCCAATCAGAGTCCTTTCTTAAGATTTCATACACAGTCACTAGGAGAGGTAAAAATGGGCACCAAGAGCTGACAGTGGCCATATTTTCTACTGTTAGGAGGAGCCTGAGCTAATAAAACCAACACAGAGACAGACAATGAGAGTTGAAGATATGGGCAATGCCGTGTTTTGCAAATGGGAATTTAGAAGATGTAATTCCTTCCATCTCGAAAATCTTATGACTCTTGAAAATATATTCATGAGTAATTTAACTTTAAAAGTTACTTCTCCCAGGTAATGTATTTGGATTAAGTCGGCACTTACTCTAGTAGACTGAAAAGAATACTAGACATAGAATCAGACAACCTGGAATTAAATCTCCTTCCCACCACTTATTAGCCAAGGGACCATGGGAAAGTTGTTTAATCTCTTGGAGCCCAGTTTCTTCATCTGTTTAAGAATATCCTTACTCTCCAGATTGTTGTGTGAGTTAAATGACAAAATACTCAAAAAGGTGTTTCGTGAACTATAAACCCCTTGAGTATGAGAGAGAGAGAGTTAGAATTTGAAGGGTATTGGAAGTGAAACCAGCAAAGAAAATCTCTAAAATTGCTTAAGATAATTCAATGACTAGTTGAAAGTCAACTATATATAATTGGCCCAACCCCGGGATGGTAAACGAATTCTATGACAGAGTTTTGATAAAACAAAAAAGAGAGAGGGAGGGAGGTAAGGAACAGTTGCTAATCAGATCTGCTATTCAAAGGGTTCTATTTTGATGAATATAATGTCACATAATCAGGGGCAGATTATCCAATAAGCAAGATAAGCACGGAGCTGACCTTGCTTACTGGGTCATCTGCCGCTGTCAGGGATTGCAAATTTGGAAAGAGGCTTTGATTCTGCAAGAAGGTGGTGGTGTGGGGTTGGGAGAGAAACAGATGCCAGTCAGCCATACCTAGAATCAGACTATTTGACGTGGTGAAAAAATGTGAAATTCTTCACTACAGATGATCTGCTAAGCAAGGTAAGTACTGTGCTTACCTTGTCTATTGGATAATCCACCCCTGTACATAATCAGACACATAGTGTCTAGAAATTGCATGGCCTTTTAAATTCAGTTCTGATTTGATGGTGGGAGCCCCCAGTGCTTGATAGGATGCTCCAACTTCTCCTGTTTGCAGTGGTATTCTCAGAAGAATGAGGACTCAGTGTTGTATTATATTATAACAAGAAAAGACCTTGGAGAACACAATCTCCCACATTTAAGAGATGAGCAAACAGAGGCAACACGTGGGAGATAGCCAATAGACAAGGTAAGCAGGCTGCTAACCAAAAGGCTGGCAAGATAAATAGTATGGTTTCTGACTCTGGAGATTTAACACTTGATATTTTTCCTAAGCATGCCAAAATTCAACAATTTCCATTTCAACATAAACAAGATCTACTCATTTGAAAATATTTAATTAAGGCATATCTGTATTGACTGAGGAGCTCTGGTGGCACTGTGATTAAAAGCTAGGCTGGTAACCAAAAGACCGGCAGTTCAAATCCACCAGCCGCTCCTTGGAAACCCTATGGGGCAGTTCTACTCTGTCCTATAAAGTCACTATAAGTAGGAATTGATTGGATGGCAATAAGTTTGGGGTTTTTTGGTTTTTTATTTGTTTGCTTTTGTTTTTTTTTTGTTTTTTTTTTTTTGTTATATTGATTGAGACTGAAACGTATCACTCAGTAATGTAAACACAATACTTTAAACACATTTACATCATGCAATTATTTTAGTACAGATTCTTTGCTGAAATTTTCCTGCAATTAAAACACCAGTATTTTTATCTTGTCAAAATCTGTACTTGTGACAATTCCTTGGTGCCCTCTACTGGCCGTAATGTTATCATCCAATGTACAATATGAATTATTTCTGCCTACCCTACTAATCTACTTCATAACATACCTCAACACCAGAAAGCTTGACTTTGGAAATAAAATTAGTAAATAAAGTAATATACAAAATACAAGGATGCACCAAAAACATTTAGACAATGAAATGACCCAAAACAAATCATTACTTAATTTTCGGAATGTTAAAACAACTGTAATCAACTAGTTTCCCTTATATTTGAGCTATAAAATATAATAACTATGCTTGTAATTTGTTCTTGATTTTAAAATGTCCAACTGCACCAGAGTCTGCAAAGATAGTGTATTGACTGATATGTTACTGAATTGGACACAGAAAAACAGAATTGTTAAAATTATCAAATGTTGGCAGATGCCATGTTAGAAGAAGGCAACAGGAAAATGAGTAAATGCACCAACCACTCAGATCACCTTCAGACTAGAATGAACTTAAGTAAAATCTAGTCCTCGTTCTCATACAGTATTACACAAACACACATGCACTCAGGTAGGTACGTGCACACCCTATGGAGCATTGAATCATACTTTTGGCCCAAAGAAAAATCACAACCCCTAAAATAAACCAAATGATAGTCAGCCTAATGCCATAACCAAGTAAATCCCTGACCCACTGCCATCACCACCAACACGTCATTTCTGAGGCCTCTGCCTTCCCTAGTTCATCACAGCCCAGTCTATTGATACATCTCATACATGAAGCCCAGCAGACTCTGCTTCCCAGACAACCATACAGAGGCCCACCATCTAGTCATGCTTAATGCCCTTAAGGAAACCTATGTTGCTCCCTGAGTCATCACTGCTGCCAGTCAGACCTGAAACGTTGTACTCCCTGTGTCACAGCTCTTCTTGTCCCCAAGGACCCCAGCTCTCAGTCCCAGCCTCCTCTTTTGGTTTCTGCTTCCCTCTCTCATTCTACCTCTCTCCTGCACTTCAATCCAATAATAAAACCAAACAAAGTCACTGCTGTTGAGTAGATTCCGACTCATGGCTACCTCATGTGCTTTAGACCACGTGCTTTAGAATAGAACTTCGTACCATAAGGTTTTCTTGGCTACATCATACAGAAGTAGATTACCAGGACTTTCTTCCCAGGCACTGCTGGGTGGATTTGAACCTCCAACCTTTTAGTTAGTAGTCTAAAGCAAACCACCCAGGGACCTACAGACAAACCTTAATAGTCCAATAATAAACCAAAAAACCATTCCTGTTGCCATCGAGTCAATTTCAACTCACTTGCTGTGCTTCATAGAGTTTTCAAGGCTGTGACCTCTCAGAAGCAGGTCACTAGGTCTGTCTTCTGAGGCACTTCTGAGTGGCTTTGAACTGCCGAATTCTCAGTTAGTAGTTGAGCGCTTAACTGTTTGTGCCACCCAGGGACTTGTAACCCAATAATTGACAAGCCTAACAGACAGACCTCCTGGGACACAATCTCATGCCCATACGATACTTGAGTATCTCCTACTCCTGTGCTCTGTTCATAGATTAAAAACCAGTTGCCGCAGAGTCAACTCTGACTCATGGCACCCCTGTGTTTGTGAGAGTAGAACTGTGTACCATAGGGTTTTCAATGCTGATTTTTTGGAAGTAGATCACCAGGCCTTTCTTCTGAGGCACCTCTAGGTGTACTCGAACCTCCAACCTTTGGGTTAACGGCTGAATACATTAACCATTTGCACCATCCAGGAACTCCATCCATAGGTTGGGCCCCTCCTATTTGTCCATGGAAGCTGAGTCTAGCTGTTGCTTGACACTACCCAAGATTTCTCCTTCCCTGAACACAGAATTTTTCAGCCTTGGGAACATATCCACAGTCCATGTTTACCATTATATCAGTTCCTCTGGCCTACTGTGTGGGCCTGAATCACAGGTTCATCTACCCCCTCTTTTACCCCATGTTGACAAAATATTACTACTACCACTGACAATAATAGTTAAAAACATTTACTGAGTTCTAACCACGCTCCAGATACTGTAATAAGCACTTCTCATGTATAATCCTCACTATAACCCTATAAATTTTGTACATAATACTCAACAATTGTATGCATAAAGAATGAATAAACACTGTTATTATTCTCATTTTACAGATGAGAATATGTAGGCTCATAAAAATTAAGTGGCTTGCTCAAGGTCAGATAGCCAGTAAGTGGCAGAGGTGGGACTCGGAGCTTTCTAACACCAAAGTGCACTGTCATGCCTTGTTCACGCCACTTGAGTTATAACAGCCAAGCCATCCATTGTCTCATTTCTCTTATGATCCATCCTTGAACATTAGCCAATGCTTCAAAGAAATGGGACAAGTAAACCTTGTCCTAAGATATTCAAAATCAAAATTCAAATGCTAGACTAACAGTCTTACATAGACAAGGGTAAGAAATGTACCTAATATTGAAAATGCTTTATTGCTTCTGGAGATTTTAAAACATAGTCTCCAAATTATATGATACTACTCTCCTCTAATGAGCACTAGTGGTACAATGGTTAAAGTGCTTGGCTGCAAATCAAAAGGTAGACAGTCCAAACCTACCAGCTACTCTGTGGGAAAAAAAGACCTGGTAATCTGCTCCCATAAAGATTACCAAAAACACCAGACCCATTGCTGTCGAGTTGATTCCGACTCATAGCGACCCTATAGGACAGAGTAGAACTGCCGCATAGGGATTCCTAGGCTGTAATCTTCGTGGGGGAGCCCTTGTGCTGCGGTGGTTAAGAGCTCAGCTGCTAACCAAAAGATCAGCAGTTCAAATCCAGCAGTCACTCCTTGGAAACCCTATGGGGCAGTTCTACTCTGTCCTATAGGGTTGCTATGAGTCAGAATCAACTCGACGACACACAACAACAAAGCCTCCATCTAGAGGTGGGCCCTATGTCCCCTCTCTTTGAATCTAGGTAGGGTTGTGACCGCTTAGACCAATTATACTCTGACTTCTGAGGTTAGGTCAGAAAAGACTGTCAATTTTCTACCAATCTTCTTGGCGACTTGCTCTAGAGGAAGCCATTCACCATGTAAGAGTCCCAACTACCCTGAGACCACCATGCTGGAAAATCCATGTGAAGTTGCTTCAACTGATAGCCCCAGATGAGCTCCCAAGTGACAGCCAACATCAAGTACCAACATGTGAGTGAGCCATCTTGGATGTCCAGTTGAGCTGAGCCTTCAGATGACTGCAGTTCTAGCCGACATGTTATAGCAACTGCATGAAAGAAAAACTGCCCTCCCAGCCATCCAAGGCACAATAATTTGTCTCTATTCACCTGGAGCAACAGAGAAAGAAGGAGAGTCAGGAACAGGAGGAGGATATAGAATTTGTGACTAATTTCCTCCATGAACAACCCCTTTGCCATGAGATCAGAAGAATTAGATGATGCCCAGCTACCATTACTTAACATTTTGATCAAAGATTCCATAGAAGAATCCTGATCAAAAGGGGGGAAATGTAGAATAGAATTTCAAATTCTCATGGACTCCAGACTTTCTGGAGGGTTGATGAACCCCTGAAACTATTGCCCTGAGATTATCTTTAAACCTTAAACCAAAAATATCCCCTGAAAACTTATTAAAACCAAATCATAGTTTAGCTTAACTAATAAAAAATGTCTGTCTTGACTAGAAGGCGGAAGGGGACAGGAAAGCTGGTGATAGGGAACCCAAGGTTGAGTAAGGACAGTGTTGACATGTAATGGGGTTGTTGACCATTGTCATAGGGCAACGTGTATACTAACTGTTTAATGAGAAACTATTTTGTCCTGTAA
>NW_004444162.1:1663014-1716598 GCF_000243295.1 Trichechus manatus latirostris
TGTCATGGGGTTGTTAACCAATGTCATAAAACAATATGTGTACTGACTGTTTAATGAGAAACTATTTGTTCTGTAAACCTTCACCTAAAGTACAATTTTAAAAAATGTCTGTCTTGAGTATTATGCTCTTTTAAGAACTATTTATATGGGAGAGCAACTCGAAAGATTGAGGGCATTGAGTTTATGTAAATAAGGGAAGAACAACTCAGAAAAGGAGAGTGAGAATGGTTTCACAACTCAAAGAATATAATTAATGTCACTAAATTGTACATGTAGAAATGATTGAATTGGTATATGTTTTGCTGTTTATATTCTCAACAACAAAATAAATTAAATTTAGGAGAAAAAACTGCCCACCCAAACCCTTCTTGAAGTATTTATCCACAAAATTGTGTGCAAATGAAATGGTTTTTTAAGCCATTACACTTTGAGGTAATTTCTTATGCAGCAATAGTAACCAGAACATTGCTCAACCAAATTTTAATTTCTCTTGTTACTACAAGCTCTTGACCTTTTCCTAGTCTCCTACACACTGGAAAGCTTTAACAATCACATCCAGCTTTGGTTTAGGTGTTTGTTAGACAAGCTTTCAACAAAAGCACATAGAAAATAAGAAACTCATAAAACTGACAGATAAGTACATAGATAAACTTCCTAAAATTTTGGCTGACTGGTTTTTACTTGTTAAAGAAATAAATATTGCTGTTTGAAATTAATATGCAGTGAAGCATAAATGAACTCAGACCTCATACACTCCAGAAAAAATGACAGAAATCCCTTGTTCGCAGATCATTCTCCTTTCCCAGACTTCATGGACTACTTGAAGGTATTTTACTCCACTGTCACTACATTTCCCTGGTGCCGGGCTCTTCCGTGGGGACTTCTCCAGAGATACCGAAGGCCCCACACAGGTCCCCCATCCAAGGTCCTGTCAACTCTTAGGTGCTACACACAAGTAGGACACAGGACTCTAACATTCGTGGAAACAACCACCCCTAAACCCTCCCAGTCTCAGGAAATTCAACCCTTGAAGATTGGACCACATCCCATTTTTCTGCAAAGCAAAAGTATTCACCCTCAATCCAGAAAATCTATCCTGATTGCCTTGAAGTTCATAAACCTTTAAAACTTAAAACCTCTATTAGCACGTGGTTTACAGGTACTAGTGTTGCTGAAATTGCTTCATTGATCTCTGACCCACACAGACAGACCTGCAGACACAACTCTTAGAACTGTTTACTATTTTTCTGATGGCAAGGAAAACCCAAAGTTTAAAAATACAACTACTCCCCAGTACCTATGAGGCCCACTCAGAGCCCAGAGCTTGGTTTCTAATACCATTCTCCAATAAAACGGACCAGAGTTACATATTTAGAGAAATAGCTGATTCCAGGGTTGGGGTAGAAATATACAAGATGAGCCTGGAGCATCTTTAATGCCAGAAAGCAAGGAAATGCTCAAAAATTACAATGATGGTATTATGTCAAAAGGACTTAGGAACTAATTGACAGAGTTCCCAAGGCCATAAGCTGAAACAATTGGCGCAACAAAATAATGTAGTTTGGGATTATAACCTGAAATATAAAGTGAATATCCTTAAGTCCATACTGATATACATAAATTATTGAATAAATAAAGAAATGGAGGAAAAGAGACATCTCTCCCATACAGAAGTCCCAAATAATTTATGTAGATGTGCTCCCTCAAGGAGGTGGAGCATAACTCCTCACCTCCTAAGTGTGGGCTGCACTTAGTGACTTCCCTCCAAAGAGCACAGTGTGAAAAGTGGGGAAAAGAGTAACTTTACAGTGGAGAAACCTGACAAACACTACCTCAGTCAAGTGTTCAAGGTTAACATCAACAGTGATAAGTCCTGTTGATAGTATGCATCCTTGATAGGATGTTATGAGAGTGGCACTTCACCTCTGTGGTCTTCCTCCCCCAAAAAAACCATATTCCCAGTCTAATCATGAGAAAAATATCAGAGACACCCAAATTCAGGAGCATTCTATCAGTACTCCTCAAAACTGGTAAGGTCATCATAAACAAAATCTGAGAAACTGTCACAGTCCAGAGGAGCCTAAGAAGACATGAAAACTGAATGTAATGTGGTGTCCTAGATGGGATCCTGATACAGAAAAAGGACATTAGGTAAAAACTAAGGAAATCTGAATAAAGTATTGACTTTAGTTCAGAATCATGTATCAAATTCCTCAACATAATAAAGGGCATCTATACAAAACCAACAGCCAACATCATTCTCAATGGAGAGAGGCTGAAAACATTTCCCCTGAGAAGAGGAACAAGACAAGGATACCCTTTATCACAACTCCTATTTAGCTTTGTGCTGGAAGCCCTAGCTAGAGCAATAAGGCAAGAAAAATAAATAAAGGGCAACCAAAATGGTAAGGAAGAAGTAAAATTATCCCTATTAATAGATGATAGCATACTATACATAGAGAACCCAAAACACCCCACAAGAAAACTACTGGAGCTAGTAGAAACACCTAGCAGAATAACAGGATACAAGATGAGCATACAAAAATCAGTTGGATTCCCATACAGCAGTAAAGAGAATTACAAAAAGGAAATTAGGAAAGCAGTACCATTTACAATAGCCCTTAAAAAAAATAAAATACTTAGGAATATATCTAATCAGGGAATTAAAAGACCTATACAAAGAAAACCACAAAACACTACTTCAAGAAACAAAAAAAGACTACAGAAATAGTAGAACATACTATGCTCATGGATAGGTAGACTCAAAATTGTGACAATATCAATTCTACCCAAAGCCAACTACAAATACAATGCAATCCTGATCCATATGCAAACAAACAGTGTTCTTTAACGAGATGGAAAACCACTCATTAATTATATATGGAAAGGAAAGAGGCCCCAGATAAGTAAAGCATTATTGCAGAAGAAGAATAAAGTAGGAGGCCTTGCATTACCTGACCTCAGAACCTACTATACAGCTATGATAATCAAAACAGCTGGCACTGGTACAACGACAGACACATTGCCTAATGGAACAGAATTGAGAACCTAGATGTAAATCCATCTACCGACAGTCACCTGATCTTTGACAAAGGCCCAAGGTCCATTAAATGGGGAAAAGACAGTCTTTTTAACAAATGGTGCTGGCAAAACTGAATGTCCATCTACAAAAAAATGAAACAGGACCCATACCTCACACCATACAGAAAAACTAATTCAAAATGGATCAAAGACCTAAATATAAAACCAAAAACTATAAAGATCATGGAAGGAAAAATAGGGTGAACACTATCTGTTACTGTCGAGTCAATTCTGACTCACAGCAACCCTATAGGACAGAGTAGAACTGGCCCATAGGCTTTCCAAGGAGCACCTAGTGGATTCGAACTGCCGACCTTTTGGTTAGCAGTCGTAGCTCTTAACCACTATGCCACTAGGTTTTCCAAGAAGGAGCCCTAATATACAGCATAAATAGAAAACAAACTATAACTACCAATAACAAACACCAGGAGAGAAACTAGATAACTGGATCTTATAAAAATTAAACACTTATGCTCATCAAAACACTGCACCAAAAGAGTAAAAAGAGAACCTACGGATTGGGAAAAAATGTTTGGCTACGACATGACAAAGGTCTAATCTCTCAGATCTGTAGGAAAGTTCAACAACTCCACAACAAAAAGACAAATAATCCAATTAAAAAATGGGCAAAGGATATGAATAGACACTTCATCAAAAAAGACATTCAGACGGCTAACAGATACATGAGAAAAAGCTCTCGATCACCAGCCATTAGAGAAATGCAAATCAAAACTACCATGAGATACCATCTTACCCCAACATTATTGGCACTAATCAAAAACACAGAAAATAATAAATGTTGGAGAAGCTGCGGGGAGATTGGAACCCTTATGCACTGCTGGTGGGAATGCAAAACGGTACAAACATTTTGGAAAATGATATGGTGCTTCCTTAAAAAGCTAGAAATAGAAATACCATACAATAGAGCAATCCCACTCCTAGGAATATATCCTAGAGAAATAAGAGCCATCACACAAATAGACATGTGCACACTCATATTCATTGCAGCATTATTCACTATAGCAAAAAGATGGAAACAACCTAAGTGCCCATCAACAAATGAATGGATGAACAAACTATACACACAATGGAATACTAAGCAGCGATAAAGAACAATGATGAATCTGCAAAACATCTTACAACATGAGTGAATTGGGCGGGCATTATGCTGAGTGAAATAAGTCAATCGCAAAAGGACAAATACCGTATGAAACCACTATTATAAAAACTCAAGAAAAGATTTACACACAGAAGGAAACAATCTTTGACAGTTACTAGGGAAGTGAGGGGTGGCGAGGTAAAAACGCTAACTAGTCAATAAATAAGTAATAACTATGGTGAAAGGTAAGACAGTACACAATACTGGGGAAGTCAGCACAACTTGACCAAGGCAAAGTCATAGAAGCTTCCTGGACACATCCAAACTCCCTGAGGGACTGAGTTACTGGGCTGAGGGCTGGGGACCATGGTCTTAGTGGGGACATCTAGCTCAACCGGCATAACATAGTTTATAAAGAAAATGTTCTACGTCCTACTTCAGTGAGTAGCGTCTGGGGTCTTAAAAGCTTGTGAGCGACCATCTGAGATACATGTACTGGTCCCACCCCATCTGGAGCAGAGGAGAATGAAGAAAAGCAAAGACATAAGGGAAAGATTAGTCCAAAGGACTAATGAAACACAACTACCACAGCATCCACCAGACTGAGTCCAGACGAACTAGATGGTGTCCAGCTACCACCACTGACTGTTCTGACAGGGATCACAATAAAGGGTCCAGGATAGGGCTGAAGAAAAACAAAGAACAAAATTTAAACTCACAAAAAAAGACCAGACTCACTGGTCTGACAGAGACTGGAGAAACCCCAAGAGTAAGGCCTCCAGACACCCTTATAACTCACTACTGAGGTCACTACTGAGGTCACTACTGAGGTCACTACTGAGGTTCACCCTTCAGCCAAAGATTAGACAGGCCTATAAAACAAACAAGAACACAAGTAGTTCAACCAAGTATGAGATTAAATGGGCACACCAGTCCAAGGGCAAGGGGCAAGGACAAGAAGGGAGGTGGGGACAGGAAAACTGGAGGAATGCAAATGGAGAACCCAAGGTTGAGAAAGGGAGAGTGTTGACACATCACAGGGGTTGGCAACCAATGTCCCAAAACAATATGTGTATCAAATGTTCAATGAGAAACTAATTTGCTCTGTAAACTTTGACATAAAGCACAACTAAAAAAATTTAAAAGACTATTAAAAAAAAGAATATATCTACCCAGTGAGGCCAAGATAGCAGAATAGTCAGGTGCTTAGTGTCCCTCTTACAACAAAGACCAAAAAAAAAAAACCAGTGAATCCGATATATATGACAACCTAGAAACCCTGATCATCAAAAACAAAGCTGAAGAATTTGACTGAGAGACAGGTGGAAGGAGAGAGTTTGAAAAACGGAAGAAATGGGGAATTATGGATCACGAGATCGCCAGCGTTCTGCTAGCTGAATCTGCACAGCTCACACAGGTTGAAGCAAGCAACAACATCCCAAGTGAAACCAACCCCACCTGGTGCAACCAAGCAGCAGCAAATCTGCATGCACCTGGAGTACCAAACAGGAGCAACACCAGACCTGTGAAAGTTAAGTGCAGGCTCCCAAACCACCACGCAGCACCACAACCCTTCCCCCGCCACAGCTCTATGGCAGAGAAGTACTCCTTCTCCTCATCCATCCCCATTCCCCTCCCCACTCCCATCTTTCTCCCTGTTCCAACACCAGTCTGAGGGCATTCAACATCACCACACCTCCTATGCTGGGAACTCAAGGTGGGGGTCCGAAGACACCCGCTCCTTCACCCAGACACTGGGGTAAGGGGTCCATGAACTTGCAGCACACTTCACCCCCACCAGCCACCCACACCAGTGCCTTGCAAGCCAACCCGACATGGCCACCTTCATTTGGACAACAACTGAAACCCATTTTCACTGCAGCATCCAGGTGGGAGCTGCAGGTCTGTGACATTCAACACTGCTCTGCCTCCTAAGAAGAGGCCTCATCCACCCACACCAGGGGCCTGAGGGCTGGCAGTACTACCCATTCCATCTAGACGCCCATGACAAGGGCCTGAGAATTAGTGGGGCCCCCCATACCTCCAGCCAATGGCAACGGGCACCCAAGGATTGGTTGCACTACCCCCCAATACATTCTGTAATGGACAGGGACATACTTTCCATCCACGCACCCAGGGGCAGCCGACAGTCACCTGCCTTGCCCCCCACATCACCCTCCACTGCAACCAGAGACCAGTGCCTGCTCCGAACATCCCCATGCAGCCCTGCGCTCCCAGGATTCTTGGAACTCTTAGGCACTGCTGGTGGGAATGTAAAATGGTACAACAACTTTGGAAAACTATATGGCACTTTCTTAAAAAGCTAGAAATAGACATACTATACGATCCAGCAGTCCTACTCCTAGGAATATACCCTAGAGAAATAAAAGGCATCACACGAATAGACATATGCACATCCATGTTCATTACAGCATTATTCACAAAAGCAAAAAGATGGAAACAAATGCCCATCAATAGATGAACGGTAAACAAATTACGGTACATACACACAATGGAATACTACGCAATGATAAAGAACAATGATGAACCCAGGAAACATCTCACAACATGGATGAATCTGGAGGGCATGCTTCCAATGGGCTAGAGTAGGCACAGCAGAAGGTAGCCAGGCTTGAGCGACCTTTAAGGAACAGAGAACTGCCTGGAGAGATGAGGCGAACCCAGCAGAAAGACACTGTGTGGCATAGACAAGGGGGGGCACTGGAAGTGACCAACCAGGGATTGCATCAGCCACTTCAGGGAAATGTTGGGGCTCTCAGCCAGGGACAAAGGTGGATGTCACTGAAAAATCCATAACATGCTACTTGAGACCAAGAACCAGCATTTGGATATAAGCCACATAGATAGCACCAATCCCAGATTACAACCGTGCCAGTTGAGACGGAAATGCTTCTGTTCCAAATGACCAGGACTGGTCCTTGAGACTACAGTAATTGTCCTATAAAACTTAAAAAAAAAAAAATTAAAAAATAAGAACAAGACATCTTAATAGATTCTGCTTGAATTATTAATTTTTCTACGGCAAATAGATTAAAGTGGTAACATTGCGGAAAGAAGGAAAAGAGAGAGGGAGGGAGGGAGAAAGGAAGGAAGGAAGGAAAAAGTAAGAAGAGAGGCTGACAATATTATTATTAAGCGTCCTGTGGCACAAAATACACAGTTTCTTGCAGGCCAGTCTTAAATCACACAAACTGATTCTTAAGGAAGTAGAAAACTTAAAAGAAGTCTAGGAATCACCTTTCAAAATCATGTTGATTCTGCCTGGAAACAAATGATTATACAAATACAAATTGCAATGCAGGTTTGTTCAAAAGAAAGAGCCTGTTGGCATGGTACCAGATAATGCCCATCAACCAAATGACAATCTACTCACTACCCAAATAAATGTGTCAGCTCCTGCTATTATCAAGAGATCAGTCACTCACAAACTTCAATTACAGCCAGTAAATCAATACTCTGTATTAAGAAGCATAACTACTCCCGCCAGCACAAAAGTGCAGATTCCCTGAGGGCAATTTTCTCATGAATTTCTCATGTGACCAAGATTTACAATACTCCTGCCAAGGTTTTGTCAAGAAATGATCTGCTGAACTGGAGAACTGTAAGTACAAGTTAATGGCGAAGTCAAGATCTGAGACCTCGTATGTGTTAAAGTAATCCTAACAGAAACCTGCAAGCCTAGGTACTCCCATGCCTAGAATTCAGTTATGGACAACAAGGCAAATTGAGTAGCTGCAAGGCACAGCCCATGTCCCTAATGTCCTTCATTTTGAGGGTTACTGCCTTTTCTGCTGTAAGAACACCCTAATTCATGTAAGCTTGACTTAAATGTAAATGTAGAATTTAAGTCTGCCCTCTAGCTCTTCAGAGTTCTAAGATAACTTTGTTCAACAAAATGCCCCCTTGATTTCAAACCAAAAACCAAACCCACTGCTGTCAAGTCGATTCGAACTCATAGTGACCCTAGAGTACAGGGTAGAACTGCCCCATAGAGTTTCCAAGGCTGTAAATCTTTACGGAAGCAGACTGAAACATCTTTCTCCTGCGGAGCAGCTGGTGGGTTCCAACCACCTGCCTTTCGGTTAGCAGCCGAGCACTTAACCACTGCAATACCAGGGCTCCTCTCCTTCGGTAAAAAACTTGTTGCCGTCGAGTCGATTCCAACTCATAGTGACACTATAGGACAGAGCAGAACTGCCCCGTAGGGTTTCCAAGGAGTGGCTGGTGGATTCGAACTGCCAACCTTTTGGTTAGCAGCCGTAGCTCTTAACCACTGCACCACCAGGGCCCCTTCCTTGGTTTAGATGCCCCTAGATGGTGCAGAGGTTAAGAGCTCTCCTCAGGACTTCACACTTGTGGAGTGAATTCTAACAAAGCAAAATATAGAAGTTAGAGATGATTCCCATGCTTAGGACTCCAACAGCTATGATTTAGGGTCTCAATTCCTTAATGACTTTGGTTTAGAGAATTCCCACTTCCTGTAAGTTCCACCTGAAGTTCCTCCTCCTTGAAGAACGATTCTTATTTTCCTAGTCATTTTTATGGAGTTGCTCTTCTCTAACTTCCTATGCAAGATTCATTCTACCCACTTTAGCTATGAAGTAAAGCTTTTCTTTCTAGTCATTTCTCATAACCAGGTCTTGAAATGGTAAATTCCTTCAAGTCAGGTACAGTTGACTTTTACTGTTTTTTTAAATATCCAAAGAGCTCAACTCAGTGTGGAAACATAATCTGATAAATATTTTTCTCATCAAAGTGACTTGAGTTTAAACTACTTCAGATCAACCTTCTCAGGTAATGTTAGTTAGAGAAGCAGTGCTGCAGCTGGCATTTTATTCATGCTTGACATCACAAACCAATTCTGGAGCAACAAGAAAAAATATGCATAAAAAAGACCTGAAAATTGACAAATTCCTTTAAAAGAGATGAAAAGAATCTTTAAGAAGTTGTCACAGTCACTCAGGGAAGGTTTAATGTAGAAAAGAAAGCTCTTACTTGAAATTCTAAGTGGGAAAATAATTTGACTTTAGTTTATGTACATCGATGCTAATTATTTAGATGAAAAGAAAAACATTAATTTCTTTTCTTAAAATACACAGTCTTGAATTTTCTAAAGTAATAAAGCAAAGTTTTGGGTTGAGTGGGCTACAGAGGGATGGGGATGAATAGTAGATGAATCCTATCTTCAGAGAGCAGTTTCTTCCCCTTCCAAAAGTGAGCCACAGGGATCCTGCTCTGGCCTCACCCTAATATTAGGCAGAGATTTATATTTAAAAAAAAAAAAAGAAGCCTCTTTCAGCTAAGTGAATCAACAATTCTCAACCCTCTGGAATTGCAATACCCTATTCTAACTTGCTTGCTTTTATAACCACCGCTCCACTAAGTCATCAACGCTTATATGTACATATGCACTTAAAGCATATGAGCTAAAAATACACAATTTTACTTTCACTAAAACCCTAAACACTAAAGGATTGAATGGATTGCACTGAATTGCCCAGGGTAATCATGCAAGAACCTAAGCAAAGATTCTCAGCGCTTCTAATGTGGACTATGCTAACACCAAGCAGAGAGGGCTCATGAACTCTGAATTTCATAGAGTCTGATAATCCAAGCAGCACTCAAAAATGTTTCTGGACAAAGTATTAATTTAAGCTCAACATATCTGTTATATGCCATTCAGCCTGTCTTTGAACCATCTCTAAAATTTAAAAACAATGGCTACTTGTGGGATGTGCCAAAATTATGTAACCAGGATTCCCCACCAAATTCAATGGTTGGTCTTACTTAATAAACTATACACAGTAGGCTGGGGAAAATGACCTCAAGTGCTTTCTCTCCCTGTATCCATACTCCCCTCAACTCTGAGCTTGAATATGTGGCATGTTTTGACCAATGAGATACTAGCAAACAGACTTAAGCAAAGGCTTTAAAAGTACTGGTCATTAGGGCTTTCCCTCTTGCTATTCTTGGGTCCCTGTACCCTTCATGTGAAGAAACTCAAACTAGCCTACTGAATAATGAAAGACATGTGGTCTAGTCACCCCTGCCACCCAAGCTAAGAGCCACCAGAAGCAGAGCTGACCAGCAGCTAACTACAGACGTATGAGAAACCAGAAGAACAACTGCCTCAGTTTCTTAGCGCTGCTGTAACAAAAATACTACAAGTGGGCAGTTTTAAAGAACAGAAATTTATCTTCTCACAATTTAGGAGGCTAGAAGTCCAAATTCAGGGCACCAGTTCTAGAGGAAGGCTCTCTGTCAGTTCTGGGGGAAAATTGTCTCAGTTTCTTAGCTCTGGCATTCCTCGGTTTCTTGGCGATCTCCACGTGGCATCTATCTTTCCCCCATATGTGCTTCCTTGTCTCTGTGTCAGAGAAGCCCTGGTGGTGCAGTAGTTAAAGCACTCGGCTGCTAACCAAAAGGTCAGGGATTCGAACCCACCGGCTGCACCACAGGAGAAAGATGTAGCAGTCTGCTTCCTGAAAGATTTACAGCCTTGGAAACCCTATGCGGCAGTTCTACTCTGTCCTATAGGGTTGCTGTGAGTCGGAATCCACTCGAGGGCAGTAGGTTTGGTTTGGTTTTTGTCTCTGTGTCTAATCTGCTCTTTTTATATCTCAAAAGTCAGTAGGTTTAAGACACACCCTATACTGATATGACCTAATTAACATAACAAAGAAAATTCTATTCCAAAAGGATTGCATTCATAGATGTTAGGATTCCAATATTTTATTTTGGGGGACACAATTCAATCCATTAACAACCACCCTGCTCATCACAGTTCAAATTGCCAATGCAAAGAATTGTAAACTAAATAAATGACTGTTGTTTTAAGCCACTGAGTTTTGGGGTAGTTTGTTATTCAGTAAAAGATAACTGATACACCATGAGATTTTAAACAGTAGCCTATCACCCCCTTCACCTCTTGACTTCTACAACCCTGTTGTTTAACTTGGTTATTGCTAGATCTTTTACTTTTTGAAACACAATGGGATTGTGGCATTGCTGTCTGGAAAACAATTCAGATTTAAGAAATTGTCTCATACATGGGAGAATGGGGAAGTAACAGTTTTCACCAGCTGGGTTTTACTAATATTCAGCTGTCCTATTTCTACAATATATTCCAAATGGCTGAAATACACTGATGGCTGAAATATAAGCACCGAAGTTCAGCATCTTTTACTTGCAAAGTTTATTTGAAATCTAGTAAAACAATGAAAGCTTTTTAAGCCAAATGAGGGTTTTTGTCATTTTTTTTTAAAGACATCAAGCAGGTGACATGCTATAGCCATAAAAAGAGCATTCAAATCTCAATCCCTCTCAACAGAAATGAGTTGGACAGTTATTTGGGTTAATCGCAGATCAAAGCCGTCAAGTATTTCATGCACTTGTTAGAGATTTCAACACTGAACCAAGGGGGAAATGAAACTAAGTTGTAGTCAATAGTCCCCGACTTATGATGGAATTTCGGTCCCATGACTCCATTGTAAGTCAGTTCTGATGTAAGCCGAATACCTCATTTTTTTTTTTTTTTTACTTTTCATTATTATTGCCTTTTATTATGAGTAGTTTTACAAATCCAATCTCATTTGTCTTTAGGGACTGGAAACATTACATATAAACTTACAGATGTATTTTCATACATGCATATTACTAATGATAAGATAAAGCAACAAAGAAAAAAACAGACGGTTTTAAGTCAGTTCCTCATAACTCAAATATGTTATAAGTGGGGGACTACCTGTGCATCCAAAATAAACTACTCGTATATGTCACTGATGGAAATCCTTTTGCTTTAATGCTATTATAGTTGTAATTACTATGGCATCTTTTTTTTCTGTTTCCTATCACATAATATGATATTAGTGAATTTTGCACACTTGAAGACTATTCACACTTAACTTTAATGGACACTTGGATAGATTTCTCCATATATTTCTCAAAGTTGAAATCCTTCTTCACACAGGAAGGTATACTGAATTATTTTTCTCCTCAGCAAATAAGAAGGCAAAAACTAACAACTTAAGTGGAGGCTCTTCACAAACAAATACGTTGGGAGGATCCTTTTAACATTTTCAGTTATATCTTTGGTAGTTTTATTGTTTATCGATTTCTTTTCTGCCACTTTTATGCTTATTTCATTTGGGGGAATTAAAAGACAAAAGAACCTTAGTACTCTCAGTGGGATCTTGAGTAAGAAGCTGGACTGCTTTATATCTGAAGAATATATTTCCACCAGGGTTTCAGAAGCTCTGGTTATGTTATGTCAAAATGGACAGAAATAACAAACGCACCCTTTAAATGCAAGTATCTGGGTAAGCAAGTCAGTTAGACATTGAGACTACAAGCCAACAATATGATTTTTTTTTTTTTTTGAAACCCAGAAGCTTGGTAGAATAAAAACAGAGTACACACTCTTAAGTCGAACAGACCTAAACCTTTATATTAAAAAACTAGTTATTTTATTTGTGTACTGGACAAGGAGGAGGCTCTGAGGGAAGACTAGAAAGAAATATTTAGGGCATATACTTAATAAAAGTGAAAAATGGACTCTTCTTTCCCCATCATCTAATTGTTAGATATTATTTAATAAGTTTCTTATATCTTGAGAGAGAACAGACTAAGGTTGTTGTTATGATTATTAGAAATCGATACTGACAGTAGCAAGAGGAAGTTGTTGAAAATTATGCTCTAGCTGTCCTACAGCTAAAACACTGTCACTTCCTGTCCCTTAGATAGTGAACTGGGCCCTACATGATCACAGGCTTGAGTTCACGTTATAAAAATAAATAATCCAGTGAACCGCCCTTCATGAGAGAAAACTTTTAGAGCTGGGAGGAAAAGAGAAAGTCTGAAATGGCCAACCTGGAACTTCTGTCATTTCACATTATATGTGTGTGTGTATGTGTGTGTGTACGAGTGTGTGTATGCATGTGACCTGATCCCTCAGGACACTTAAGAAATAGTTATTGCCTTTTATAGGATCCCTGAGTCCTTTATAGGACCAATGAGCAGCATCATGATAAACCAAGAAAGGACTGAGGTTGTCAGGACTTTCATTTTGCTTGGATCCACAATCAACGCCAGTGGAAGCAGCAGTCAAGAAATTAAACAACATATTGCATTGAGCAAATCTACTGCAAAAGTTCTCTTTAAAGTCTTCAAAAGCAAAGATGTCACTTTGAGGACTAAGGTGCGCCTGACCCAAGCCATGATATTTTCAATTGCCTCGTATGCATATGAAAGATGGACAATGAATAAGGAAGACTGAAGAATTGATGTCTTTGAATTATGGTGTTGGCAAAGAATATTGAATATGCCATGGACTGCCAGAAGAACAAACAAATCTGTCTTGAAAGAAGTAAGCCAGAGTACTCCTTGGAAGTGAGAATGGCACTTTGTCTCACGTATTTTGGACACGTTATCAGGAGGATCCAGTCCCTGAAGAAGGCCATCATGCTTGATAAAGTAGAGGGTCAGTGAAAAAGAGGAAGACCCTCAATGAGATGGATTGACACAGTGGCTACAACAATGAGCTCAAACATAGCAACGGTTGTGAGGATGGCACAGGACCAGGCAGGGTTTCATTCTGTTGTACATAGGGTAACTGTGAGTTGGAACTGACTCAACAGCACCTAACAACAACAACATAAGAGCCCTGGTGGTTAAAGCACTTGGCTGCTAACTGAAATGTCGGCAGTTCGAAGCCACCAACTGTACCACAGGAGAAAGATATGGCAGTCCTCGTCTGTAAAGATTCACAGCCTTGGAAACACTATGGGGCAGTTCTACTCTGTCCTCTAGGGTCACTATGAGTCGGAATTGACTCGATGGCAGTGGGATGGGATAGCCCTTTATTCAGAATGCACTAATTATGTTGAAGAAAAGTAACTCTGTGGGACTCTCTTTTTCATGGGTGTGAATTTATTACAGCAGATATAATCTCTTCCTAACTTTTAATAGCTACTGGATACTGTACTATGTGCTCTACATGCCGTACCTCACTTAATCCTCACAAACAACATTGTAAGGTAGAGGAGAAATTTGAGATTAATAAGCTAAGATAACATGCCCAGGATCATACAGCTTATAAATTATTGAGGTCGGATTTGAACCGAAGAAGGATTTACCAATAGTAACACATCCCTCTTAATGAAATGAGGAGACTAAAAAAACCTCTGGTTTTGTGCCTGCCATTGCTTCCATTTTGCTAGTTTGCTTGGTCCATAAAGACAGAGCAAAAAGTAGCTGATCTGCACTACAGATAAACACATACAACATATTAGACCTGACCCCTATGGATGTTTTCCTTATATGCCTATGGTCACTAAGCTTCAACACCCTTAATCAATGGAACCATATGTCAGCTGGGTTTATTGCATATGAAAAGTGTCCAGGAACAAACAAAAGAAATAATATGTTGTTTCCAGGAGCAAGTAAGAGATTATTTATTGATCGCAGTATATGAGCGTTCACTCAGCTGCTTTGCTGTCAGTGTGTGGGTGAGAGAAAAGAAAAACAGGTTGGTGAAATAGAGCTCATGTAAAGAGGTAGATTTTCCCCACGCTTTTGGTAAACTCAGTTTATGAGTATAAATGTGTGCCACAGAGCATGCCACCTAGCAACCACACAAAACCATCTGCACTTACCTAGTAACTACTCAGAATAACATAATTCTCCTATTTTCAAAGCTAATAATATGAGGCACAAAAGGAAAACAGGGAATTGAAAGAAACCGCAGGGAGGTGGAATCCTTGCCAATGCTAGCATTGGCTTAGCATTCTCACAAAGCTTATGCTAACCTGACAAAATCTTATTTGTAGGGTATTTCCCAGGAAATTTTTGAATATGCTATTATTTTAATGGACTCAAATATACCAATGATCAAGAAGATGGAACAGGACCTGGCAAGGTTTTGTCCTGTTATACATAAGGTCTCCATGAGTCAGAGCCAACTAGACAGCAACTAACAACTTACATTTCAGTAAGCAAGTCAACACACAGCAATTATTTTTAATAATCATAGCTTATAACTTCTTTAAAGAAAGAAACTTAAATTTGACCTACTTGGGGAATTTCATCTAAAATCTTCATGGCAATATCCTAGCACATCTCCTTTCTTGGCTTCCTTCACTGCCCTGTCTTCCTCTGGCCCCATCCTACAATTGGGAACTCTCAAAGAGCCTATGCTTCACCTACCCTTCTTTCCCTCTCACCTTTCTCTCCTGGTTCCAACCATCACCTCTATGGAATTGATCCTGAATCTGTATCACCAGCTCAAATTTCTCATGAACTTCACAGGTATTTCCATCAGTGTGTTTGACATCTTCATTTATTGATGTGTTTGTTTATTTTCAAAGTCATCAGAATGGCCTAGGCTGGTCTTCTTCTGTCCTTTGAACATCCCAGGCACATTCTCACCTCCAGGCCTTTGTATCTGCTGTTTCTTCTGCCTGAAACACTGTTTTCATGTATATTCTTGACTCACTCCCGGGCCTCCTTCAGGTCTTTCCATAAATGTCCATGAGATCTTCCTGTCCACCCTCTTTAGAATTGCAACACAAACCACCACTCAGTCCTATATGCTCCATTCTATTCCACATAGCACTTAACACTTCTAAAACATGTATTTTACTTATTTATTTTGTTTATTATCAGTCTCTTCATGAAAGCAGGAATTTTTGTCTGTTTTGTTCAGTTCTGTATTGCTAGTACCTAAAAGAGTGACTGGTGCAAAGTAGACACCCAATTAATACCTCTTGAATGGAATGAATGAAAGAAAGTCCCACTGGCACCTCACATAAAACTCCATTATCTTCCACAAACCTGCTCCTCCTCCTTCTCATACATATTAGTATCATCTGCCTCTCCCAATCATCCAGGCCAGAAATCTCAATTACTTTCCGTAATTCCTCTATCTATCCCTTTGTTCAATAAGTTGTCAAAACATTTTAAGTTATTTTCAGAACTCCCCACTCCCATGTTTTTCTATACAGTCCATTTCCACTCCCCCAGGTCCGGTTGGGACCTCATCATCGTCCATGACTATCAGAGAGACTGCTGTATAACTTCAAGCCTTACATACCTCTTCCTCCAGTTATACTTCAATTCATCACACACATTGACCTAGACCAAGTTTCCTGAAATGCACATGTCAAATCATGTTACACTCTGTTCAAAAACCTTACTATGGAAGGCCAAGCTGTCCATAATCTGACCTCAAACAATCCTGCCATCCTCATCTGTCCATAAGCTCTGTACCCAGACACATTGGACAATGTCCCATATCCCAAAGCCATGGTATGCTATTTTTTACTTAAAGCCCTGCTTGTGTTGTTCCCTCAGCCATCCAGGCCAGCTCAGTGGTCGCTTCTAGAAAGCCATCCCTGATCTCTCTCTCTCCTCCATCTCCCATCCACTTTGCGAATGCCTCTATTTTAGTACTTACTTCATCTTCCACCATCTGTCAATTTGTCGTACTGTGGTGGTTTCCATGGTGCTGTGATGCTGGAAGTTTTGCCACCAATATTTCAAATACCAGCAGGGTCACCCATGGTGGACAGATTTCAGAGGAGCTTCCAGACTAAGACAGACTAGGAAGAAGGACCTGGCAGTCTGCTTCTGAAAAAAACAGGCTAGTGAAAACCTTATGAATAGCAGTGGAACATTGTCTGGTATAGTGCTGGAAGATGAGTCCCTCAGGTTGGAAGTCACTCAAAATACAACAGGGGAAGAGCTGCCTCCTCAAAGTAGAGTCAACCTTAATGACATGGATGGAGTCAAGCCTTTGAGACCTTCATTTGCTAATGTGGCACAACTAAAAATGAGAAGAAACAGCTGCAAGCATCCATTAATAATTGGAATGTGGAATGTACAAAGTATGAATCTAGAAAAATTAAAAGTCATCAGAAATGAAGTGGAACATATAAACATCGATATACTAGGCCTTACTGAACTGAAATGGACTGATATTAACCATTTTGAATCAGACAATCAGATGATCTACTATGCCAGAAATAACAAATTGAAGAGGAATAACGTCACATTCGTCAAAAAGAACATTTCAAGATCTATCCTGAAGTACCCATACTGTCAGTGATAGGATAATAACCATATGCCTGCAAGGAAGACCAGTTAATACAACTATTATTCAAATTTATGCACCAACCACTGAGGCCAAGGATGAGGAAATTGGAGATTTTTACCAACATCTGCAGTCTGAAATTGATCAAACATGCAATCAAGATGCATTGATAATTACTGACAATTGGAATGCAAAAGTTGGAAACAAAGAAGGTTTGGTAGTTGGAAAATACAGCCTTGGTAATAGAAATGAAACCAGAGATTGAATGATAGAATTTGGAAGACCAAAGACTTCTTCATTGCAAATACCCTTTTTTCAACCACATTAACAGCGACTATACATGTGGACCTTGCAAGATGGAATACAGAGGAATCAAATTGACTACATCTGTGGAAAGAGATAATGGAAAAGCTCAATATTAGCAGTCAGAACAAGGCAGGGGCTGACTATGGAAGAGACCATCAATTGCTCATATGCAAGTTCAAGCTGAAGTTGAAGAAAATTAGAACAAGTCCAGGAGAACGAAAGTACAACCTTGAGTATATCCCACTTGAATTTAGAGACCATCTCAAGAATAGATTTGATGCATTGAACACTAATGACCAAAGACCAGATGAATTGTGGAATGACATTAAAGACATCATATATGAAAAAAGCAAGAGGTCATTAAAAAGACAAGAAAGAAAGAAAAGACCAAAATGGATGTCAGAAGCGACTCTGCAAGTTGCTCTGGAATATCGAGTAGCTAAAGCAAAAGGAAGAAATGATGAAGTAAAAGAGCTGAACAGAAGACTTCAAAGGGCAGCTCAAGAAGACAAAGTAAAGTATTTTAATGAAACATGCAAAGATCTGGAGATAGAAAACCAAAAGGGAATACCACGCTCTGCATTTCTCAAGCTGAAAGAACTGAAAAAAAATCAAGCCTCTAGTTGCAATATTGAAGGAGTCTATGGGGAAAATATTAAATGATGCAGGAAGCATCAAAAGAAGGTAGAAGGAATACACTGAGTGACTGCACTGAAAAGAATTGGTCGACTTTCATACATTTCAGGAGGTAGCATAGGATCAAGAACTGATGGTACTAAAGGAAGAGGTCCAAGCTGTACTGAAGGCGTTGGCAAAAACCAAGGTTCCAGCATTTGATGGAATATCAATTGAGATGTTTCGGCAAACAGTTGCAGTGCTGGAAGTGCTCACTCATCTATGCCAAGAAATTAGGAAAACAGCTACCTAGCCAACCAACTGGAAGAGATCCATATTTGTACCCATTCCAAAGAAAGTATATCCAACAGGATGCAGAAATTATCTAACAATATCATTAATATTACACACAAGTAAAGTTTTCCCGAAGATCATTCAAAAGCTGTTACAGCAGTACATCGACAGGGAACTGCCAGAAATTCAAGCCAGATTCAGAAGACAATGTGGAACCAGGGATATCATTGCCAATATCAGATGGATCATGGCTGAAAGCAGAGAGTACCAGAAAGATATTTACCTGTGTTTTATTGACTATGCAAAGGCTTTTGACTGTGTGGATCATAACAAATTATCCATAACATTGGGAAGAATGGGAATCCCAGAACACTTAATTGTGCTTAGGAGGAACCTCTACTTAGACCAAGAGGCAGTTGTTCAGAAAGAACAGGGGGATACTGCGTGGTTGAAAGTCTGGAAAGGTGTACATCAGGATTCTATCCTTTTACCATACTTATTCAATCTGTATGCTGAGTAAGTAATCCGAGAAGCTGGACTATATGAATAAGAAGGTGGTATCAGGATTGGAGGGAGACTCATTAACAACCTGCATTGTGCAGATGACACAATCTTGCTTGCTGAAAGTGAGGAGGACTTGAAGCACTTACTGATGAAGATCAAAGACCACAGCCTTCAGTATGGATTACACCTCAACATAAAATAAAAATCCTCACAGCTAGACCAATAAGCAACATTTTGACAAATAGAGAAAAGATTGAAGTTGTCAAGGATTTCATTTTACCTGGATCCACAATCAACACCCAGGGAAGCAGCAGTCAAGAAATTAAACAACACATTGCACTGGGCACATCTGCTGCAAGACATCTCTTTAAAGTGTTAAAAAGCCAAGATGTCACTTTAGGAACTAAGGTGTGCCTAACCCAAGCCATGGTATTTTCAATAATTTTATATGCATGCGGAAGCTGGACTATGAATAAGGAAGACCAAAGAAGAATTGACACCTTTGAGTTATGGTGTTGGTGAAGAATACTGAATATACCATGGACTGCCAGGAGAAGAAATAAATCTGTCTTGGAAGAAGTACAGCCAGAATGCTCTTTAGAAGCAAGAATGGTGAGACTTCGTCTCACATACTTTAGACTTGTTATCAGAAGGAACCAGTCTCTGGAGAAGGACACCATGCTTTGTAAAGTAGAGGGTCAGTGAAAAAGAGGAAGACCCTCAATGAGATGGACTGACACTGTGGCCGCAACAATGGGTTCAAACACAGCATCAGTTGTGAGGATGGCGCGGGACCAGGCTGTGTTTCGTTCTGTTGTACATAGGGTCGCTTATGAGTCAGAATCGATTTGGAGGCACCTAACACACACATTTTGTCTTAAATGTTAATTGTCTCTCACCACAGATCAAAATCTCCTTGAGAATTGGGAGTGTTTTTTATACAGCAGGCACTAAGGAGATGAGTACTGACTTGATGAATGAAATATGAGTACATCTAGAAAATTCCACATACCATGGTCAACAGAATTCTGAAGCAGGATTCAGAAAAGAGACACTGGTTTAATTAACGTACAATTTAGGCTAATTTCTAAGTAAGCAAGGCCTCCCCACATCCTCAGCCTAGATTAGTGAAAACCTGTGCTTTTCTTTAGAGCACTTGTCACTATTATGTGGCAGATAAATTCCCCAACCCCACTCCCAGCATCCCACATACCCACTCTCATTTCTGGACTGGACATCTACCAAGCTATGAAACAGAAGACTTACTTTTATGAGCAAATCAAAATGAAGAATATGGGCAGAAAATTCAGGAGGGGGAAGGAATTCTAGAATATCCATTTTCTTATCTTTTTATATATATACATATTTTAATTTTATATATTAATTATATATTAATTTTATTACACTTTAGGTGGAAGTTTACACTGCAAGTTAGTTTCTTATTAAAAAATGTATACACAAATTGTTTTGTGACATTGGTTGCAATCCCTGCAATGTGTCAGCACTCTCCCCCTTTCCACCATGGGTTCCCCCAAGTCCGTTCCTCCAGTTTTCTTGTCCCTTCCCGCCTTCTCATCATTGTTTGGGCAGGGGTTGCCCATTTGGTCTCGTATACTTGATTGCACTAAGAAGCAAGTTCCTCATATGTGTTATTGTTTGTTTTATAGGCCTGTCTAATGTTTGGCTAAAAGGTGAACTTCGGGAGTGGCTTCAGTTCTGAGTTACCAGGGTGTCCAGGGGCCATAGTCTTGGGGGTTCCTCCAGTCTCTGTCAGACCAATAACGCTGATCTTTTCTTTGTGAATTTGAATTTTATTTTACATTTTTCTCCCGCTCTGTCCAGGGCCTTCTATTGTGATCCCTGTCAGAACAGTTGTTGGTGGTAGCTGGGCACTATCTAGTTCTTCTGAGCTCAGGCTGGTGGAGGTTGTGGTTCTTGGGGTCCATTAGTCCTTTGGACTTGGTTTCCTTGTATCTGTGGTTTTTTTTCATTCTTCTTTGCTCTGGATGGGATGGAACCAATAGATATCTCTTAGATAGTCACTCACAAGCTTTTAAAACCCCAGCTGCTACTCACCAAAGTAGGATGTAGAACATTTTCTTTATGAACTATGTTATGCCAGTCAACATAGTTGTCCCCCAAGACCATGGTCCCCAGCCCTAAGCCCTAGTAACTCAGTCCCTCAAGGTGTTTGGGTGTGTCTAGGAAGCTTCTATGACTTTGCCTTGGTCAAGTTGTGTTGACTTCCCTATATTGTGTGTTGTTTTTCTCTTCACCAAAGTTAACACTTGCCTACTATCTAGTTAGTGATTTCCTCTCCCCATCCCTCCCATCCCTCATAACCAACAAAGATTGTTTTTTTCTGTGTGTAAACTTTTTCTTCAGTTTTTATAACAGAGGTCTCATGCAATATTTGTCTTTTTGTTATTGACTTATTTCACTCAGCATAATGCCCTCCAGATTCATCCATGCTGTGAGATGTTTTATGGATTCATCATTGCTCCTTATCATTGCATAGTATTCCATTGTGTGTATGTACCATAATTTGTTTATCCATTTATCTGTTGATGGGCACTTAGGTTGTTTGCATCTTTTTGCTATTGTGAGTAACGCTGCCATGAACATGAGTGTGCGTATGTCTATTCATGTGGTGGCTCTTATTTCTCTAGGATATATTCCTAGGAGTGGGATTGCTGGATCATATGGTATTTCTATTTCTAGCTTTTTAGGGAGGCACCATAACATTTTCCATAGTGCTTGTACCAATTTACATTCTCATCAGCATTGCATAAGTGTTCCAATCTCCCTGCAACTTCTCCAACATTTATTATTTTCTATTTTTTGGATTAGTGCTAGTAATGTCTGGGTGAGATGGTATCTCATTGTAGTTTTGATTTGCATTTCTCTAATGGCTAATGATCTCCAGCAATTCCTCATGTGTCTGTTAGCCACTTGAATGTCTTCTTTGGTGAAGTATCTGTTCATATCTTTTGCCCATTTTCTAATTGGATTATTTGTCTTTTTTTTTGTTGAGGCACTTTATTTTCTTTCATCCCATTTGATATCATGTTATTTCACCTTTACAAATAAATATATAGAATTGTGCTTACATGTGCAAATGTAAGTGTATTAGCATATATATTTTTGTATTAGCATTTTTCTTCTCTGTTTGGCTCCCCTTCCCCATCTATACCCCTTCTTGCCTTAAATACCTCATGTTAGCAACCTCGTATGTATTCTACCATAATTTGCTTCTTTCTCATGTAATCATATGAGAACTCTACTAATCATAAACACACATACCCAGGGATTTGCAACTTTTTGTTTTATAAAAATTGGATTATTTTATGTACTCTTTGGCTTATCACCTCATAGAAATCCCTCCAAATCAACTAGAATCGATAGATCTGATTCATTCTTTGCAACAGCTACATGAAATTCCAAGATCTGGATGTTGCATGGTGGACATTCACTTTGAATCTAGATTTTTCTCCACTATACACCATGTTATAATAAACAATTGCACAAATATTTTAAGTACTGGTGCTTTTATTTATGAGATAGATTCCCAGGAGTGAAATTTATCAAAGTGTATATATATTTATAACTTTAACATTGTTGCTAAATATTATATTCATAAAAGACTGTAACAATGCATATTTCCACCTGCAGTAAATGAGAGTACCCTTGGCTCTGCATCCTCACCAGCAATAGATGTTATTGAGATTTTTAATTTCCATCTGTCTGAGAGTTATAAAATGACATCTTGGTGTAACTTTAATTTGCATCTCTTGATGACTAGTGTGTTTGAGAATCTTTTCATACGTTTGCTGCCCATCAGAATTTTCTCTTCTGTGAATTGCATGTTCATATCTTTTGATTATATTTTTATTGGGGTCTTTTGGCAACTTGTTTCAATGTATAAGAGCCCTTTGAATACTTTGCCTTCTGTATTGCAAATATTTTTCCATTTGTACTTTGACTCAGTTTGTACTACCTTTTGTCATATTTATATGATCAAATATTCTATCTTTTCTTTAACAGTTTCTAGGTTTCCAGACTTGCTTAAGATGTCTCCAGCCCCTATATTTTTCATATGATTGTCTAGATTTTCTTGCAAGATATTAGTATTTTTTAATTAAATCTGAAATTAAATAAATTTCAGAAGAAAAATTCCATCCCTTCTGAAATTTTTGTTTGTTGTGTAATACGAAATATGGGTGCAATTTTACTTTATCCATATTAATAGCCATTTGTGCTGGTACCATTTATTAAATAATTCATCTTTTTTCCATGAATTGACTTCACTACCATTTTTGCATTTATTTAATTCTCACATACATTGTTGTTGTCAGGTGCCGTCAAGTCGGTTCCGACTCAAAACAACCCTGTGTACAACAGAATGAAACACTACCTGGTCCTGCACCCATCCTCACAATCATCGTTATGTTCGAGCCCACTGTATCAATCCATCTCGTTGAGTGTCTTCCTCTTTCTTGCTGACTCTGTACTTTACCAAGCATGGTGTCCTTCTCCAGGGACTGGTCCCTCCTGATAACATGTCCAAAGTACGTGAGATAAAGTCTCGCCATCCTTGCTTCTAAAGAACATTCTGGCTGTACTTCTTCCAAGACAGATTTATTTGTTCTTCTGGCAGTCCACAGTATATTCAACATTCTTTGTCAACACCATAATTCAAAGGTGTCAATTCTTCTTTCGTCTTTCTTACTCATAGTCCAGCTTTTACATGTATATGAAACGATTGAAAACACCATGGCTTGGGTCAGGCTCACTTTAGTCCTCAAAGTGATATCTTTGCTTTTCAACACTTTAAAGAGGTCTTTTGCAGCAAATTTGCCCGATGCAATGTGTTGTTTGATTTCTTGACTGTTGCTTCCATGGGCATTGATTGTGGATCCAAGTAAAATGAAGACCTTGGCAACTTCAATCTTTTCTCCATTTATCATGATGTTGCTCATTGGTCCAGTTGTGAGGATTCTTGTTTTCTCTATGTTGAGGTGTAATCCATACTGAAGGCTATGGTCTCTGAGCTTCATCAGTAAGTGCCTCAAGTCCTCTTCACCTTCAACGAGCAAGGTTGTGTCATCTGCAGGTAGTTAATGAGTCTTCGTCCAATCCTGATGCTACATTATTCTTCATGGAGTCCAGCTTCTTGGGATTTGCTCAGCATACGGACTGAATAAGTACGGTGAAAGGATATAACCTTGATGCACAACTTTCCTGACTTTAAACCACACTGTAGCCTCTTGTTCTGTTTGAATGACTGCCTCTTGGTCTACAGGTTCCTCATGAGCACAATTAAGTGTTCTGGAATTCCCATCCTTCGAAATGTTATCCATAATTTATTATAATCTATAGTCAAATGCCTTTGCATAGTCAATAAAACACAGGTAGACATCTTTCTGGTATTCTCCACATTTGGCCAAGATCCATCTGACATCAGTAAGGATATCCATCGTTCTACACTCTCTTCTGAATCCGGCTTGAATTTCTGGCGGTTCTCTGTCAATGTACTGCTGTAACAGCTTTTGAATGCTCTTCAGCAAAATTCTACTTGTGTGTGATATTAATGATATTGTTCGATAATTTCCACATGCTGTTGGATCATCTTTCTTTGGAATGGATACAAAGATTGATCTCTTCCAGTTGGTTGGCCAGGTAGCTATCTTGCAAATTTCTTGGCATAGACGAGTGAGCACTTCCAGTACTGCATCCTTTTGTTGAAACATTTCAATTGGTATTCTGTCAATTCATGGAGCCTTGTTTTTCACCAATGCTTTCAGTGCAGCTTGGACCTCTTCCTTCAGTACCACTGATTCCCAATCATATGCTACCCCCTGAAATGGTTGAATATCGACCAATTCTTTTCGGTACAGTCACTCTGTGTATTCCTTCCACCTTCTTTTGATGCTTCCTGCCTCATTTAATATTTTGCCCATAGAATCCTTCAATACTGCAACTCGAGGCATTCATTTTTTCTTCAGTTCTTTCAGCTTGAGAAATGCTGAATATGTTCTTGCCTTTTGGTCTTCTAACTCCAGGTCTTTGGACATTTCATTATTATACTTTACTGAAATACTTTACTATAATACTTTATAATGTTGCTGATAGAACAAGTAAAATCAAGATTTAGCATTGGTTGTGGATTTAGCACCGTGGAGGTCATTGATGACTTCAACAAGAAAAGTTTTGGTCATGTAGGCAGCACAAGACAACAGTTAAAACCAATAATACAGACTTGGGGACAGCATCTGAGAAAGGAAATAATATGTTTATTAATTGGAGTTATATTTATACTTGCATGGCTAATTATAATCACTTATTTCTTTATATCAGTTTTCATTGTCAATTAGCAATAGATAAAGGGCATTTTCATTTCATATGGAACATACTTATTAGTTTTCAATAGACGTTTGTTGAATAAGCAGGTATGAATTGCACATTCTAACACTTCCTAGCAAGGGCCACATACTAACAACTATGAACATACTAACAGAATGGCAGGTTTCAAGAACACCCATGGTCTTCCTAAAACTAATAAATTATTGTCTTTTACAATGGTACCTACAGGATCTCAGTTATAGACTATGCTATATGGTGAGGTAAAATAACATTCACTCTATTCTAGAGCACTAACTCCAACTTAAATAATGTTTTCAAGTATCTAGTTAGGCAGAGAGGAAAAAAATACGTTCCGTATGCTCTACTATATGACATTTTTTATCAAAGAACCAACTGCCCTTTAAAACTCAGTTTTCAAAATTGGTCTAAATATAAAAAGAGCAGTAGCAGGAGAAATAAATAGCCCAGGAAGATAATTCAATCCAAATACACCAGGTTTTGTTAGAAAGTGCGTTCATAGTCAGAATTGCATGCTAGATTGCGATCAAACACAAAAGAAAAAAGAAGCAGGAAAAAATATTGACAGAGAATGTTCATAGTTCCACTTGAGTGGCTTTTGTGAATAAATAATTGTGAACTCCCTTGAAACATCTCATGCCTTAAGCCATTATAAGAGGGTACAATATTCCTTTTTTAAAAAGTAAAATTAAACTAGATTTCTCAAAGCTTCACCAATCTTGCCTCAAGTGAAGCTCTTTGATTACAGATTTAAAAACCTCTAAAACTGTACGCGTGGGGAATCTGTGCATACACCAAGAGGCAGTCGTTCAAACAGAACAAGGGGACACTGTGTGGTTTAAAATCCGGAAAGCTGTGCTACCGGATTGTATCCTTTCACCATACTTACTTAATCTTTATGCTGAGAAAATAATCTGAGAAGATGGACTATATGAAAAAGAATGAGGCATCAAGATTAGAGGAAGACTCATTAACAACCTGCGTTATGCAGCTGACACAACCTTGCTTGCTGAAAGTGAAGAGGACTTGAAGCACTTACTGATGAAGCTCAAAGACTACAGCCTTCAGTATGGATTACACCTCAACATAAAACAAAAATCCTCACAACTGGACCAATAAGCAACATCATGATAAATGGAGAAAAGACTGAAGTTGTCAAGGATTTCATTTTACTTGGATCTACAATCAACACTCATGGAAGCAGCAGTCAGGATATCGAACGACATATTGCATTGGGCAAATTTTCTGTAAAAGACCTCTTTAAAGTGTTAAAAGCAAAGATGTCACTCTGAGGACTAAGATGCACCTGACCCAAGTCATGGTATTTTCAATTACCTCATATGCATGCAAAAGCAGGACAATGAAAAAAGAAAACTGAAGAAGAATTTACACCTTTGAATTACGGTATTGGCAAAGAATATTGAATATACCATGGACTGCCAGAAGAACGAGCAAGTCTTTCTTGGAAGAAGTACAGCCAGAATGCTTTTTAGAAGCGAGGATATGGTGAGACTTTGTCTCACTGACTTTGGATATGTTATCAGGAGGGACCAGTCCCTGGAGAAGGACATCATGCTTGGTAAAGTAGACAGTCAGCAAAAAAGAGGAAGATCCTCAATGAGACGGACTGACACAGCGGCTGCAACAATGGGTACAAACTTAGCATCAATTGTGAGGATGGCACAGGACCAGGCAGTGTCTCATTCTGCTGTACATAGGGTCACTACGAGTTGGAAGCAACTCAAAGGTACCTAACAATAACACAACAAAATTCAGCGTAAGGAGCCCTGGTGGTGCAACGGTTAAGTGCTTGGCTGCTAACCAAAAGGTGAGTGCTTTGAACTCACTGGCCACTCTGTGGGGTAGAAGACCTAGCAATCTGCTCTCATGAAGGTTAATCAAAATAAAATAAAACTCATTGCTGTTGAGTTGATTCCGACTCATAGTCAAACCCTACAGGACAGAGTAAAACTGCCCCATAGGGACTGTTAGATTCAAACTGCCGACCTCTTGATTAGCAGACTAGTTCTTAACCACTGGGCAGCCAGGGCTCTCCCAGAAATATTACAACCTAGGAAACCCTGTGGGGCAGTTCTACTCGGTCATATCGGATCACTATGAGATGGTATCAGCTCAACGGCACAATGACAACACAATTTCAGAGTAAACATGCTCATCCGTATAGAAAAAGCACATCAGAATGAAACCTCACATGCAATATATTATCTACAAATTCACATAATCAAGTATGTATATAGGTATATATTTGTGAGCATGTTCGCGCATGTGTGCGTGCATTCGTGTGTGTGTGTGTGTGTGTTTGTGTGTGAAGGAGAGAAGATTCTAATGACTTAGGTAAGGAACACAATGAAGGCGCTACCTCGCTTTTTAAGGAAATGTGGCAAACGAAGGTGAAAAAGGGGTATCATTTATAAAGCTCTGAATCATTTGCTTTGGTTTTACCATAAGCCAAATAATTGAAAACATAGACTACTGTTATGCAGGCAGTAGATGTCTTCGAATCTTTGGAGGAAAATTATTTGACATGAAAAGATACCTAGAGATACTGATAGGCAATTCTCCTCAGTTTTTCAGCTAGTATACCAGAGAGGTTTTGTTAAAAATTTCTCTCAAACAACCAATAATAAAAATAATAAGTTTAACACCACACATACACCCACTCTGAAAGTATCAAAAGATATGTATAAAATGGCAACAAATATTTTGGATTTTTAAAGAAATTTCTGCTTATTTTTATTTCTAATATTTATACAATAAAGATTAGTTACTTGCGTATTTTTAAGGGTTAACTTTGCTGAAATGTTTATGCACAGAAGAGGAATAACTGCTGTATTTTTACTTGGATAGGAAATTAGATATTCATTCCTATTAGGATAATGCAAATTGTACCTGAAGGAGAACCTAAGTTGGTTAAGTGTCTGAACAAACTTGGTGAATAAGCTTTAGGGTGTGGACTTCAAGTCATCTTTCTTAACTTCTCAGATAACTTTTTACATACTTAAACTGGCTATGTTCTGAAAAGCTGAAGTTGTCAGAGGACTGACCTCTGTATAGGTGGAGTGTCACTGCATCATCAAATGTTTACTGCTTGAGTAAGATTATATGCCTTTAAAATAAAGTGTGTGGGGAGATGTTCCAAGATTCCAATGTCTCAAAAATAGATAGGTAGATAGACAGATAGATAATCTACCTACCTACCTCTGAGATCAAGAATAATAACCAAGCCAAGGTTAATACTTGTATTTCCATAAATCTTTTCCATTTATGCTAGTCTACATCTCTGACCCTTTTCTGTCACCGTGTGTCAGCTAGGCATCTTGCACAAGCATGCTGATAGTGACCATAAACTGAAAAGGGAGTGTGGCTCAATCAGGGTAAATCTGTCATCACATCTGAAATGCCATCACAAAGCTATTGATGCTCAGACACTCTGGTCATATTCAGACAGGAAAGATAGCATGCATACATATTGTATGGAATTCAACTCATCTTCTTCATTCAAAATGTATTACCCTAAAAGAACTATTTTATAAACAAAAATGAACAAAGTGAATATTCCTAAAGCAGGACTGAATTGAAAGCTAATAAATACAGTCTATCCACTATATGAAACTATTTAGCAAAGACCCACCACTGGAAAGAAATGTCCATATCTACCTTGTATGACTTTTCAGTCAGCACAAGGAACATGGCAGCATTCTGGCCTTGCTAGACATGGTTGCTCATGCTGGCTCTATTTTCTTTCTTGCTCTCAACACTAACAGTCAGTCTGAATGTAATTCCCATTTCCAGTGCTTCTTAATCTTGATCTTCTTTGAAGGTCTCTGAGTTGAAATTTGTAGTCTGAGACTTTAAGAGCATTGTTTATATGTCTCAACACATCTTTTGAGATTAATTCCTATTAATGTCAATAAATCCATAAATATATTATTATTATTATTATTTTACACTTAGGAATCATTGGTATTGACACGCCTGTCCTATTTAGGTTAAATAGAAACAGTGTGCAGAGAAAGAAAAATTCACTACCAACATGACTGAATTCAGGATGAGTCAACTTGTTTGCAACTTCTAGAATTTTTTTTTAGAAAAAAAACAAACCAAACAAACACTAAAAACAAAAGCCTTCTGAGTTTCAGAGGTTGGGTTTGTTAGTGTGAGTATGTGCTGAGGTAAGAAGCACTGACCAGAGGGAAAAAAAACTTCAAACAGACCTAGACTCTATAACTATCTTCATCTTAGTTTCCTCTGCAGCAAAATGAGGTTTTCTATTTCCTTTACAGAGATTTTGAGAGAATTATAACGTGCGGCATGTATAAAATATCCGCCACAGACTAAGCACTCAGTATATTATCTTTGTTTTTCAATACTGTTATTATTACTATAAAATTATCATCACTATTAGCACAGTATTTGACACTGAGTAGTTTCCAAATAAATTTTAGATCCTTTCCCTTTGAGCCTAGGGTACGAGAATCACCCTTTTGAAGTTTAGCCCAAGGCACTCAATAGATTTCTAAAGTGAGCTAGGGCATTTCTTGTCCTCCTCCAAACACTATTCCCTCCCCAGGCCTACTCAGCGCAAGTTAAACTCATATTGTCCAGAAAGGTCGGCTCCCCTTAAAGCTCTAGAAGACAGCGGCTCTTCTCCCCTCCATGTAACTTCCTCCCCAAATCCAGATTAATACAATTAACATTTGCGTACTATTTTACCATTTTGAAAGCGCATTCATATGTATTATTGAATTTAATTCTTATAATTTCTCTGTTATTGTTAACCCCATTTCACAGATGAGAAAGTTAAGGTTCAAGGAGCTAAATGACTTAATAATAATAAAAATAACAATAGGTAACATTTATTTTGCTCCAGGGACTTTGCTAAATACATATGTTATTCATTGAATCCTCAAAACAAATCTAGTAGTGTGGAAGGAAGAATTCTAGGATGATCTCCAAGATTCCTCACCTCTACCAGAGATCCAAAACCCAAAAACCAAATCCACTGCCATCAAGTCGACTCCGACTATTAGTGACCCTGTATAAGCCCTGTATAATCCTCAGTACTGTGAATATGATGGACTTCACTCTAGTGATTAAGTTGTATTATACGGAATGACTGATTTTAAGAAAGGGATATTGCCCACGTGGGCCTTTATAGTCACATGAGCCCTTTATAAGCAGAGAAATTTCTCTGGTGGCTAGTTGCAGGAAAGGAAGTCTCCAGCAGATCTGGAAGAAAGCAAACATCCATGTCATGAACTGTTTATGGGGGCCACACGGCAGAAAACCATAGGTGGCTTCTAGAAGCCGAGAACAATCTCTGGCCAAGAGTTACAAGGGAACTTCTATCCTACAGCTACGAGGAAATCAATTCTACCAACAACCAGCATGCTTGGAAGAGAAACCTGAGTCCAAGATAAGAACGCAGCCCCAGCTGATACCTCGATTTCAGCCCAGTGAGGCTCTGAGCAGACAATCTGTCACACTGTGCCCAGAAACCATTAGATAGTAAATTTGTATTGTTTTAATAAGTTTATGGTGATTTGTTACACAGCAATAAAAAACTAATACAGATTTCCCCTATACAGACCATCAGTTCCTTCAGGTGTCTGCTCAAATATCACATTACCAATTCCCTGTGTAAAATACGTATCTATCCCATCCCCTTCCCTGACAGTCTTTATCCCCTTTCCCCTGCCTTCTTTCTCTCCAAAGCCCTTACCACTGTCTGACACACTATATATTTATTTGTTTTGTGCAGGATGCCTTCCCCCACTAAAATGTAAACTATGAAAAGGCAAGGAATTTGTATGTTTTGTTCACTTCTAAAATCCCAGCCTAGAACAGTGTTTGGTACATAGCAGGTGTGAGTAAATATTTGCTAAATATTCCCTATCGGACAAGGAAATACCACTAGAGAAACTAGCTTTGTTTATGACAGCTCTAGAGTTCAGACCTGAATATTCAGAATGCAAGTGAATCTTCTGTGGGGAACAAGAGGGAGAGATCAGAGAGACCTTAGCTATTCATTCAAGAGTTAAAGGTGAGTTCACATTGGGAAATTTGGTCTGAGACAGAAGGCTGATCCAGAGAACAGGGGAGCACTCTCAGAAACAAACAAAGGAGTCAGCAGAGATGCAGGTTCCCTCACGAATTCTCCCAAAGGATGTGGCTGCACGAGAAAATGGGATTCTCTATGAGCAAGGAGAGGAAAAAAAATAGAGAAAGTTCCAAGAAAAGGAAAGAAATAGAGAGGAAAATAGGAACAAAAAAACTTTATCAGTCTAGGCTATTAGCAGGATTAAGCAGGAAAGGAATTTTTAAATAAAAGGATTTGGGGTAATTCAAAGAATCAAGGGAGGGCTGGAGAAATAGGCTCCAAGCTAAGCTTTCAGAAGTAACATCCTAAAGTTCTCTGCAAAAGAAACCTGACTTAGAAAATAACAGAACCAATCTCTCCAAAGGCCACTGAGAAAACATTATTTTTAACCCAAGTGTCAGGATTTGGCTAATTGTCTTCTCTGACAAGGACGTTTTTTTTGGGTGACTCATCATCCCTGAATACCGCAGAGGGCGTCTGGTTCAAAGGCTGAGACATAGGAAAGGACACACCATTGGCTGCCAATCCAAGAGAGAAAGAGAAGAAGGTAGGAAAAAGAAAGAAATGGGGTGGGGGGCCAGGAGGGGAGGGGAGCACCAGGTGACATGGAGTCACAATCTTACATGAGGCCTGTTTGTCTTAAATTAGACATGAAACTCACAAGAAATTTTGCTGCTTAAGACAGTGGGGGAAGGAAAGGAACTGGGAACCAGAGGAGTAAGGGTTTTTTTCCATGAAATTGTTCCCAGTGGGTCCCAACAGACAGTGCCAGCATGTGCCAAATGTCTCCTTCCTGTCATACAGCAAAGAGAAGGCTCCCCACCCTAGGTGGAAAAAAGTCACAAAAGAGCTTTTACCATTTCTTTTGCCTGTAACACTTCTCACGCTTTATCACTCTATGGTATAGGTTATAAACTATAATAATATATGTTCAGCTCACTGACAAAGGGAGGTGTCTAGCCCAGCAGCTCTGGTTGCCCCAAGCTCTGAAGGTGTCAACATCTCATACCCATAACTCCCTCCTAACACCCAAGGGCACCCGGGCACATCCTCTGAGAAGCTCTGCTATACTATCGTCCTCGCCAACCAACATTCCATAGAGACAGAAATAGGAAACTGGTGGGATTTCATTTCCTAAAAACCCCACACTCACTAAACACATGCTGAATGGGGATTGTGACCCTAGCTAACTAACCAGGGCTGCTCCTAGCATGTTGATGCCTTTGAGTGGATTACAAGAAGCTGCTCCTTCCTCTACACTGGGTCTCAATTTAGGTCATTAGGTGGTTTTCCATATGGACCCATCTCACTCTCAAGCACTTGCTTTCCCCAATCCTCTTTCTCCCACACCCAGCCTAGACAATTTATAAATACATATAAATATTTCCATCAAAATAAAAATGGTATTTCTTAGAGAATTCAATTCTCTCAAATTTGGACACTTTGATTATCTACAGAGCCCTGGTGGTGCAGTGGTTAGGTACTTGGTTGCTGACAGAAAGGTCAATGGTTTGAACCCACCAGCTGCTCCATGGGATGAAGATGTGGCAGTCTGCTTCCACAAAGATTACAGCCTTGAAAACCCCAGGGGGCAGTTCTACTCTGTCCTATAGTGTCGCTACGAGTCAGAATCAACTCTACAGCAATGAAGTTTTAGTTATCTACCGTATACTGGTTTATTTCCCCAAGTTTTCATGAAGAGAGACAGAACAGGGCACAAGTAATATTTGAAGAGATAATGACTGGGGATTTTTCTGAACTGATGGAATACAACAATCCATAGGCAAAAACCCCACAGGTCTCAAAAATAAAAAGAAATCTACATCTAGACATACCATAGCAAAACTGCAGAGGTGGTTCCATGGTAGAATTCTCACCACCCATATGGGAGACCTGGGTTTGATTCCCAGTCGATGCACTTCATATGCAACCACCACTGTCTGTCAGTGGAAGCTTGCGTGTTGCTATGATGATGAACAGGTTTCGGCAGAGTTTCCAGACTGAGATGAACTAAGAAGAAAGGCCTGGCAATGTACTTCCAAATATCAGCCAATGAAAACTCTATGGATCACAACAGTTCAATCTGCAAACTATTACGAGAATGGTGCAGGACAAGGAAGATTTTCATTCAGTTGCGCATGGGGTCACCATGAGTCAGGGGCCAAGGCCATGGCAGCTAAAAACAACAACAGATAAAGTTTACAGTACCCTGAAAATGGTTACATCAGATTAGAGAGGGACCTACAGTGGGCTAAAGACCGATAATGTTCTATTTCTTAGCCTGACAGGAAGGTTCAAACAAGGGTGTTAATTTTAATATTATTTTTGAAACTGTACAACATATATGATTTATAGACTTTTTCTGTATGCATATCTTACAATAAAATTTTTAAGTATGATTACTTCATTAAATACAGTAAAAGCATTTTGATTTTTAAAAATCCTTTGAGTAAGCTAGAAATAGAAATAGAAGAAAAAGTTTCACCCTACTAAAGGATATCAAACAGAAACCTACAATAAGCATCACCTGTAAGAGTAGAACATGAAAATATCCCCATTAGGGTCAGGAGTGATGCACCAATGCACTGTCATCATACTATAGAAATACGTTTTTTTATGAACTTGAAAACATTTAATTCAGTAACTAGTAGTTAGCACTTACTGCAGTTATCATATTAATAAAATTCAGACTGACTTTCTCGTCCCAGTTGACTTTATCATAATCCTAAGAACAAGTACAATTGTACAGTGCCAACTTGCTTTAATAATGAATTGGTTATTAAACTGCTTATTGGCATAATACTGTTTCAAACTGAACTTTTGTGGTCTTGGAATTCCATTTCTCTACTTCTTCTGTTCACGATCACCTGTTAGACATGCATGCCTCCAGAAAACTGAAACAAGGAAGCAGTGAGTCATTTATAGACCTTCCAGTCAGTCAGCTATGTATTCAAATCCAGTTCAGCCACTTCCAAATTGGTTGGGACCTTGAATATATCCCTTCATCTCTCCATGTTTCCATTTGATATCTGAAAAAATGAGAATAATGCCTATTTTTGCAGAATTGTCATGAACATTGAAAATCCTACATGTCAAGGGCCTAGCTCAAGATTTGGATATAAAAGATGATCAAAAATGGTTGTAGTTATGATTATTATTTTTCTTAATTTCACAGTAGCCGGCTAAATTCCTGAAAATTCTGGCTAATGGTCCTGAAGAATTCTAGTGTGCTTCTACAGCACTCATTGGCCTTGTCATATCCAACATTCTTATAAACATCTTGGAGACACAGGTGAAATGATTATTAAATTTTTGATGATATAAAACTAGACTAGATGAGTAGAATACTTCAGTGGTCTCCAACAACACTGGAATCAACACTAACAAGATGAAATTTTGTTGTGAGTGAAAGGAAGCCCTGTGCTTGATCTTCCTTGTCAACATTTTCCACCTGACAGGGTGGAAAACAGCTGATTCATGCAAAAGACCCACATGGCTTTGAGTTGGATATGAACTAACAGTGTGTGAGTGCCCAAAAACAAATACGAATTTAGGTTGCTTGACAAGAGGCAAGGTCTTGAAGAGAGAAACAGAGGGGAATGACATAGCAGGCCCCAGCTGTAATAGGCAGAGAAGGCAGCTCTCTCCTCATCAGTTCTCTCATTATGCTTCCCAGGGATCTCCAGGAAGTGGTGGTGAGGACATACAGACTTGAATCATATTACCATCAATATAAGTTTTAAACTTCTAAAATGTCTATTTCAATAACATTCTCAGGGAATAGGTACTACAAACCACCACTAAAACTTGTTGTTTTGTGGGGTTTTATTAAATACACGGAGTCCTGGTGGCACAGTGGTTAAGAGCTCGGCTGCTGACCAAAAGGTCAGGAGTTTGAATCCACCAGCCGCTCCTTGGAAACCTTATGGGGCAGTTCTACTCTCTCTTATAGGGTCGCTATGAGTTGGAATCGACTGGATGGCAATGGGGTTGATTTTAGCAAACACACGGCAGCAATGAATAAAGCTACACAAAACAATCAAACAGAGCGAGAAGGAAGAAAAGGTCAGGATTAAAATAATGGTGACTGAAATGACCTGATCATATTCTTGTTTTTGAAATACTAGGCTCTCTAGTTCATTTAAAAGAAAAATAATCAATTGCTTCTGATACTGTCTTCCATATCTAAATGGTCTTTTTTTTTTTTTAAGTTTTTAGCTATACTTCGCCTCTGGGTGGTGCTCAGTGCCCACAAAAGCATCTTGAAAATGCACAAAGCAAGTAAATAAAAAGCAG
The DNA here is from genome assembly GCF_000243295.1 of Trichechus manatus latirostris. NCBI lineage: Eukaryota > Metazoa > Chordata > Mammalia > Sirenia > Trichechidae > Trichechus > Trichechus manatus. The sequence goes on from NW_004444162.1 coordinate 1,698,820, forward strand.
TCAGCCACTGACTGGTCTACACACATACGCGCGCTCACACATTCACACACTCCTTAAAATATATTTTCTCTCTTGTATTGACACATAAAGAAGCACAAACACTGAAGGAAAGGAAGTGGCCATCTTTAGAAAGAAAGAAAGCCTCTCTTCAACTGAGAAAAAAAAAGCAGCTAGCTAGGAAAGAGATTACTGAAGCAGTTTTGAGAGATCAATAATTTTAATCTCCTTTAGCTGAGGGTGTGATTGGCAGCGTACCATAATGACCGAATTGAGTCCTTGCACAGGAATTGTTTTTAATCAGCTTTCTTCAGTTGCACAGAGCCACCTCTTTTGTGCATATTTGGATACGTTTTGCATGTGTGCACAGCAGGGACAGTACATCTCACAGGTCTACATTAAACACGTTCTGGTCCAAAGGCCAGAGGCTGCCCTTGAGGCCCAGACGCCTTGTCTGCTCCAGCCACTTCCCCCTTAGGAAAATTAGATGTAAAATGCCATTCAGACAACCAATTATTGCCTTGTTTTAGATAAGGCAACTTGCACTTTCCCCCTTTGTCAAACTCCTGAAAGGAAGGATTGCAAACCAGAGGATAAAAGAATAACGAGCTTTTCATTATCTATAGGGCATGTGCTGAAAGGTCCCTTGACAAAGAAAAGATGGAAATCTGGTGTGTCTCAACAGCCTCCAGCTAGATTAACATTTTCTTTCATGGCTATACTAGCATTTCCAATTTTCAATTTCCTTTTCTTGTGCGGACATCAAATATATGTTTAACAAAATACAGTACCATGGCGCTGAGTAATAACAAAATAGCTAACACTTAATAAGCTTTTATTATACACCATGCGCTGAGCATTTTAACTACTCATTCCACTAATGTACACAACAACCTTGTTGTTGCTGTTGTTGTTGTTAGGTTCTGTGGAGTCAGTTCTGACTCATAGCAGCCCTATGTACAGCAGAATGAAAAAAACATTGCCCAGTCCTGTGCCATCATCACAGTTAATTGCTACTTTTGAGCTGCTTGTTGCAATCACTGTGTCAATCCATCTAGTTGAGCGTCTTCCTCTTTTTCACTGACCCTCTACCTTACCGAGCATAATGTCCTTCTCCAGGGACTGGTCCCTCCTGATAATATGTCCAAAGTACGTGAGACAAAGTCTCACCATCCTCACTTCCAAGGAGCACTCTGGCTATACTTCTTCCAAGACAGATTTGTTGGTTCTTCTGGAAGTCCATGGTATATTCAGTATTCTTCACCAACACCATAATTCAAAGGCACCAATTCTTCTTCGGCCTTTCTTATTCATTGCCCAGCTTTCTCATACATATGAGGCAATTGAAAATATCATAACCTGAGTCAGGCTTACCTTAGTCCTTAAAGTGACATCTTTGCTTTTTCACACTTTAAAGACATCTTTTGCAGCAGATTTGCCCAATGCAATATGTCGTTTGATTTCTTGACTGCTGCTTCCATCGGCATTGATTGTGGATCCAAGTAAAACGAAATCCTTGACAACTTCAATATTTTCTCCACAACAACCCTGTGAGGAAGAAATTATTATTATCTCCATTTTGCAGGTAAGAAAACTAAGCGTTACCAAGGGTAAGTAACTTGTGCAAGGATATCAGGCCAGGAAATAACAGTACCTGGCTCAAATGCATCTCGGGCATCAAAATACATGCTCTTCCTTCCCTATATGCACATTTCACTGAGCTTTCCAGATGTCCTAGTTAAAGAATACAGCCCAAGAGAAGGTGTCCTAGTTATGAGCTGCCTTGCTGCCCCTGCCCATCAGCCTGTGGGTCCCACAGAGAAGCACTGTCATCTGAGAAAAAAGGAAGACCATATCCTGGCTTTGCAAGGGGAGGTTTCACCCAAAATAAACCCTGTGTCCCATCTGCTCCCAGTGGAAAGGCTCAGCAGACGGCCTTGATTCTGCCAACCTCCATTTCCATCCATGACAGTCACTGGAGAGCACCTTTAACCTTACTAGCTGTGAAATTTGGGGCAGGATGCTTAACCATTCTTGGCCTCAGTGATTTTAAATCTCTAAAGCACAAATAATAACAGTACCTCAGGTTGTTGTGAGAATTAAATGAATTAATGTATATAATGCTTCTAACACAATGCCTGGCACATGGTACGAGCTAATAAATATTTAGTATTATCATTATCAGTAGCCACCACCTGTCTGTCAGTTTGTCGTACCATGGTGGCTTGTGTGTTGCTATGATGCTGGAAGCTATGCCACCAGTATTTCAAATACTAGCAGAGTCACCCATGGTGGGTAGGTTTTGGCGAAGCCTCCAGACTAAGACAGAGTAGGAAGAAAACCCTGGCAGTCGAATTCTGAAAGTCAGTCAATGAAAACCTTACGGATGCCAACAGAATATTGTCCAATACAGTGCTGGAAGATGAGCCCCTAGATAGAAAGTCACTCAAAATACACAGTGGCCACAACAATGGACTCAAGCATGACAACAATTGTGAAGATGGTGCAGGACTGGGCAACATTTTGTTCTGTTGTACATGGGTCACCATGAATCAAAGCTAACTCTAAGCAAACTATCAATTATCATTAGCATTGATCCAGGATCTCCAGATTTACAGCCCCTTTTCTAAATGACATCTTTCTTAACTGTCTCCTCCCTCCACACATGACCACTGGTCTATCAAGGAAGCATCCTCACCTCCGGGTACCTCCTCCTCCAATGAATCCTGCACCTGGCTGAGACACTAGTGTCATTAAAATGCCACTAGCGTTATGACACTCGCCATACTTAAAAAAAAAAATAAAATGACTTGCCATTATCTAGAGGCTGAAGATCTATCTCCAAGGCTTTCCACGGTCTGCTCCTGTCCTATCATTCCAGGCTTATCTCCCACTTCTTCCTGGCTCTTGCTTTATTTAAATCACGCCTCATAAACATACCATGGCTTTGTACACACCATTCTGCTTGCCTGTATGCCCACCCCCAAAGTGGTTAAGAGCTACGGCTGCTAACCAAAAGGTTGGCAGTTCGAATACACCAGCCGCTTCTTGGAAACCCTATGGAGCAGTTCAAACCCTATGGAGCAGTTCTACTCTGTCCTATAGCGTCTCTATGAGTCGGAATTGACAGCAGCGGTTGTTTTTTTTTTGTTTGTTTGTTCGTTTGGTACTATCAAACGCTGACTCATCATTTAAGACATAGGTTAAATTCTACTTTCCTCCAACCTGAAGTAACTTTTTTTAACTACAAATTCCCACAGCTCTCTTTTTCGACAAATCATTTCTTTCTCTTCACTTGTTTATTTGTTTTATTGTTATTCTACTCTAGGTCTTAGGACTTTTTTTCTTGGTTAATAGTGTGAGAATCTCGAGGAAAGCTTTCTAAAACTAAAGGTCCTAAGCTGGTATATGGGAAGTGCTGAAGGAATTTTTCATCAGAACAAAACTGGTGAGAACTCCTCCCCTAGCCTAACAGGACCCTATAATTGTGGTCCTGAGGGTCTGAAAGCTTAAATGGAAGCTTCTAAGAAGGTGGGCAGTCCTTCTGGATTTCCTGACATCATAGTAAAGTATCGTTAGAGTTGCAACAATAAACGAGAAAATAGCAGCCTCACTGGCACCAAGAGCCAAGCAGATCAATTTTTCCTGCAAACTCCAGCCAACAAAACACTCCAGCAACCTCAAGGGACGTAATGAACACTGCTAATACCAAGAAATATTAAAAATTATGAAGAAACAACATACAGTCTATTTTTAAAAATGGCTTTAACATTCTTGAATTAGGAGCTATATTCTAATTAAGCTTCAGAGACATCTGGCCAAAAAGATTGTAAAATAAAATGTGTGCTTACTTTAATGTGTGCCTCTTCCCACAATTTTGATTTGGAGCTTGCAAACATTGATTGCCTTGAGGAAAACATAGCAAGGTGATCCATGTCATGGGGTGTTTTCTTGGATACTTCATAATGCCTGTATTGGTCAAGTTCAGATAGGCTATACTGCAGTAACCAACCCCAGAATCTCAGTGGCTCAATACAACAAAGGTTCATTTTTCTCTCATGCTACATGCCCATTGCAGGTGGGGAGCCACGCTGCACACAGTCACACTCAGGGACCCAGGCTGATAGAGGCTCCACCATCTAAAACATCACCAGTCACTGTGTGAGGCAAAAAGAACTCACCCCAGCCCAGAAGTGACAAGTCACTTTCATTCATGATCATTTGGTGAGCATTCCTGTATTTATCCCAAATGTCTTAAACACACTAGCCTGCATTTCTTTCTCCTCTAATGGATACTGACTTCTGTTGCTTCTGTAAAAGGCATAGGGAATGCAATTATATACCTAAATAAGGCAACATGTGGGAGCATGGATGGTCCAAGCAGATGACTTCAGCGTTTAATTTTTGGATCAGGAAATTAAATTTCTTCTGAGCCATATCCACATCTCTCATTCTGAATTAAAATAATGATCTAGGCCTTCTTTCATATTTTTGATTAATGGAATGATTACAGCATGTGACTAACTGGAACACTTTCTCTTTACCTTCTGAGTAGAGAATGGACAGATAGTAAACTCTTCAAATTATTTTTTCAAGAGCAAGGATAAAGATTTAACATTTTCATTTGTGCTATGACTTCATGGAGTTATTTATTATTTTTATTGCCTATGTTGTATCGGAAAGTACTTGCATTAATAAGAACCCCATAACAGCTTTCTTCAAATAAAAATGTGAAGTGACATAATAAATGAGTATACCAAGAAATTCTTCTACTTTGAGTGCCGTTGAAACTCCAGGGGCTACCATCGTTGCCTCCTCTTGCTGGTGCTTAGCTCAAGATGTTTATTCAATGAGAGGTAAGGAAGAAGGAATGTGGAATATAGTTTTCAAGCTGTGCTTCAAAATTAAGACCTAACATTCTTAGGGAAAGCAATTTCAAAAGCAAAAACTAAATGCGACCAGTCCACATTTTTATTTGAGATTTTATATCAAACTGATTAGGATTTCGACTGTCATCTGCAACAGCAGTTCTTAATCAAGAATACACATTAGAAACACCTGTGGAGTTTTATAACATCCATGTACTTGAGCTCCAGAACCAGGGATTCTGATTCACTGGGTCTCGGGTTGGGCTCAAGCATCTGTAATTTTTAAAGTCTCAAAAAAGATTGTGATTATTTAAAAAATTAGGAACAGGGCATTCCATCTTTTATTCTCCAGTGAAATTTACAATCACTAATGTAGACTCCAATGAGCCCTAGTGACACAGTGGCTAATTGCTTAACTGCTAACCAAAAGGTCAGCAGTTCAAATCCACCAGCCACTCTGCAGGAGAAAGATGTAATAGTCTGCTTCTGTAAAGATTAGAGCCTTGGAAACCCTACAGGATAGTTCTACTCTGTTCTATAGGGGCTGCTAGGAGTAGACATCAACTCGATGGCAATGAGTTAAAATGCTGAACAGGTTTCAGCAAAACTTGCAGACTAAGGCAGACTAGGAAGAAAGGCCTGGTGATCTACTTGCAAAAATCAGCCAATGAATGGGGACCATGGTCACAGGGGTTATCTACGTCAATTGGCATAACAAAGTTCATAAATAAAACATTCTACATCCATCTTTGGTGAGTAGCATCTCAGGTTTTAAAAGCTTGGCAAGTGGCCATCTAAGATGCACCTGATGGTCCCATCCTGTCCGGAGCAAAGGAGAATGAAGAAAACCAAAGACACAAGGGAAATAATAGTCCAAAGGACTAATGGACCACATGAATCACAGCCTCTACCAGCCTAAGCTCAGAAGAAAGTGATGGTGTCCAGCTACAACCACCAACTGTTCTGATAGAGATCACAATAGAAGGTCCCAGACAAAAAAAACTAGATTTTACTGGTCTGACACAGACAGGAAGAACTCCTGAGACTGTGGCCCCTGGACACCCTTTTAACTCAGAACTGAAACCACTCCCGAAGTTTACCCTTCAGCCAAAGATTAGACAGGTCTATAAAAACAAATAGTAACATATGTGACGAATGTGCTTCTTAGTTCAGTCATGTATACGAGACCAAATGGACAACACCTCCCCAAAAGCAATGACAAGAAGGCAGGAAGGGACAGAAAAAATGGACTGATGAAAACAGAAAATTGGGGTGTGGAAGGGGAGAGCGTTGACACATCACGGGGATTGCAACAAATGTCACAAAATAATTTGTGTATAAATTGTTGAATAAGAAACTAATTTGCTCTGTAAAGTTTAGCCTAAAGCACAATTTAAAAAAAAAATCTAAGAAGGCTTATTAAAAAAAAAAATCAGCCAATGATAATCCTATGGATCACAACAGAATATTGTCCAATCTTCAACCAATCATGGGGGTGGTGCAGAACTGGGCAGCATTTGGTGCTGTTGTGCATGGGGTTTCCATGAGTCAGGGTCAACTCAATGACAGCTAACAACACTGTAACCTCCATTTATTCAAACTGAGAAACTGAGTCAGGCCACCAAGGGCCACCACCACAGAAAGAGTCATTATCTGAGGTGGAATTACACTTAATATTTTCTTAACCAATATTTTTTTGGTCCCCATTATTTACAGCCTTATTCAATCTGTATGCTGAACAAATAATCTGAGAAGGTGGACTATATGAAGAAGAATGGAGCATCAGGATTGGAGGAAGACTCATTAACAACCTGCGTTATGATGACATAACCTTGCTTGCTGATAGTGAAGAGGACTTGAAGCACTTACTGATGATGAAGATCAAAGACTATGGCTCTTCTTTATCTAGTCCTGCAATGATAGAAATACCACATTGAATGGCTTTAACAAAGAGAAATTTATTCTCACACAATCTGGTAGGCAAGAAGTCCGAATTCAGGGCGTCAGCTCCAGGGGAAGGCTTTCTCTCTCTGTCAACTCTGGAGGAACGTCAATCTTTCCCTGGACTAGGAGCTTCTCTGCACAGGAATCCCAGGTCAAAGGACACGCTAATCTCCTGGCACTACTTTCTTGGCAGTATGAAGTTCCCCCATCTCTCTGCTCGCTTCTCTCTTTCATATCTCAAAAGAGTTTGGCTTAAATTGTAAATTAATCTTGTAGACTGAGTCTACATAACTGCCACTAACCCCATTTCATCAACATCATAGAGATAGGATTTACAACACATAGGAAAATCACATCGGATGACAAAATGGAGGACAATCACATAACGCTGGGAATTATGGCTCAGCCAAGTTGAGAGACGTTTTGGAGGGACACAATTCAATCCATGACAATGGCCTGCAGTATGGATTACACCTCAACATAAAGAAAACAAAAATCCTCACAACTGGACCAATAAGCAACATCATGATAAACGGAGAAAAGACAGAAGTTGTCAAGGATTTCGTTTTACTTGGATCCACAATTAACACCCATGGAAGCAGCAGACAAGAAATTAAAAGAGAAATTGCATTGGGCAAATCTGCTGCAAAAGACCTCTTTAAAGTGTTAAAAGGCAAAGATGTCATCTTGAAGACTAAGGTGTGCCTGACCCAAGCCAAGGTGTTTTTAATCACCTCATGTGCATGCAAAAGTTGGACAATGAATAAGGAAGACTGAAGAAGAATTTACGCCTTTTAATTGTGGTGTTGGTGAAGAATATTGAATATACCATGGACTGCCAAAAGAATGAACAAATCTGTCTTGGAAGAAGTACAACCAGAATGCTCCTTAGAAGTAAGGATGGTAAGACTACATCTTAATACTTTGGACATGTTATCAGGAGGGACCAGTCCCTGGAGAAGGATATCATGCTTGGTAAAGCAGAGGGTCAGTGAAAAAGAGGAAGACCCTCAATGAGATGGATTGACACAGTGGCTGCAACAATGGGCTCAAGCATAACAATGATTGTGAGGATGGCTCAGGACTTGGCAGTGTCTACTTCTGTTGTACATAGGGTCACTATGAATTAGAACCAACTCAATGGCACCTAAAAACAACAAGTGATAATTAAATTCTGCTTATCAAAAGTTACTTTCTATACTGTGTAAGTCTTTATCTGGCTATGAGCACATTGTGACAACAGAACAATGGACCTTTGTCTTCTCACCATACTTGAGATAAAAGCAAAATGTATGGCCTACCTAGTCCTACATAATATAGACACTGCCTACCTTCACTCATTCCAGCCACACCAGCCAGCTTTTTCTTTATCAACATGTCAAGCTGCCTCTAGATGGGCCATGCCTGAAACAGCAGAAACACAGATTAGATGCCCCCTAGTGTGAAGCAGGACTGGGACAGGGACCCAGATGAGGGCCTGAGAACAGTCCACTCTGGTTGGAAAAGCATGTTTCTACTCAGGGGTAGCCAGCCACCATCAACGAGGTCCATATGGAATAAGGAGTGGATAGGAAAACATAGTCGCTGAGAATTCAGAGGCAGTTGAAATCTAGAGAGCCAAACTGGTAGCTAGACATTTAGAGTCTAGAAAGTCTCCCCTAATGTTAATGTCTTGCATAACCTTAGTACAATCATCAAAACCAAGAAATTAACATTGGTAAAATGCTATTAATTAAAGTACAGATTTTACTTGGATTTTATCAGTTTTTCCACTGATGTTCTTTTTCTATTCTGAGATCCAATCCTAGAATCCCACATTTAGTTGTGTGTCTCCTAGTTTCCTCCAGTCTGTGACAGTTCCACATCTTTTCTTGTCTTTTATGACCTTGATGTATTTAAAGAGTGCTGGCCAGTTGTTTTGTAGACTACCCCTCAATTTGGGTAAGTCTGATGTTTTCTCATGATTAGATTGAGATTGTGCATTTTTGGCCCTGCTCAATCCATTGTTTCAGGAAGTTTACAATGTTGCTATGCCTTATTATTGGCAGTGTTAACCTTGATCACTTTGTTATGGTGATATCTTCATGCTTTCTCCACTCTAAAGTTATTTTTCCTTTGTAATGAATAAATATTTGGAGGTAAATACTTTTCAACTATGCAAATATCCTGTTTTTCCTCAAACTTTTGCCCACTAATTTTAGCATCTAACAGTGGACCTTGCCAACAACAAATATTACTGTGGTGATGACTTTCTAGCTCCTTCTTTTCTTCTGCAATTATTAATTGGAGTTCTTCTGTAATGAAGAGCTGTCCCTTCTCCCCATTTATGTATTTAATAAATTATATCACTATGAATTAAAGGATATTTCTTTTATTTCTATGGGTTATTACTAACGTAATTTACTTTATTGCTCAAATTGTTCTAGCTTTGGCCATTGGGAGCTCTTTCAGGTTGATTCCTGTGCCTTTCAACATGGCTCTATCAGGAGGATTTTCTGATTTGGAGATTTGGTTTTGGCTTTTAAAATAAAATCACCCTAGTGGAAAGATTGCACTGCAATGTTCTCCTGTGATTAAACTCTCCAACCATTTCCTCCTCAAACCTTGAAATAAACTGGTTGGGGGCCTGGGATGATGTCAATGGATGCTGTAAAATGGGCAATATGGCTTTAAATTATCCTCTGCATTATACAGGGAAATGATTGTCCTGAGAGGACAGGGGTGAGATGAGGCATACTGTCCTAGAAAGGATATCAGAATCACCTGTGGGGGTCCAACCACACCATCACCATCAAAACTGCAATGAGCACCTGTTATCAACGCCTATGCATAAAATCTTTCAAGTCGGTTGTGATGGGAAAAAGATAGAGAAACTCTAATATAGGAAGTTCCAGAAAAGAGGACACAAGTGTTTGCGTGCCCACCCCTCCCCTCAAGCTGACTTTGACCATCAATTTATTGTCCTTTTGTATCAGAACTTTAATCTGCAACTCTCTTGAATTCCCAGGATTGTCAACCTTTCCAAGGAGCAATTCTGGAAGTCAAGGGGCCATCTAGGCTAAAGAACATCTGTCTGAGGGAGCTAGAAGGACTTCAAGGGGAGACAATAGAAGAGAAAGAGGTTTTGATATTCCTGGTATGGTATAAGGGAAGCATCCACCTCCAGGAAAGTCTCCTCCCACACCCAAATTTTGCCACAAATCACTGCTTCCCATTTTCATGTTTTTATTGAACATAGGTCAGGCTAAAAGGTAAAGCATATTGTTTCTATTCTAAAACATAATCAAAGATTTACTGAGGGTCTGACATCAGGGATAGAAGAGCCTAAAAACTTCAAAGGTTGCTGCAGCTGGCTGGTGCCCTAAGGAAAATCGTGGAGTTAATAACTGTCTTAGGCCAGATTCTCTAGACAAGCAAAACCAGTGAAGTATACGTATACATATAGAGAGAGAGAGACAGAGATTTATATCAAGGAAATGGCTCACACAGTGGTAGAGGCTGGAAAGTCCCAAGTCCATGGGTGAGGTTGGAGGCTTCTCCAGACTCACATAGCTGCAGGAGCTGGAGAACCCAAGATTGACAGGTCAGACAGCAGGCCACTGGTTCACAGGCTGCCAAACTACATCATAACTGCCAAACCACTGAGACCACTGAGAAACATGGCCCTTCCAAGTTGACACACTATCTTAACCATCACAATAACTAAATTTCTTCAAAGACGTGGGGTAGAATTCCTTAAAAGGGAAGTTTGTGAAATGCCTAGTAAGAGAGCTCATAAACGTGCCAATATTCCTTCTTTCTTTCTCATCCCTTTACCTCCTTTCCTTCCTGTTTCCTTCTGCTCCTGCGAGAGTAGGAAGGAACAATTAGGGCAGCACAGAGGTCCAGAGGAAAACCTCCACAAGTAAATCACCAGCAAAGAGTGAATAGACAGTCAAAGGGAAAGTTTTCTTCAAACATGAAGAGTCACCGGTCTTGTCCTAATTTTCCTCCATAGTAAACTGGGCCTAGAATGCACTGAAATCCTAATAACAAATGATTTTCACCATCCTGTCCAAATTGAAGTAAAGAAACACAATTAAGTGAGTCCATAGATATGGAAAAAAAAAATTTAGTGGCTCTTCTTCCAGGCACAGGAGAGAAAATGGACTTGGCAGAAGGAGGTCTGAATGAGCCTATGAAAGCACTTACAAATATTTTCATGTTCACTAATGTGAAACAATAAAAACAAATCAAATGAAGACAATGTTAATGGCATTTCACACAACCTAAATTAGTAATAACCATTTACTATATAATTAATTCTGTTTTCCATCCTTTGCTTGCTAAACGTTTTTTGGAATCCCCCTTTCCTAAACGTTCAGGGAGATGCTTTCATGTGTGTCTTATTTTGTTGCAGATGACACCAATCTCAGAGTCATTGTCTTTTCTGTATCTAGTCCTCTACTACTGCTCCCCAGCCTTTTCATGTCATGGCACACAGAAAAAAAATGATAGGGTGAACTGGAGTATATTTGGAACTTGGAGCCCTGGTGGCACAGTTGTTAAGAGCTCAGGATGCCAACCAAAAGGTCGGCAGTTTGCATCCACCAGCCTCTCCTTGGGAACCATATGGGGCAGTTCTACCCTGTCCTATAGGGTCAACTATGAGTTGGAATCAACTTGATGGCAACAGGTTGTTGTCATTTTTTTAATATGGGGCTTGGCCAAAAAAACAAAAAGTATTAAATTTGTAGAAAGCTTTCAAATAAAATCTTTTCAGATTTTTCAATGAGAAATTTGATAGTTTCTTTATTACTCTTTTGCCAGCTTTTATGATTGAAATGGCTACAAGAAACTCATTATCAAGACTTTTTAATGACAATATCTTCAAATTCTTGATAGTCAGTATCAGCAAAAACTTTGTGCATGTAGGTAATAAAAAACTTTTAAAGACATTATTTTACAACCATTCAAAACTTTACTACAATTTAAACTATATGTAAAGAACCTAATGGCTTTTCCTTTTCTTTCATTGATGAATGTAATGTTAAAATTCTTGTGGTGATGTGGACAAATTTTGGAAATTTAACTTTATCTTACCAAATATTTCTAAATTATGATGAAGCTACAGTTTACCAAGTGCCCATGCATTAGGGTTGTCACCCTGAAGCTAGTTGGATTCCACTAAATGGGCACATCAGAGGCAAAGGGACAGAAAATAAACCAAAACCCATTGCCATTAAGTCGATTCCAACTCATAGTGACCCTATAGGACAGAGTAGAACTGCCCCAGAGGCTTTCCAAGGAGCGGCTGGTGGATTTGAACTGCCGACCTTTTGGTTAACATCCTAAGCTCTTAACCACTGTGCCACCAGGGCTCCAAAATGGACAGAAGGAGCACATAAATATGAAGACAAACATGCCCAGCTAGCTAGAACCTTCCTGTCAGGCATCCCTAGAAAATCACACCAACTTACCCAAACCTTACCCACAAACTCTTCCAAAAGTTCTATAAGCCACTAGTCCACAAGGGGCAGCACTACGCTGTACAGCTGAAGGATGAAAAAAAGTGAATTGGGGCTGGGGGTATAGAGACGGTGCCTTTCTTTGACCAACCTCAGTTTCATAGTACTGTGGTGAGTGCTTGTGTCTTTATCTTCAGGAACCACATCCTCAGAGCCCACTCTTCTCCAACCGAATGGTGAATGCATCTCTGATGACTTCTCCTAGATCCCACCTGCCAGGTCAGAGTGTCGTCCAAGAGACATACAGTCACTCAGATAATTGCAGTGGCAACCATCGGTTCATTTAAATTTTTAAGAAATTCTCTCTCCCTAGTGTCAATAAGCAACACCATGATAAATGGATAAAAGATTCAGTTGTCAAGGATTTCATTTTACTTGGATCCACAATCAACACTCATGGAAGCAGCAGTCAAGAAATCAAAAGACACATTGCATTGGGCAAACTGGCTGCAAAAGACCTCTTTAAAGTGTTGAAAAGCAAAGATGTCACCTTAGGGACTAAGATGCGCCTGATCCAAGCCATGGTGTTTTCAATCGCCTCATATGCGTGTGAAAGTTGGACAGTGAATAAGGAAGACCGAAGAAGAATTGATGCATTTGTGGTGTTGGCAAAGAATATTGAATATACCATAGACTGCCAAAAGAATGAACAAATCTTCCTTGGAAAAAGTACGACCAGAATGCTTCTTAGAAGCAAGGATGTCGAGACTATGGCTCACATACTTTGGACATGTTATCAGGAAGGATCATTCCCTGGAAAAAGAGATCATGCTTGGTAAAGTAGAGGGTCAGCGAAACAGAGGAAGACCTTCAATGAGATGAATTGACACCGTGGCTGCGACAATGGGCTCAAGCATAGCAACAATTGTGAGGATGGCACACGCCCAGGCAGTGTTTGGTTATGTTGTGCATAGGGTGGTATGAGTTGGAACCGACTTGACAGCACCTAACAACAACAGCAATGCCTAAGGTCAAGGCTGTCGAATAATTTCTAAGAGCCGAAACAAAGTTAAAATAATGCTAGAGATTTATTAGTCAATCATACAATTCGCAAATTGGACAACATAAAGCATGAAACTGGGTGTTACACCTAAGATGAGGCACTATGGGGGTTTTATAGTCCAAGGAACAAAGAAAGCCAGAGAACTCCAAGTGGTTTCAATGAGTCTTTTGCATTTTCATCAAAATGTCTCTTGAAATCATTTCTTCCTCAGAATCATGTTTGGCTAAGAAGACAATGAAGGTCTGAGGGGGTCAATGCCTGCCAACCAGGTTTCCAAATAGCTAGACGCCAGGTTTTCTGGAATGTAGGGCTGTTAGTCACACATAAACTTAAAGAAGTAAGCTAGTTATTAATTCTAAAGTTTAGGTTCCTTACTATCTTAAACATTTGCCCTGTGAGACCAGGTAGCAGCCATGCTCTTCCAGGCTTGGCATCAGTGACTCCATTTTGTTTTTAGCTTCCACAGCCACAAGGTCTTAGTTCTTCACCCCATAATTTCAACCCAAGTACCTGCCAGCAACTTTTGATACCCGTGGCTCATCCCACTTCCTCCATCTTCACAAAGATGCAGCACCTTTTAAGTTAAGCCCAGGTTCCCTTTCTTCCCCTCCCTTCATGCCTCTGAAACCATCTTGCACAAATAGTTATTTCTGCACTGCTTCCCAGTTCACCTCCCAGCTCTAATGTCAGCTTTTTTCTAATTATCCTCAACATGTGTTCCAATCGAGAAAAAGGTGAATAGAAGTACATTTGACAATACTGAAATATTACTTGTCACCTTAGCTGAGAACGAATTACTCTTCACAGACAATTTACAACTAAATAAGTGACTATAATTGAAGCACACTTTCTGATTCAAGAGCATTTGGGAAGCATTTATATAGTTTTTGTACTTTCCACTTAACTGTCTTATGTTCTACAAGCATTCCATTAATGGAAAATGGCTTTAAAGCAACAGAATATATTCGTTGGAAACTTCCTTGCAAGTTTTCAATTATATATCAAAATTTTGGCCCTTTTTCAGAGACTCCTCCCCTGATCCCCATTTCCCTTGTCCTCTTCCCAAAGCCTCAGCATTCAAGTCCTTAAGAGGAGTGATGCCTGGAAACCAGGTTCAATAGGAAAGTACTTTTCAGAGTATGTACTTTTCTGGGGCTCAGAAGGGGAATTCATTAAAAAAACATCCAACAGTAATTTCCTTTTCATGTCTCCCATACTGAAGTTTGAAGCAATAATTAATTTTTCTCTTTGCTTCAAGGAAACTCAGACCTGGCTTCAGTTCTTTGTGAAAACAGTGTTTAATATTTACAATTTCATATACTACAGTTTTGAATAGAAAAATATTGGAAATCATACTAGGCTTTCAGAACAGAGAAATCTCTTTGTGTTGTCCCTCCTGGGGGCCAGGGATGCTGGGAGGTACTAATTAGGTTCAAAAGGAAAGTGTCTGAAGGAGGTGTTGAATGAATCAAGAGGAGCTTTAAGGGTGAAGTCGAAGTCCAAGCATCCAGACAAAACATCAAGGGACGTTTCACAGTTCAGATTTCATTTCTTTTAATATGATGACTTCTCATCCTGGGCAAATCTCCAAGAGAGCGCTACCATTCAATTTATTCTGGGGAGAAATAGTTCATTGTAGGTAAATCTAAAACTTCACACCTTTGGGAAGAGATTGGAATTTGAAAGGAACAGAACAAAACTGGAGATCAGGAGACCCAGGTTTCCACTCATTCTCATCTCCTGTTTGACTGTTAAGGATTGAATTGTATCCCTCAAAAAGTTATGCTGGAGTCCTAACCCTGTACCTGTAAATGTTTGGAAGTATGTTTTGTTGTGTTAATGTGGTCATACCGGAGTAGGGTGGATCCTAAACCCAATCCCTTCTGAATGGTGTCCTACAAAAAGAGCAGAATAGACAGTGACACACACAGGGTGAAGACAGACACCATGTGATGATCTCTCTACCAGTCAAGGAATGCAAAGAACTTCCAAAGTTACCAACAACGAAAGACCCTCCCTTAGAGCCAATGCCCTGATATGGATTTCTAGCTCCAAAACTGTGAGACAAATTCTTGTTTCTTTAAAGCCAACTACTTTTGGTATATTTTGTTATGGCAGCCCTAGGAAACTAAGACAATCACCAAAGCTTTTTGTGCTTCTATTTATCCAATTGTCAGATGAAGATCGTAACACATGCCCTGACTCATGGTCCTCTTGGGGCTGAGTGAGATTCATTGATGCAGTAGTCATGGAAAGCTCTGAGAAAGTAAAAATGTCTTCTCATGTGTATGTCACCTGCTGAATTTTTTGTCAAGTAAGTGTGTTCAGACCCCTGCCTGGCCCTCTGAAAGTTTGTGGTCCTAACTGATTTCTTCGTGGTAGCCTCATGGTGAGTCACACATGTACTCTGTGGTTTTACTTTCCTGTTGTATCCTGTATAGATGGTAAAAGCAAAATAAAACTGTAGTGGGGCCAAAGATTAGACAGGCCTATAAAACAACAAATAACACACATGAGGAACTTGCTTCTTAGTTCAATCAAGTATATGAGACCAAATGGGCAACACCTGCCCAAAAGCAAAGACAAGAAAGCAGGAAGGAACAAGAAAACTGGACGAATGGACACAAGAAACCAGGGTGGAAATGGGAAGAGTGCTGACACATTGCAGGGATTGCAACCAATGTCACAAAACAATTTGTGTATAAACGTTTTAATGAGAAACTAATTTGCCCTGTAAACTGTCACCTAAAATACAATGAATCAAAAAAACATAAAAGTAAAGTGAAAGAAAAAAAAAAAACTGTATTGGGACATTCTTTTCCCAAAGACCACTCCCTCCACCTAGCAGTATAAGGATAATTAAGATTTCAACATTTGGAATCTTAGATGTTAATGAAGATTCTCATCAGTTTAAGACTACCTCTCCAAAATGCAACAGTGATCATATTAGGATGGTGAGATGCAGGGTGAGATTATAAGCAGGGTTGTCATGAAAGATCGTACAGTGTGTATACTGCACAAAAGTCAGAGGGTACCGGCAGACTGATATCTAGTCCCCTCTCTGCTTCTACCTGGAGGAAAAGGCTTTTTTCTGTGCCATTTTATTGCAAAGCCATTTACCCAAAGTGCTATGTCTGTCCAGAAAGGGCATCTTTAAGGTAGAGGTCCTGAATATAGGTGAAATTAGATTCCAACACTGGTAGAATGTGCGAGTCAATAGGAATCACCAACTTTTTTTCCCTGCTTTAATCCAGTTCTCTCACTTCTGAGGCTACAACCTCCTCCAGCAGCCCTTCTTGCCTCTCTCTTTTCCCTCTGATTTTTTTTTTTGCTTCCTCTACTTTTTATACTAGCCTCATTCTTCCTTCTATCTCACTTTCCCTTCTCATCTTTCCTTGTCCTTTCCTCTCACTCCTAGGAGACAGACTGATAGACAAGAGTCACCTCCTTTTGTGACACACTGGTGGCACAGTCGTTAAGAGCTACAGCTGTTAATCAAAAGGTTGGCAGTTCAAACCCACCAGGTGTTCCTTGGAAACCCTCTGGGGCAGTTCTACTCTGTCCTGTAGGGTTGCTATGAGTCGGAATTGACTCAATGTCAACAGGTTTGGTTTGGTTTTTTGGTTTACCTTAAGTCCTAGTCATCAATGACATCCCTGATGTCACTTTGGAGTTTCTGCTCAGGGACAGTTCTTGACACAACCACAGAATCTTGCTTCTTCTTTTAATTATATTTTTTTCCACCAGTCCCCCCTCCCTCCCCAGTAACCAGGGTACAGGATCTTTAATGCAGACAGACCTGATGGTCTGTTTAATTTATCTTGTGGTGTTAATGGCCAACTGTGTTGCCTCAGTCAGGGGTGTTGTCATTAAAGAGGAAGTCTCCTCGAGAGGGTTATTCACTAACTAGATAGTAGACTAGAATTATCTTAGGTGAAGGGAAGGACAGCACACACTAGAGGCAAAGTCAACACAACTGGACTAAACCAAAGCTAAGAAGTTTCCTGAATACAACCAAACACTTCGAGGGATAGAGTAGCAGGGGTGGGGATCTGGGGACCATGCCTGCAGGGGACATCTAGCTCAATTGGCATACAAAAGTTTATTAAGAAAATGTTCTGCATCCTACTTTGGTGAGTGGTGTCTGGGGACTTAAAAGCTAGCAAGTGGCCACCTAAGATGCATCAGTTGGTCCCAACTCACCAAGAGTAAAGGAGAATGAAGAACACCAAAGTCACAAGGAAAGTATAAGCTCTAGAGACTGAAAGGTCCACATAAACCAGAGACTCCACCAGCGTGAGACCAGAAGAACTAGATGGTACCTGGCTACCACCAATGACTGCCCTGACAGGGAACACAACCAACAGTCTCTGATGGAGCAGGAGAAAAGTGGGGTGCAGAACTCAAATTCTAGTAAAAAGACCAGACTTAATGGTCTGACTGAGACTGGAGGAACCCCA
>NW_004444162.1:1717627-1719481 GCF_000243295.1 Trichechus manatus latirostris
AGTGCCCCCTAGTTCTTACAGCCAACAGTGTTGGGTGTTCATAGTCCAGCTGCAAAACCCACCCACCTACGGGCTCTAGGGAACAGGGACACATCTTCCTGGACACTCAGAGGAGGCTGTCAGCCCTCTGCCTTGCTCAGAGTGTGTCCCCCTGCTACAGCCAGATGTCTGTGCCTACACCAATCGCCCATGCCTGTCGAGGACTGTAGGTGACAGCCTGCATCACACACTTGGTGGCTATCTACCTGGGCATCTAAACTGAACCCATACAGGAGGAGAGGGCAGACTCCTGAGCTCACATACCTAGTAACAGATCTAACCACCTGGTGACAGGACATTAGAGCTTCAAAGCTGCCAATAATCAAACTAGCTCATACGAGCAGGCTATATGGGCATATCAAAACAAAACAAGAAGCTAGGACACAGTAAGCAAACATAAAATAAATAAATATAATAACTTATTGATGGCTCGGAGACAACAGTCAAGATCAAATCACATAAAGAGATAATCCAAGATGGCTTCAGCAAGCTCCCAAAATAAAGAATCTGGAAATTTTCCAGGGGAGGAAAATTTCTTGGAATTACCAGAGGCAGAATACAAAAGATTAATATACAGAACTCTTAAAGAGATTAGGAAGGAAATTAAAAAGATTAGAGAAGAGCATAATGACAAATTTAACACGCTGCAAGAATCCATAGAGAGACAGCAATCAGAAATCCAGAAGATTAACAATAAAATTTCAGAATTAGACAACTCAATAGAAAGTCACAGGAGCAGAATTGAGACAATGAAAGTCAGAATTAGTGAGACTGATGATAAAGCACTTGACACCAACTTATTTGAGGAAAAATCAGATAAAAGGATTTTAAAAAATGAAGACACCCTAAGAATTATACGGGATTCTATCAAGAGGAATAACCCACAAGTGATTGGAGTACCAGAAAATACAAAGAGAATTGTTGAAGATTTGTTGGCAGAAAACTTCCCTGATATCGTGAAAGATGACAAGATACCTAACCAAGATGCTCGTTGAACCCCACATAAGGTAGATCCCCAATGAAATTCATCATGACATATTATAATCAAACTTGCCAAAATCAAACATAAATAGAGAATTTTAAGAGAAGCTAGGGATAAAAGAAAAGTCATCTACAAAGGAGAGTCAATAAGAATAAGCTTGGACTACTCAGCAGACTGTACAAGCAAGAAGGCAATGGGATGACATATATAACCTTGAAGGAAAAAAACTGCCAGCCAAGAGTTATATATCCAGCAAAACTGTCTCTCAAATATGATGGCAAAATTAGGGCATTTCCAGACAAACAGAAGTTTAGGGAATTTCCAAAAACCAAACCAAAATTACAAGAAATACTAAAGGGCATCCTCCAGTTAGAAAATCAATAACACGGATAACAACCCAAGACTAGAACACAGGACAGAGCAACCAGATATCAACCCAGATAGGGAAGTCACAAAAATAAACCAAAGCTAAAACACTGAAAATAGGGAAACATATGTCAATATGTAAAACATGACAACATTAAAACCAAAAAGAGGGACTTAAAAAATACAGACATAGATTTTTCATATGGACAGGAAGTCAAGGAGATAGAAATAAATAAAAGACTGGTATAAACTTAGAAAAGTATGGGTAAATATTAAGGAAACCAACAATCCTACAAGTCAAAATAAAAATCTAGAAAAATATAAAGACTCAGCAAATACGAAATCTACAACAATAAAAAAGGTGAACAGAAAACACATAAAGAAAAATAACTCAGCAAAGAAAATTAAGTGGAACAAAGACACTGTGAACAACACACAAAAAAAGACATCAAAATGACAGCACTAAA
>NW_004444162.1:1719581-1737953 GCF_000243295.1 Trichechus manatus latirostris
AAGAGTGTGCTTTTTAGCTGAAGTAGATACACGAGACTAAATGGACAGCTCCTGTCCGGAGGTGAGATGAGAAGGCAGAGAGGGTCAGGAGCTGATTGAATGGGCACAGGAAATCAGGGGTGGAAAGGAAGAATGTGCTGTCACAGTATGGGGAGAGCGGGTAGGGTCACATAACAATATATGTATGAATTTTTGAATGAGAGACTAACTTGAATTATAAACTTTCACTTA
The DNA here is from genome assembly GCF_000243295.1 of Trichechus manatus latirostris. Lineage (NCBI taxonomy): Eukaryota > Metazoa > Chordata > Mammalia > Sirenia > Trichechidae > Trichechus > Trichechus manatus. The sequence goes on from NW_004444162.1 coordinate 1,719,813, forward strand.
AAGTACAATAAAATAAAAGTAATTTAAAAAAGATGGAAGTCTCCTTGGCTACCATGTTTTAGCCGTAAGGGAAGAATCTCAAAGGGGAAAATTTTAGTCAGCTCTCTGGTTGAGGTGAATGATCTAGAAAATTTTTATAACAGCCCCCCTCAAACATGCGCTTACTCTGTCTCTAGTACATGATACTTCTTTTAGGCATTTTTTACAGATGGACTTAAACAAAATTGCCAACGTCCGTACCTGCCTTTCTTCTTCCTTGATGCTTATATATCTAAGATTACAATCTTCTCTTTAGGGGACTGATATCAGAGCTTTCAAATTAACTGTTCCAAAAGCCCTAATGACCATTTTCTCAGCCAGTTGGTCTAGAATCTACCCTTAGCATCTACTTTTCCTCGCCCTCCTGAGCAATCCTAGCCACCCTTGTGGTTTTGATACTACCTACCACTGATGACCCTCAGACCTGCCTCCAGGCTGGAGTCCTTCCTGAAGCTCCATATCACTGTGCACACTGCCTATCAGAAATGTTCACCTAGTATCCTTACTTACCTCAACTCGGTAGGTCTGCCCTCTCTGCTGTCCCACAAACATTTTCCTTATTCCAGTTATTGGCACAATCATCCACCAGCCACCCAAAAACTAGGAAATCACATCCACAATCATCCCTTCTTTCCTCCTAAGTCCTCTCACGTCTGTCCCTCCTATTCTTATTCTCACTGTTGGTTAGCATTACCATCTCTTGCCAAGACAATTGCAAAGGTCCATAACTAATGACCCTAGGTCCTATCTCTACTTTTTCAAATTATCTATTACTTACTGCCAGAATACTTTTTCTAAATTGCAAAGCTGAGCATATTATTCCTTTAATAGAACTTCTCAAACTCATAATGGAACAGGCTGCCATGAGGTTTGGGAGGGGTTGGGAGGACAGGATACAGAAGGTCCCACCCTCAGCATGAAGTTTCTTTCTGAGTTACAACTTGTAATCCCATTGTTGGTAATTTTACATTCTGTTCTATAATGCATCAACTTTTGTTTTGAAATAAAAATAGTATTTCCCCAAATCTTCGAGTAAAATCCATCCTGCAGAAAGGTGGGTCATGATTATCTTGTGGCTTTAAGAACCTTCAAGCCTCCATTTTGAGAAGCTAGGATCCTAGGCTGAAATCCGCATGTCATCCGAAGACCTTCTTGATATCTGTGTGTCTCTGAAGCTCCAGTTCTCCATTGAGCTGCCTACAATCCAGTCACACTGAACTTTTTGCAATTATGTGACCATCATACTGTTTCCCATCTCAGGACATTTGTTTATGCTATTTCCTCAAACTAGAATGCAGCCCTCCCCCATCTATCTACTTGTCATCTAGACCCAGCACAAGTATCACCTCCTGAAGCTGACCATGACGAACCCCAAGGGAGCCAAGTTGACCTTTCTTCTGTTTGTGCCACCATAGTTCATGCTTCTCTCATATTATATATCTCACTATCTTGGTGTTCTTGGGTTATGCTCTCTCCCCCCACAAAACTCTGAATTGCTTGAGGGCAGGGTCTGTGACTTATTTGTCTTGGCTTTCCCAGGATCTGGCACATAGTATGATGGGAGATCAGTATGGCTATGACATTTCACCCTAGTGATCACTGAGGTTAATTTGACTGTTCTGGAGGACCTTGGGGATATCCTCTTCCTCTGTCATTACTCCTCACACGTCCCTTCCACCCTCTGTGTCAAATAGGATTATCTCACACTGACAAGGACATTCTATTCAAGGATATGTCTGTAGCTTTCCTCTCCTTCTGAGCCCTCCCAACAAGCCCTGAAGAACTGACATGTAGTCGGCCCTCATTAAATATGTGTTGAATGTGTGAATGGGCCATGATCAGCACCATATTCTCTTAGATAAAGCTGCATTATACGATGGTAAGTCAAAAAGTATTGCTACTAGGGTTCATACATGCACAGGTTTATTCCAAACAAAACATTTTTAAAAGTGCCTCTGTGATCAGTGGATGGCTGCAGACAAGTTCTCTCAGTAATACACTTATCTTAGTCTCCTTAGGGTGCCTTCAAATAAAGAAACGGATATTTTTTGTGCCATGGAAAAAAATGATTTTGAGGTCAGGACTAATATCAAATTTTTAATAAAACTCAAGTAGACATCTTTTCAAATCATTGAAGCTTTGCAACAAGTTTATGGGAATGCTGCCCCACATAAAACAGCGGTTTTTAGATGGATCAAGTGTTTTAAGGAAGGTCGGGAAGACCTCAAAGATGAGCCAAGAGCGGGAAGATCGCTCAGATGGTTATGGCAACTGTTTTTTGGGATTCCAAAGGGGTAATCTTGATGGAGTTTCTCGAAGGACACAAGAATATTATGGGGGCTTGTTCTGAAGAAGTTTTAAGAAAATTGAAAACTGAATTGGTGAGAAAAAGTTCAGGGAAGCTGCACCGAGGAATTTTTTTCCATCACAACAACGTACCTGCTCATTCTTCGAGGGTAGCAAGGGCTGTCCTACAGGAATTTCTTTGGGAAACCTTACGCTGTCCACCCTACAGCCCTGATCTTGCCCCTTCAGATTTCTTTTTGTTCCAAAACTCAACATTTAAAAGGAACACAATTTTAGTCCCTAGAGGATGCCAAAACTGAAGTTTTGACTGGTGTAAATCGAAGGGCACAGAATTCTTCAGGGAAGGGTTAGAGAGACGGAAACATAGCCTGCAGAAGTGTATAGTCCTAGCTGGAAGATATGTCAAGAAACAATAGCTTCACATTTCGATGTGTTTGTTTAATAAAGTTTTCTTTGATTTTGTAGCAATATTTTTTGACTTACCCTCGTATTTTCTTAATCTTATCTTCCAGAGAATCTTGACATATTTGAATCCCTGTGATCTAACAAAGTTCCAGCACTTACTAGACATTTAATATATGTATAATAAATAAATGAACAAATGAAGGAATGTCTCTGTGTATATTTTAGTGTTTCTTAAAAAGTATATGCACCATTTTTATTTTAATTTTTCACCCTGACACTAAAACCAACAGGATTTCTTATTTGGACAACTCTTGTCAAGCTCAAATCTTTACAGAACCTCTCTAGGAAACAGCCTAGTGTCTGGCCTTGGTCTGAGGTTGGCTGAGAATAGCAAAAAGCAGCAGTAACGTTATTACAATCACAGAGTCAGACAAGTCAGAGCCTGAAAATAATCTCAAAGCTTATCAAGCCCATACCCTTCTTGATACGTGAGGACACTGGGGTGAGCCCAGTGAAGAGGATTAACTGGTTCAAGGCCACACAGCCAGTGAATGGCAGAACCCAGATTAGAACTCATACTCTAGACTTGTACAAAAATGTCATTTTCCCTATGGACAGTCTGAGATTTATGGTCACAGTCACTCCACATGAATGTTCAAAGAACTAGATTAATTAGGGGTCAAAACAAGGTCTTAGCTTATTGGGGTTTTCTACAGGTAATCTTAACTTCTGTCTTATACTAGCATGCATTTTTTTTAGTGGAAGCCATCTCAGTAAAAAGTTAGCAAGGTAAGCTGAACACTAGCTCCAAAGATGTCCACACCCTAATCCCTAGAATTTGTGAATATATTGCCTTGCATAGTAAAAGGGACTTTGCAGATGTGATTAAGTTAAGGATTTTGAGATAAGAAAATTATCCTGGATTATATGGGTGGGCCAAATATAATCACAAGGATCCTTATAAGAAAGAGGAGGGAGAATTAGAATCAGTAGTAGGAGATATGACATTGGAAGCAAGAGGTTGGAGTGATGTCAGGAAGGAGCCATGACCCAAGGAATGAAGGCTGCCTCAAGAAGCTGGAAAAGACAAGGAAATGGATTCTCCCCTCAGAACCTCCAGAAGGAGCCAGCCCTGTCAACACCTTACTTTTAGTCCTGCAAAACCCATTTTGGGCTTCTGACCTCCAGAAGTGTAAAATAATAAATTAGTGCTATTTTAAGCCATGAAGTTTGAGGTAATTTGTTCCAGCAGCAATAGGAAACTAATACAGCCAGGTAGGAGTACTCATGGATTCACTAGGCTTGGAAAAACCCACGTAAGTGTTAAAATACATTGCTTGCTCCTGAGAACACAAGGTAGAGTGCTAAGACCAGGCTCTGAAATCTTACATCTTACTACAGAGGACAGCTCTCACTACCCCCATGTCTACTCTGTGTCTCATTTCCTTGGCTTAGCCAGTGCTCCGCTACATTCCCTAGACACACCAGATCCTGGATCCCTTAAACTCACCCTACAGCCCATAGACAATGGCTCCTAGTTAAATTACTGACAGACTTCCTTGTTGAGGAGGAAGTTGTGAGACAGACTTAGTAACTTAGTAAAAGTCCTTCCGCTCCACCTAGCACACAGTGAGTGCTCAACAAATACTTTGCTCATCGCTTATTCATTCCCGTCTAGACCTGAATGTGGGATGTAAGATCTGATGCCTCCAGAAGTTCGAAGTGAGCCCAGTTTTATTTGAGGACAATGATGTTCTTTCCTTATTCACCAATCACTTACAGCCGGGTTTGCAGCAACTAATAAGATGCACTTTCTTTTAGCCAGACATAACCCAAGTGGATAGAAACTTCAGGCAAGGAAGGCTTCTCTTTTTCCCAAACCCTAGAGCAGTGTTCTCCAAATTTTTCCGCAATTGAACTTTTCTACCAGTGAGAATTTACTGACCAAACATCCCCAACATATGCATGATTATTTACTTATAAATTGTATAATCTATGTAATGAATAGAAGCTCTCATATTTTCTTCCTTCACCCCAAAGGATCATCTGATGTCTTGATCATGGCTGGAAGGATTCACTGTTTGTTTCTAGAAGGGTTGATGAGAACCAATGTCTCCAGTGTCAGGTCACTGAGTGCATGTGACCCCAACTCATCCACTGACTCAGTCCCAACAATTAATCCCATTAAAACAACTGGCTTTAAGCCTTTAAGAAGAAAGTATGATTCAATGATTGAATGATGATTTAAAAGACTTTATTTCCAATGGAACCAGCTTTTTATGGTCATGCTAAAAGCTGTATTTTATTCCAAATGAAAAGAGTTAGACTGCTGATTATACTGTAGGATAAGGAGAAAGGCAATAAAGCTGCAGTATATCCTTGAAGCGTGTCAAAAGTGGTAAGGGAAGGAAAAGGGAGGGTTTTATTTCACAAAGCAATAAACACAGAGCAACTTAATCTTCCATTCCAGGAAATCAGCAGCCATCAACACAGCGCGGCAAAATATTTAAGACTTGTGATAATAGCAGGTGCTGCAGTGGCACTCCGTGTGGTTTTCCACTTTGGCATTTCCCATTACTGTGGCCTAAAGAGGAAGGAAAAATATATACATACGCAAAATTAAATACATATGTATGCAAAATATCTGTATGTAGCCAGATGAACTAAGCAGATGCTTACTGCATTTAAATACTCTCCGTTTCAGCTGTTATTTTCCCTCTAAAAGGCTAGGTTTGTATTGTGTAAACATGGTGTAGTCTCTCCCAACCTTCCCCTCTTCACCTCCACCCCGTTGTCTTCAGTCTGAATAAATCCAGCCTGTACCCACAAGACTGCAGACTCTATTACTTAAAAGGGACAAATACAGCCCCTCCCTATATAAATGCCCATCAAAGGATGGGTCACCTTTGGCATTAAAACCCACGGATGCACTCTGCGGGCATTTCTCTGATTAGGCTGTTTGAAAGCTACTGGGATCGTTTAAGTTCTCACCTTGGTAAATGCTTTGGCCACACAGCATGTGGCCTCTGAGGTGATGTTCTTTGGAACCAACATTGTCTTCTTGGATCTCGCTGGAGTGGGATACGCTCTGGAGAAACAGCAGCCCATGCATTGATAAATTGGGGCACCCAGCTTAGAGAAGTATTTGTTTTCCTTTAGCTTGCATTCTGGGCAACCTATCATTAAAAAGGCAAAGATCAAAATAAGCCAAAGAGGATTCAAAAAGAAATATTCATAATGAATATTTCCTTATGTATAGGGTGGTAAATGTTCTTTTTTCCATGGAAAACAAATACTTTTTTGCTATAGGTTCATCTTCATACATAAATCTATTTGTATTTTTTACAGTTATTTACATGGAAAACAGTGTTTGCAGATATGCATGGGAAATCACAGTTGTGGTAGTTTCTCTCTCCTCAAGCATGGATTCTCTATCCCAATGTTATTAGTATGCCTGTAGGGAACACAAAACTTGACAGAGGAAAACACCGTGCTCATCTGAGAGAAGAATTTTGCTCAGAGGCAAAATATTCTCCCCGTTTGTTTGTGCTATTGTTTTTCCCCATAGAAATTCCAAATATTGACAGAGAAAAATATGTCAGAATTAAGAATGCTCAGTGTGTGCAGGGAACCTGATATTAGATCTGGCAGCTGCACTTGGGACTTGGGATTACAATATTACCACTTAGCTAGAGAAAAACCCTAACCAATAGTGGTTTACAATTTCACGGCAGATGGAATTACACCAGCTACTATATGAGATTTTCTTTCAAACAATACAGCAAAACAAATTTACTGCATAAAATGGTTTTGTTTTTCTCACTTGTTAAGTGATGTGAAAATTCATCTACAAAGGGAATGTTAAAGTCTTCTCAAGTCTTTTGGGAGAAATGTAAAAAAATGAGGCAACTGAATAAAAGGCATTTTCTGCTTGTAAAACTCAGATAAAGAGTAATAAGGAATCTATTTCAGATGAAAATGTACAAGCTGCTATTTAAATGGACGTATGAGATATCACTCACTGTACGTTTTCTGAACCTAATTTAATTTTATATTCACAGTCTACAAGTGCCTAGATATGTATCCAGCAGGCACAGATTTATTATCACATTTGAAAAGGAGATAGAAATGTAATTAATGAAGTTATTGATGTACATCTAGCAATGTCTGTTGTTTTTATTACTGCAAACCAGGTTTGGTCACGAACCCTGCATTGTAAACTCTCCATCAGGAAAGGAATGGAGGAGATGCAGAAACACAGACAATGTGGCCAGAATGACAACTGCGTTTTTCCTGTAGTAATCCATGGCTCTCCTGCAAAACAGACATGGAGGAAAAAAGAAAGTTAATCTAAAAATGGATTACCAGTCATAACAACAACCAGTAGCTTTAATATTACTACTAATAATAGTGATCACTGTCTTGATCCTTCTCCTTTCAGCTCCCCAATATACCCATCACCATCGAGTCGGCTCCAACTCATGGTGGTGATGCCATGTTTGTCAGAGTAGAACTGTGCTCCATAGGGTTTTCAAAGGCTGTAACCTTTTGGAAGCAGATCACCAGGACTTTCTCCCAAGGTGTCTCTGGGTGAATTTGAACTGCCAACCTTTTGGTTAATAGCTGAGCACATTAATCATTTGAACCACCCAGAACTCAACACACTCTAAAGCCATGTAAATTAAAAAAAAAAAAAAATTCCCTGGCCATCTGTCTTTAGGAAGGAAGTAGGAAATTGAATCTTCCCGTTCTTCATGTAAACCAGTTGGATTTGGCTGAATGATAACAACAATAAATTTTCTCTTTAAATATATCATCTTGTTAAGAAGGCTCAACAAGGAAATTAAGCTGGATAATATCAAATATATATATTATATATGAGTGTAGATAGATATGATATAAGATACGATACATAAGCATCTGAGCCCATCCCTCCCATTTCCAAAATGGAGACAGAAGGAAGGAAAATACAATGTCTCTCCTGTTTTTTATTCACTGGTGGTAGATGAGCTCTAAGTCTCATTGACAATGTGCGATAGTAAATGCCGACCCGACAAGGTAGCAGGGGTAGAGACCAGAGAATGTTGATCAAAGTTTTGATAAATGAACTTCTTGACTTACACCTGTAGATGCAGATTTACCTCAGCATTTTGAATACATGAGGCCAGGCTATCCAAGGTCAGCTGAGTGACTGACCATATCCAGGCATTGGACCTTTGCATCTGAGAATGGAGAGGCAAGGAATCGGATTGTATCCCCACACATCCTAGAAAAATCTCATGTAAGATAAGAAGGGTAAGAGCTAGTCCGCATTTTTTAAAGGAAAGCGCTTTGGCTTGCTTATGCTTAAACCATGAGAGATAAGTGGAACAGAGCATCAATTACCAATAAAAAGACAATTCAGACCAATTTCACACAATCTCTTAGAAAATACAAATGGAAGGAACATTTCCCCACTCAGTTTATGAGGCCAGGATCACCCCACACCAAAATCAGACAAAGATAGTACAAAAAAGAAAGTACAAACCAATATCTCTCATGAACTTAGATGCAAAAATCTTCAGCAAAATATTAACAAATTGAACCCAGTAATGTATAAAAAATTATACACCACAACCAACTGGAATTAATGCAAGATAAGCAACACTAGTTCAAAATTCAAAAATCAATTAATGTAATGCACCATTATCAAAAAGATAAAAGAAGAAAAAGCATACGATTATATTAATTGACACAGAAAAACATTTGATGACTTCCAACACCCATGTGGTGCGAACTGTTAAGTGCTCAGCTGCTAACTGAAAGGTTGGCGGTTCAAACTCACCCATCAGCTCCATAGGAGAATGACCTGGCAATCTGCTCTCATAAAGATTACAGCTAGGAAACCCTATGGAGCAGTTCTACTCTGTCACATGGGGTCACTATGAGTCGAACTAGACTCAACTACACCTAACAACAACACCCATTCGTGATAAAATCTCTCAGCAAACGAGAAATCAAGCAAACTTTCTCAACTTAATAAAGAACTTCTACAAAAAACCCTACAACTAACATCATACTTAATGGTGAAAGACTGAATGCTTTCTCCCTAAGATCAGGAGGATAGAAAAGATGTCCACCCTCACCACTCTTATTCAACATAGTACTGGAAGTTCTAGTCAGCACAGTATGGTAAGAAAAAGAAACAAAAGGCACAGAGATTGGAAAGGAAGAAATAAAACAATTCCTATTTGCAGATGACATGATCATCTATGTAAAAATCCCCAAGAAATCTACAAAAAAAAAAAAAAAAACTCCTAGAACTAACAATAAGTTTAGCAAGGTTGCATGACACAAATCAACACCCAAAACAATTGCATTTCTATATACTAAAAACAAACCAGTGAAAACATATCAAAAACACAATACCATTTACAATTGCTCCATAAAAAATAAAATACTTAGGAACAAATTCAGCAAAATATGTACAGGACCCATATACTGAAAATTACAGAAAGCTGACGAATGAAATCAAAGAACTAAATCAATGGAAAGGCATAGCATACTCATGGATTGGAAGACTCAACATAGTAAAGATGTCAATTCTCTCCCAATCGATCTATAAGTTTAACGAAATGCTTATCAAAATCCTGGCAAGGTTTTTTGTAGACATAAACAAGCGTATGCTAATATTCACATTGAAAGGCAAAGGATCTAAAATAACTAAAACAATTTTAAAAACAAAGTGGAAGGAAACTCTCTAACCTGTGTTAAGGCTAACTCTCTAGTTACAGCAATCAAGATAATGTGGTATTAGCAGAGGAATAAATACATAGACCAATGGAATAGAATAGAGAACCCAGAAATAGACCCACACAAATATATCCAACTGATTTTTGACAAAGGTGCAAAGCAGTTGAATGAAGGAAAGATAGCCTTCTCAATAAATGAGGCTGTAGCAATTGGACATCCATAGACAAAAAAAAAAAATGAAACAATCCTAAACCTCACACATTACACAAAAAATAACTCAAAATGGCTGATAAACTTAAATGTAAAATGTAAAACTATAATTTTTTAGAAAAAAATGGGAAAATATTTGCAGGACCTAGCTCTAAGTAAAGCATTTTTAGACTTGACAGCAAAAGCATGATCCATAAAATGAAAAAAATGATAAATTGGGCTTCATCAATATTAAAAATGTCTGCCCTGCAGAAGACCCTACATCTCAATGCCTACTCAAATGCCCTTACCTCCTGCCACCCACTACACCAGAATAATATGAGTCCAAGAAAACAAGTGTTTTCTCACCTCAGCCTGAAAGACCTTTCTGTCCCTTCCCAGCCTATCTACCTCAGAGTCATTAAGGAGCTACCCAACTGCAAGCTCCACTGTGAAGGCCTCATCCATCTCCAAAGCCAGAACGAGCAACTCTCTCCACTGCACTCACCTCCCATTTTGCTTATAATTATTAGATCAAGTCCCACAGATTGTCCTAAACTCTGGCCAGTTATGATGAGTATATCTGTCTCTCCATCCATCTGAACACTTCTTAAGGGCAGAGACTAAACTCGTTGGCGTTGATTTGATTCCAACCCATAGCGACTCTATAGGACTGAGTAGAACTGCCCCATAGAGCTTCCGATGAGCAGCTGGTGGATTCAAACTGCTGACCTTTTGATAGCAGCTGAGCTCTTAACCACTGCGCCACCAGGGGCAGAGACTCTGCCCCTCTAATCCACCACCACCCTAGCAAAAGGCCTTGCTCACAGTAGATGCTCAGTACAATTACAAGGTTGAACTGAGATCGTAAAACAGTAATAATAATATCTATCAAAAGTTGCTAATGTAGAGCTGTCATTCACAGTGACGAGTAAGATAGCCCTTGAATGACAAGTTAGAATAAATGTTCATTAAAATAAAATATTTTCAGATAATAAATTCATTAGAGACAGTATATTCTCACTTAGCTATGTAATTTGTAGCTGGCTAATGTGTGAGTCTGTAAGTATTAAATATGCAACAGGAAGGAGCCATTTTATTCTAGAATATAAAAGTCAGAGGAATTCAAAAGAAAACATTAATAAAAGGTATATATAAGAGCTCCAGGGTTTAAATTAGGTGTCCCTTAGTTTATACCAAACTACTTATGTACATGAATTTAGATTCGTGACATAATATGACTCTTAAAGAAAGGGCAGCATTTTTAAAAGTATAAAAGAATATTATTACTATAATTTATTATTATTTAATATATATTTGTATTATATTATTTATTGAGATATATATAATAATGTATTAAGTAATCCATGAAATAGGTAAACACTCTACCAGTGTACCACACAAGCGATAACTGTGTGTGTGTGTGTGTGTGTGTGTGTGTGTGTGTGTGTGTGTGTGTGTGTAAAAGATCGTTCCAAAAAGATTACAAGTGCTTGGAACAATATGACATTTTGCCTTTCACTTGCAAAGTCATTGCCATTGATCTCCCACTGCCAGATAATGAGGTTTCTTGTTTTTCTAGTAGTGGTGATAGCTGGGTGATTCATCTATATTCTCACATCAGGAAGACCAACTGACTGACTCATAACATACATTTTTGAGATGACTGGCTAGGTTTAGAAGCATAATTCTATGTTAATGAAGCAGATTAAATCTAATTGACTTCTAGAGGATTAATCTAAGGCTTCACCTCCTTAGCCCCATCTAACCAATCCAGCCTTGACTGAATGATAACCGATGAAAGGAACCCCTTACGGGTAGGGTCTTTAATCCCCAGCACATTCCCATCATGAAATAGGTATTCAGGAATTGTTGCTTAAACAAAGGATAGGCCTGTAATTGTTAACTAGCATTCTGCCTGATCCAGAGAAGATAATTCAGTAGTTGTCTTAATGAAAGATTTGAAGGTGGAAAGTCTCAAAGGAAAATATAATATCCTGACTCCTTCATCCTTCCATCTTCCCCAGAGAAAGCTGCCAAACTCATCTGCAGGCTCACCTCCACCCCCTGCCAAGTAACCACCTCTGTCTCCAGATAGAGGAATTTAAAGAGTCTGGGTTCAGTAGTCAGGAAATACAGCTGTGGGTGACTCTGGCTACTAGTTTTCCTTCCTCATGTGATCTACTTTCAGTATGTGGGTCTCTACCCTGTTCTTGTAACGTACTCTGAAACCCAGGTACAACAGTGAGTATCTTTCATTGTTCTATGCTCCACTCACCCAACCTTAATAATCCTCCAGGCTCCCCAGTTCTTCCAAGAAAACATCTTTACCTCGACATGTGTTCAGGGAACTAGAGTCACTTGAGGCCCGTTTACATGTTCACTGATAGTTTTCTCCAAAGATGGTGACAAGGAATGGCTTAAGGTTTAGGGGGAAGGAGAGAGACTGGTTAATATCCTCACAATCTGCCTCAATTTCCCTCATTTATTAATAAGGATAGTTGATGTTTACTCTATTTTATAAGAGGATGAATTTTAGATAGTTTGGGAGGAGTTCAAATGTTGTAAAGTGCAAATTTTTAAGGTTCAAATTGAACGACTGGGAGATTTAAGGATTTTGAAATGAGTATCTGCTGCGTGCCAGGCACTGTGCCAAGTATGGGTGATACAAATATGAATAAGCTATCCTGCCATCTGAGGAGCTCAGAGGACGATAAGGGCCCCAGATACAAAGACAAATAATTGTGAGTTAAAGTGATAAATGCAGTAATAAAAGCATATTTAGGCATTGAGACATTTGGTAGGCTGCAGGCGTGAAAAAGGATAGATGAAAAACTAATGAGAATAAAGAACTTACTTAATGGAAAAAGAAACACAATAGTACTAAATGTATATTTTGTTGTTTTGATATTCGTTCAGTAGTCCTCACGATTTCCCCAGCAGGTAGAGGTGGCAAATAGAGTATCCCCCAGGTACCCCTATATTCTAAGGAAAATAAGGTCAAATGAAGTCACCTAATTCAGCAGCAGTATTTGGGATGCAGTTTCTGTTTACCAATCACTGAACAATGATTTTTGCCTCCACAAAATTAAGAGTGTCAACTGGTTTTCCAGATGAAATAGAAAAGAAATGAAAACAGGGGCCCGTAGACAAAAGAAATATACAGCATAGCTTATAAAGCACTATGAAAACAGAGGTTTCCACAAAGAAGAATAGAACAAAGGATGAACTTTAAGACTATTTCTTTTAAAAAGAAAGACGAGCCGTCAGTATCTAGAAGAAAGTTGCTATAATGCACATAGCATATAAAAATGATTTCAATTCCTTTTTGAGCATTCTTGTAACAATCATATTTTGAGTATTTTCTTTTCTTAATTGACTAAATTAAGGGACTTATAATAAGATGTACAGTTTCCATTTTAATTGTTGTTCAAAGATGCTTTACAATGCTAACATAATTATGTAATTAAAATCTTGATTCTTCTATTACCCTTGTGATGTTCCTAGCACATCAGCATTTTTAAAATTTTCTGCATACTAAATCTATATTGCAAAAAATCAATGAGACATATTTATGTGAAAACTCTATGCACCATAAAATATTGTTTTAAATGAGAATTTCAAATGTTTGTTATTTTTAAATACACCAATTTTTTTAAATCTACATTATTTTTTAAATAAATACTATCAGAAATAAAACATTGCATAGTGTCGATTTATCACACAGAAAAGTTAAAGTTCCAAAGGCCAGAAAAGTTTATGCAGAACACTATTATAACAATATAAGAATCTTTCTTGTAACTTTTTCAATTTGTACATTATCTTTTGTTATGTTTATTTGAGATCTTTTTCATGCAACCTTCTGACACACCAAGTATCATTTTTCTCACTTAAAAGTAGTAAAGACACAAACTTGTTGCCATCCAGTCAGTTCTGACTCATAGCAATCCTATAGGACAGAGTAGAACTGCCCCCAAAGGGTTTCCAAGGAGCAGCTGGTGGATTCAAACTGCCAACCTTTCGGTTAGCAGCTATAGCTCTTAACCACTGTGCCACCAGAGCTCTCAGTTTGAATAGGAGAAATAAATACTAAACAAACACAAATAAAGGTAGTAAAGCACACACAAAAAAATTCATTTGCTTAAAGTCTTTCAATAATAGAATAGATAGCCCAGGATTATAGATTTATCAATCCTGGTACCTTAATTTATAAGGTACTTTTTTCTATGGTAAAAACAGAGCAGAGGAGCCTCAAAGAGAGCCCCGTTTGTTGTTCATCAACCCTGAGTCTTTACTGCTCTGACAGGTTGTATTTTCCCAAAATGGCCACAATAATAGCTCTCAGCCCACAAGCTCTTCTGCAATGTGACCTTGCCACTCCCACATCAAAAGATATTGTCTACCTTTGTATCCCATTAGATCTAGGCAGGCCCTACGACCTCTTAAACAAATAGAATAGGGCAGAAGTCACACTGGGTCAGTTCTGAACATATCCCTGGCAGTTTCTGCTTCTTGTCTTTTGGAAGCCAGCTGCCGTGTAAGAAAGAAGTGCACCTACCCTGAGACCATCAAAGGATGAGAAGGTTAAGCCACATGCAGAGGCCCTGGAGGATGAGATGCCACGTGAAGAGCGAGAAATAGCCCAAGAAGTAATGAGACGTGAGTGAAGAAGCCATCCTGAATGACCAGCCCCGTCTTGCCTTCAGATAACTCCAGCCCTAGCCACTATCTGATGGCAACTGCATGGGAGACCCAAATTAATTACCTTGCTGAGCCCAATCTACCTACAGAGCCTTGATAGATAATAATGACTTGTTGTTTATTCGTTTATTTTTCAGGTAGTTTGGTGCGCAGCAATAGATAACTAGAACAACTGCTGTCTCTTTTAACAAGAATTTCTTCTCAAAAGTCTTAGATATAGAACTATAATCTTGCCTCTCTACTTTCTCCCTGTACTTTCCTCTGCAATGGGTTATTTATATAACATACATTCAGTTAATCTATTAGGGCAAATGCAACAAAGTGTAAAAACATTTTGGAGTAGGCATTTTACACAGTTATCTATAATAATAGATTTGGTAATAATATATTTTAGAAGAGACACCTACCATTAATTGGGCACTTGAATGTGCTAGATATTCTTCTGGGCACCTTGAATACACAAATACATTAAATGCTAATGATAGCCCTGCGAGGTATTATTCTCCTTTTTACAGATGAATAAATTCTGGAGGTAACGTAACAAGTTAGTCACTGGCAGAGCCAAGATTGAAAAACATCTCTTTATAATTCCAAAATCCAAGCTCTGAACCACAGTCCACTATACCGCCTTCAATTCTTTATATTTTCCAATCAGTTTCTTAAATAATTTTTTCAGATGACATGCCCCTAAGTAAGATGCTGATATCTTTTTTTGAGAGCAACATTATCATGCACAAGCTTCAATGTAACTTGCCCATCTAATTTTTTATTTTACCCATTTATTTGATGTTACCTTCTTAGGATCAGATTTAAGAAGGCCGTTTCATTTGGATAAAGAGAGATAGCACAGGCATTTTATAATTGATCAAGTTGTAAGGTCCAGTATCTGATTGGTAGTGGGTGGCTGGAGGGGGAGAAGCATTAGCTTTCACATAACATTCCCTTGTTTGGTTTTCTTTATACTTCTATGAGGAAAGTATTACTTCATGGATGAGAAAACTGCATGTTCAGAGAATTAAAAGGATTTGCCAAAGTCACCAAGACCATGATCTCACCCTAAAACGAGCCCTTCCACCTGCACTACCCCCATAGCTCAGAAACACACAGTCAACCCATTTCCTCCTTTATGACTTTAATTCACACATAGATCATGCTGTTACTGTTATCTTTCCCAGTTCAGTTCTGAATTTTGCCCTTGATTACACCGCTTGTCTAGCCTCAGCCCTCTCTCTCTTAGTCCCCAACATACCAAGGATCCTGGAGCATTTCTGTAACTTTATCTCTGAGTCTGATGAACCAAAGAATTACTGGGTTACTTTGTGCAACATTACTATGAGTACTGCTGAAATGTTGCACCAAAACCAGAATTTGCAAGCGTCATAAGGTGACTGCAAACTACTTTAGGATTCACAGTCCACAAAAAAGAAAGTTTGGTGCTATGGAAATACTAGTCGATTCCTGTACGTTTTCTCTCTGTGACAGTAAATTGCCTTGATCTGCTTTTAAACAAGATGCACTTTACCTTCTAATTTTGCTCCTTCTATTTTCCAGCTCTTACTCTGAGTTTTCATGTAAATTTGAATCCCACATTTAAAAGAACTATACAATGAAACAGAGACTCTGTTCTGGAACATAATCAATTGCTTTTCTAATATTTTTCACACGCCACCCTTTCGCGGGAAAAATAAATACAACTCACTTAAAATTTCACTGACTCAATTACTGCAAGAAATAAGTAAAAGAAATTTAAGAAAACCATAGTTAAAGTTGCCCTGAAAACACATAAGACTTTCATAAACGGTGACTGATAATTCTCTTAAAAAAAAAAAATTCAAGACTATAACAAAGTATTGCAATGTCATTTGGACAGCTAAAATTGTGAATAATTGAATTGGTGTTAAGCCAAGTAATTATTTAAAAGACTTCTTCAGAAACTTAGGAAGATTTCTCTCTTCTAAAGCAAAATATTTTACTTTTGAGGGGAGAAAGGATTGTTGCACTTAGAAAACAGAAGTTCCTATGGGGGTGAAACGGAACTTCTGCGTTCTCAGGGGATCCACCAACTAGCAGCGCATGGTTTTTGCCATGTGCCCAAATCCTGTTCCTCAACACTCATAAGGGGGAACAAAACGAGTACTTTTATTTTCTAGTCTCAATTTCCCAACCATCTGCCGTTTCAACTAGCACCGATTTAAATTGTAACTGTTGTTGTTAGGTGCCGTCAAGTCGCTCTCGACTCATAGCCACCCCATGTGACAGAGCAGAACTGCCCCCATGGGATTCTCTTGGCTGTAACCTTTATGGCAGCAGATCTCTAGGTCTTTGTCCCACAGAGCCACTGGGTGGGTTTAAACCGACAACCATTTGATTAGCAGCGAAGCTCTTAACTGTTTGCGCCACCAGGGCTCCTTCTAAGGTCATCAAAATTTCCAGAGATTTCCATTGGAACAAACCAATCAGACTTGGGCAAGTGATTTTTGATTGAAAGGTCATTAGTAATACCTAGAGAAAGAATACTGACTCTGATTTTTGTAGCATTCTATGAAAGAAGAAAATGGAAACAATGTTGTTTAGGAAATTCCAGTATGCCTATTCAAGTCTACCTGAGAACATCTCTTCAAAAGATATCAGAAGTTACTGTCATTTGGCTGAACAGATGAGCTGATCTATCAATGGACAGCCGGAAGATATAGTTATGCATCGTTTAAAAACTGATAATAAAAATTATCAACAACTTACTTAATGTCTACCCCCTGCGCCTGACCCCTGAAAGCCACTCAAAAGAATGCCTTTCAAATGACATCCAACAATTCTTGAGGAAATTTTTTAAATCCTGACAAGCATTCAAGCATCTCAGCAGAAGTCTGGTTTCTGCCTTCTGTTAGATAATATCTTAGCCTGTGATCACAGACCACAGTATTTCAGAATTCCTCCCAACTTAATCATGGGTGCTGAAAAGAAAACGAGCCAACACCTCCTCTCTCGTCTTACTAAGATTTATGCATAGACTCTGAAAGCACTCCTATATGCTCAAATGTGTCACTCCTTTATTAAAATCCCAAAAATTGTTTCATTCATATTACCTTCCTCTGGACTTTTTGCAGGATGTGTTCAGGGCAGTTGATCGTGAATCTGAAGAGGGATTCTAGTTTCTTGTGATTCTCAGTAACTATAATTCATAAAGTCCTCACCTATCTTTTATACCAGTCGAGTAATAAAAACTACATGTTCCCACCTGCATATAAGCCTGGGGATCAACAGTAAATTCCATCCAAGATTGAATGGTATTTGGTGTAATCACCATGACATCAATTTGATCTTATCTTGTTTCATCCCTTAGATCATTTTTTGTTTTGAGCCATTTTCAGGCAGTGGTGACTGCAAGGTCAGCCTATGAAAAGAGAGCACGCCGTCATTTTCTACGTAATGTTATCAAGACTTAAACACAACATCCTGAAAGTTGACACTTTCCTATAAACAAGACCCTAAGAGTACCATATTTAATTAGCTAAGTACCTGATGTTTACTTAAAACAGAAAAGCCACAGATTTCAGATAGCAGATATAAAGCATTTCCAGGCTTATCATATTATTTCCGTAGGAAACAAAAAATAAATCACATGCCTATTTAGACTTTTCCAAAATTAATGTGTATCTTGACTCAATAAAGATGCAAAGGAAAAGTATGAGGTAGTTCTGAGAAGGACTGACTAGTTCTTAATATTTGTGCCTACTTTTTTTCCTTTCTTTCTACCCCCGCACCCCCCCC
>NW_004444162.1:1738126-1747949 GCF_000243295.1 Trichechus manatus latirostris
CCTCCCCCATCTCCCCCACCTCACCCCACCCCACCCCTCCGCCCCGCAGATATTGTAACCCTTCAAACGTTCCTATTTCCATCTACTCTGCTTTGTGCCACTTCTGTGGGCACCGGCTTAGATACAAACTACCAAGGACCTGACCAGGGGAGAGTTTAGAAGACCCATGTGACACAGAAAGCAACTTTTGTTTAATATAAAGAAACTGACCACAGAAAGCAGAGTTGTTTTGTGATTATTACTTGTGATAAATTGATTTTTTTTTCAATTTTTACACCTTTTCAGCTTTTCATTATCGCCTTCCAGTGGTTTCTCCATGCTACCCATTCACCTTTTCCTGTTGACCACTGATGTCACCATTATTCATGAATTTCTATCATTTAAATCTCAAAGGACTGACAATATATTTCTAATGCACTGGACTTATTTTGAAAATCTGGAACCTTTATAATTTTAGGGGAAGGGAAATCTTAAGGAAAGATTATTTTTTCCCCTCTCTCCCTTCCAATCAAATAAGACCCTGGGTGATGCAAACCATTTAATGCACTCAGCTGCTAACCAAAAGTTTGGAGGCTCAAGTCTACCCAAAGGAGCCTCGGAAGAAAGGCCTGGCAATCTACCTCCAAAAAAATCAGCCACTAAAAACCCTACGGAGCACAGTTCTACTCTGACACACATGGAGTCACCCTGAGTCAGAGTGTTGACTCAATGGTGACTGATTCCCTTCCAATCTGGCATTTTATTCTCCTTTATTCTCTTTTCTCACCTTCATTTGTGCCTTTCGATCCTTCTTTTCTTTCTTTTTTTTTTATCTGCATGGTTAAGAAGAAATAATGTTTCTTGCATGCTCTTATTAAATTATTATCATTTGGTTTATGATTTAGTAATGGGTTTTATTTTTACTTCATATGTTTCTATATAAGAATTAGGAAAAATAGGAATATTAGGGGATTCAATATGAAAGTTTTTATGGTGTGCTTTTATATTTTTTTTAATAGCCTGGTGTGGCAAAATAAATAAATAATACAGAAAATTGTCAAAACATTCACTCCCATATCTGATCTCTCCTCCAAATCCTCTGCTCTGGGACAATGTTTACCTTTTCTTGTCAATGTTATTGCAGATATCCTATGTATATATAAGCAGATTATACACAACTCATCATCCACATTCAAATTCTCCTTAATATGATGAACAGAATTGAAAACTTGGGAGAAACCCTGCAGTTGCGCTCATAGTTTAAAGAAATTTCTTTCTGTTAATACAGTATAAATTATACTTCTCTGTACTTTCTACAATGAGCACATCTTTCATTTATAATTGGAGAAAACACTGATAATAAAAAATATGTTTTTTACGCTTCGTTATTTTATGTAACTGCTTTCACGTATTATTGATAGTTTTATCCCATACCTGACTGCTCTATCCCCGCCCCCACCCCCCTTAATTGACAAGACTGGTGAGGGAAACCCTGGTGGCCTAGTGTTTAAGAGTTCGGCTGCTAACCCAAAGCTCAGCAATTCGAATCCACCAGCTGCTCTTGGAAACCCCATCCGGCAGTTCTACTCTATCCGACAGAGTTGCTATGAGTTGGAATTGACTCCACGGCAACGGGTTTTGTTGTTTTCTTTTTCTTGGTAGGGTGAGGAGCAGAAGCATCACTCCTCATTCGTTTGCAGTTACCTCCCAGATGTTATAATTTGGAGTACCCGTTACCAGGAAGATGGACTGGCTTAAGAAACGAGGATGACTCGGGGCAGCTAGTCACCTTTACTCGGAAAAGTTCTGACATTTTGGTTAGCGCAGCTGGGCACTTTAACCTCTGTACCACCAGGGCTGCTTCCAGTATAAACAGGCTACACTACATGTGTGAATTTTTCCTAATGAAGTTTTGTCATTGACAACACAGTTTGTTGAAATAATTACCTTTGTAAATGTTTCATATGCTTGCTTGATTTGTTTTATTAACCATAATTTTATTTTAAACGTAATTTGATCTTTCTAATCACAAAGTATGACTATCCCAAACATTATTCTGGAATCAGAAGAACAGCTGAAGTGTGTAAAATCTTTGATTTTTCAAGCAGCTTTTTCTTCTGTAATTTCAATGATATATTACATGATTTTAAAATATCAAACAGTACAAAAGTATATACAATGAAAAACGTCTTCCTCCTATCCCAAAATCTTCAATCCCATTCCCAAATGTGTCTATCTTTAAGAATTTCTTAATGTTTCCAAACATTTTCTGTGTATATACATACACTTATTCTGGGAGTTTGCTGTACACAAATACAAACATAATGTACACATTGTTTAGTATCTTGCCTTCTTTCTTTTTCTTAACCTAACAGTGTACTGGATTTTTCCATATCCACATGTGCAGATCTAACCCAAACTTTTTAACAGCCCAAAGTGTTTATTATGGACCATTAATCATTTAACTAGCCGCCATTAGTGATCATTTGCATCATTTTGAGTTTTTTACTATATAAAAAATTGCCATCCTTGTTCTGGTTACATGTACAATTATACTTCTAAGATAAATTCTTAGAAATGGAATTGTTGTATCAAAGAGGATGAGTATTTTAAACTTGAATAGAGATTGTTAAAGTGCCCTTTTCTACCACTTCTCAAAACTGAAGCCATTATATAGGTTATATTTTGTGAAACTAATAGATGAAAAATAGTACCTTATTTTCATATTTTTTGAGCAAGGTTGAACATCATTTCATAAACTATAGGCTATTTACGGGGATTTTTTTCTGTGAACTGCCTATTCAAAAGTCTTTCTCAAGTTATAATTTTATCCTTAATTTTAAGTTTGACTTTTGACTTTTTTAATAGTTTTATGTAGTCAAATTTATCTTTTACTTTTAGGCTTGTAGGCTTTATGTAATGCAAGTTACTAAAAACTATCTTGGCATTTTTTTTTATTCAGTTTTATTTATTTTAGGGTTAGATCTTTAATTCATCTGTAATTTATCTTAGTGTAAGGAATGAAGTAGAAACTCAACTTCTTTTTAAATCTAAATGGCAAGCTAGTTGTTGCAAAACCGTCTATTGAATAACCAATCCTTTCTGGCCCACTGATTTGAAATGCCACTAAATTGCCAAATATTTTGGGGTCTATTTCTGGATTCTCTACTGTGAGCCATATGAATAATAATGTTCGATAAATTATTTTAAATGTTTTAAAATTTTTAAGATCATAAAATATTAGACTTAGTTATCTACTTTCTACCTACCAAATGTATCAACCAAAGTGCAGGATCCAAAGAGAAATTAGATATAAATCTTATCCTTAAGTTGCTAGCAATCTGATTGCTATAAATTAGAAGTATTGGGATTTTCCCTCAATATTTTCTTTGATTTGTCAGGAAACTACTAAACAGAAGCTTTAATGCTTTATAGCTGTGTTTCTTGAAGTTTGTCCCATGTGAAATTTAAATAATAATTACCAAGGTGTTTGTTTAAAATGCATATTCCTGGGCACCACCTGGGATGTACTAGCTCAAAATTTCTGTTCACTGAGTCCAGAAATTTGCTTTTTATATGACAGAGTTTGAGAACCACGACTGAATAGCATTGTTTAGCAAGCCAGAAACGTGGTTAAGGAGCAATATGATTTGTTTTCGTCTTCGACTGCCCTCATAGCACAACTAAATTGAAAATGGTAAAGCCATTTGTTAAGCTGTGTGAGTCTCCACTCTGCACAAACTGCTAAAATATCCAGCGATAAGAATTTGTGATAAAGATAGCCCAAAGCACCAAAACAACTATCCTGTGGTCACAGACACAAAAACAGGCAGAAGACTGTTTCTTGGCTGAGATAAGGTTTTTAATCAGTGGCAGCAGGTAAGGCAACTGACAGTCTGAACGAACAATGTGAGATGTGATGTCTAACACACGCGGCGGGAACAAAACCTCCCAGAATTGATGGACAAGAAGCAGGCAGACTTGACACATGCAAAGTGCCCAAGAATATTCTCTGCTATTTCAGTCAAAACAGTGTGGCCTAATCAATAATGCAAACATCCTGTTTCCCAGGCTAACAATCTCTGTCATTTGAACCCTCTGAGAGATAAAGAAACTGCTGGTACAATTGTATGCAATCTTCCTCCAGTCTGAAATGTCAATAGACTAGGCAAATACAGCAAAGAAAGAGAGGAAAATCTCACCAGTGAAAAGTAATTTGTTTAACATTTTTCCATTTCTTTTTGCTTTGCATAGATCTCCTCCCACTTCAATTCAGAAAGCTTTCAATAATGGGCTATCAATGAAAAGCTTCACAGGAGAAATGGGTTTTGTGTAAGAATGGAAAGAGAAGCAATTGTATTGCTAGTGTGGTTCAGTTCTATTTATAGTGCAGTATGAGAGGGGGAAAATGCAACCCAAAAGAATTTCCCACCATAATTTTGCACAGGAAATCTCATGAGACATTAAAAGTCACATAGGTTTGCCTAAAGCACCCTCTTCCTAAAAGGCTTGGCTGTTTTGCAGTGAGAGATTAGGGTGCTACATTCAGAAACCTCTGTATCTTCTGCCTCTGTGTCTGTACAAATGCCATGAGCAGCTTTAGAGATGGTGAAAAACTTGGTGGGAGGGAATCAGGGTCACTTTTCTTAAGCGAAGTAGATTTCCTTTGGAGAGTGCTTTTGGGGTGGGTAACAGGAATCCCACAGTTCCTACAAGCAGGAGGAGCCAGGAGAGCCAATTGGTCTGGCCTAAAATTTTTTGCAAATGGCCACTAACCAAAGGGCGGAAGGTTCAAGTCCACCCACAGGTACCTTGGAAGAAAGGCCTGGTGATCTACTTCTTAAAAATCAGCCACTTAAAACCCTATGGAGCATATTTCTACTCTGACATACATGGGGTTGCTGTGAGTTAGAATCAAGTTGACAGCAAATGAAAAAAAAAATCAGTAGTAAATATGTTTGCGGAAAAGAGGGAGATCTTGTCACAAATGTTATCTTTACTGACACCCCTCCTCCCCCATCTACCCACCCACCTCCACTCCTGAGATATGGCTAAATTGGAGGCTAGAAGGACTCTGTCTAGTCTCAGAATCTACATGCTTCCGCATAGGGTTTCCTAGGCTGTAATCTTTACTGGCGCAGATCTCCAGGTCTTTTTTCCAGCAGAGCCACTGGGCAGGTTCCAATCACCGACCTTTCAGTTAACAGTTGAGCGCTTAACCATTGCACCACCAGGCTTGCTCCCAAATGGGAATAGAGAATCAATACTTTCCCTCTTCATACTTTTCTATGTCTGATCAAATTCAAAGGCCGCTATGCCATATGAGATTGCCACAAAATTTGGCTCTTCTAGCCCATTCTCATAGCGTTTGTTTTAACTTGGGTTTAAGCCGGGTTCCAAAAGAAGAAGAATACAGATGAAGAGGAGGAAGAG
The DNA here is from genome assembly GCF_000243295.1 of Trichechus manatus latirostris. NCBI lineage: Eukaryota > Metazoa > Chordata > Mammalia > Sirenia > Trichechidae > Trichechus > Trichechus manatus. The sequence goes on from NW_004444162.1 coordinate 1,743,539, forward strand.
GTAAAGAGTTTGTATATGCCTGAAAAGTATCAAGGGAATTAAATACCATAAAAATGTAGAATGAGAGGTTGCTGACAAAGAGATGGCAAGAAGCCAGTGTAGAGACTGGTTCCTAGACTTCAGATAAGTGAGAACACTATTATTATTTGAACATATGGCCCCTCTCTCTATCCCCAAATCACTGTATTTTTTAAGATTAATTTTGCTTTGAGAATTGTTTATATCCTTTAAGATAATTAGTGACCTCCTGGATGTGGTCCCAGAAATAGGGTTGGAAGCTCTGGCCTCAAGCACAGCTTACAAAACTCATCCACTCTCATAGGTTCACATAAAATCTGTGTTCCAGCTCTGACTTCACGCCTGAGCTTCATAACTGTGTCTTTGTTCAGTGTATTAGTTATCTATTACTGTGTTACACATTACTCCAAATTTAGAAGATTAAAACAACATTTATTACCTCACACAGTTTCTGAGGATTAGGATTCCACGGAGCAGCTTAGCTGGGTGGTTCTGTCTCAGGATCTCTCACAAGGTTGCAGCCAAGCTGTCAACTGGGCTGTAATCACCTCAAGGCTCAAAACTGGTGCTGGAGAATCTACTTCCAAGCTCACCCGCAGAGTTGCTGGCAGGCCTCAGTTCTTGCTAACTGTGAGTCAGAGACCTCAGTTCCTTATGCACCTCTCTCCAGGGCTGTTCACAACATGATATCTGGCTTCCCCCAAAGCAAAAGATGAGAGTAAGAAAGAGACAGAGAAGACACCCAAGGCAGCCAGAGTCTTTTATAACCTAGTATCTGACATGACATATTATCATTTCTACCATATGCTATTGTCCACACGGACCAACTCTGGTACAATGTGGAAGGGGATTACACCAGGGTGTAAGTAACAGGAGTTGAAGATCGTTGGGGGTCACCTTGGAGGCTGGCTGCCACATTCAGTTTCACAGCATCCATGTAGTAGGTACCGGCTGATAATCCCCGCCCTCAAAGAATCGAAAGACTTGTGAGGGAGACTGTATCAGTAAAATGAGTACTCACAGGGCTATGGGAGCATGTATAAGGACATAGCTCAACAGTGGAGGTAAGGAAATGTTGTGTCTAGGACTGAAGATAATAGTAATGTCCTTCGTCTGATGAATGGATACGGGAAGTGTGGTACATCCATATAAAGAATACTATTCAGCAATAACAAGAAATGAACGCTGATACATGCAACACTGTGGATGAATATCAAAAGCATTATGCTGAATGAAAGCAGTCAGACACAAAAGGCTACACGTAGTGTGATTGCATTTATATGACATTCTGAGAAAGGCAAAACTATAGGGACAGAAATCAGGTCAGTGGACTGGGGATGGGGTGAGGGAATTGATGACAAAGGAACACAAAGCAACTTTTCTATATCTTGAGTTGGCAGTGGCTACATGACTATATTTTTGTCAAAACGCATTAGACTATACACCAAAAAAAAACGAATTTTACTGAACATAAATTATATCTCCATAAACTGGACTTTTGAAAAGAAAAGTGGGAAGGGCATTCTAATCAGAGGTAACAGGAGGAAAAGAGGCACGGAAGCGTAATAATCTGGCGTGTGCAAGAGACCATAAACTGTTCAACATTACAAGAACATAAAGTACAGAACAAGGAGTGGCAAGAGATGGAGTCCTGAGCTTTTTATTTGAGTCTCCAGCTTACACCTCAAACTCAATATATCTAACACTTAAGTTCGTCCCCCCACAGAAAAGTACCATCATGTGTGTTGATGGTGTCATTTTCCTAGTCACCAAAGCACAGAAGCTTGGAGTCATTCTTCACTGCCCTCCTCTACCTATCCACCAAATGCATGCTGCTCTCAAGCAACACCATGGTTATTGTGGTGATGGCAGCAGCAGTACAATGGTGTTGCTGTTGTTAGGTGCTGTCAAGTCTATTTTCGACTCATAGTCACCCAACGTGACAGAAACCCTAGGTTTCCTTGGCTGCAATCTTTATGAGAAGGAGCCCTGGTAGAACAGTGGTTAAAAGCTCGGATGCTAGCCAAAAGGTTGGCAGTTTGAACCTACCAGTCACTCATAGGGTCACTGTGAGTCAGAATCTGACTTGACGGCAATGGGTAATCTTTACAGGAGCAGATTGCCAGGTCTTTTCTCCCTTGGAGCCACTGAATCAGTTGCCAACCTTTTGGTTAGCAGCCCAGCGCTTAACCATGTGCCACCAGGGCTCCTTAGTACAATGATACAATAGTGGTTTTCTATTTCTCTCACACACCGTTCTTCCTTTCTTACCCCACTGCTGTTTTGTAACTCAGGCTTTTATTTCTTCTCAACAGGATTGGTACAGGAGCCCTCTAAATGATCTTAGTACCTCTAGTTTTTTCCTTTCTTAGTTCAGTCATCAGAAAATGCCAACCCCATCCCGTCATGTCCTAACCAAAAGCTAATTCAAGGTTCTTGTAAATGAAAAGCCACCTCCAACTTGTCCTAATCTACTTTTTAAGTTGATTGAGGCACACTTCTCAATATGTCCAGGTCAACAACCTGCCTCTAAGCCAGGCAGCTTCATTTGTTTATTCACGCCTACGTGCACTTTGTTCAGAATGGATCTTCTAGTCTGTCCAAAGTGCCTTCACCTTTCCTCTTCACACATTTCAATCCTCCTCTTCCACCATAATGCAGCACAAGACCTCCCTCCCATTCTTACTCTCACCCTCAATAAGCTTCTCCGGGTCACCCTTTCTTCTCCAAACTCTACTGAACTTATTGTTCCATCCATTTGGAATTGCAGACTTGTGATACATATTCATTATATCGATAATAGTAACTTGTATTTCCACAGCCTTTGGCAAAATTCAAAGGACTTCCATATTTATAATCTCATTTGAGTTCTTCTCAACAAGCCCATGGGGTCATTCTTATTTCACAGATAAAGAAGCTGAGGCTGTACAGTGTACAGTGACTTGCCCAAGGTCACACAGCTAAGTAGTCAATTTTCAATACATTTTTTAAACAACCAAATGAAGATAGAGCCAGAAAACTGATTGAAGAATCAAGTGGAAGAAGCAGGACTGTTTTTAACGGGAAAGAAGTGCAATATAAAGCCACAAGTTGCGCATGATTACATTCATACAGACCCTACAGTCTGCTTGACTTTTGTTAGACTGGTAAGGTACACTAAAGGGCAGAATTTAATCGAAACATTTCAACGGATAAGTAAAAAAGCTTAAAACTGGGAAACTGTACCCTTATCAAGCACTTATTTCTGCTATTGCTACTGTTGGAGCTGACAGTGTGGGAGAGAAACTACTGTGGAAAGTGTGGAATTAAAATTAAAAAGCTCTTATGTATATTTTTAGAGAACAGAAACAATTAAAATTAAATGTTACTCAAAATCCAGTTAGTTGAGTTGGCATTAAAATTGGCTGTTTAATTAGCAAAATTCTATAAGATTAAAGTAGTCACTTCAAAACGTCTTTCAAAAGTAAAGCATTTTAATATGCTCCAGTTCTTAGATGATCTGCATAACTAGATCGTTGTGTTCCCCTCTGGAATTGACTGCTTCTTCAGTTTGAGTTAACGAGCTCCTGAACTAATGCTTTAGAAGGAAGCTTATCAGAATGAAAGCAGAATGTGGATTTTATTTGACAATAAAATATACCAGGCCTTGAAAAATATCTATCTTTATTGTATAAAGGAGTATAAGGGAGAAACTTTTTTGTTCATGTTCAAATCATAGATCTCTAGTTTACATTCTATATGAGTCATTGGGTGGGTGACCATTTTTGAGGGTATTAATGAATCATAGAATTCTTTAGGTTGTGCTCCTGACCTAAAGCATTTTTCAAAAAAATGTTCATTTTTTTCAAGCCCCTTACACACAATCATGGGAAAGTCTTTGACAGAGGATATCTTGTTCAATTTCTCCTTTTAATTTAGAACTAGACCAAAACCATGCTCAACAGGTAAGAATCAAGCCAGTTTTTAAAACCCTCCATGGTAGAGAGTGGCTAGATACTTACCAAACATACTTCTTCTTCATGTGTACCCAGATGAACTACATTTCCCAACTCCATGGCATCTAGAAATGGGACCATATGATCAATTCTTGCCAATGGAATGTGAGAAGAAGGATGTGTCACTGGTTCATTCAGGTTCAAATTCCTGCTGAGAATTTGCATTTCCACTCCAGATATACTGAATCAGAATCTACATTTTAACAAGATCCCCATGTGATTCTTACATATAATAAATTTTGAGAACCACTGCTCTACTAGTAGGAGCCCTGGTGGCTCCATGGTTAAAGCACTTGGCAGCTAACAAAAAGGTCAGTGGTTCGAACTCACCAGCCACTCAGTGGCAGTCTGCTTGCATAAAGATTTATAGCCTTGGAAACCCTATGGGGCAGTTCTAC
>NW_004444162.1:1748049-1751623 GCF_000243295.1 Trichechus manatus latirostris
GCACTTGGCAGCTAACAAAAAGGTCAGTGGTTCGAACCCACCAGCCACTCAGTGGCAGTCTGCTTGCATAAAGATTTATAGCCTTGGAAACCCTATGGGGCAGTTCTACGCTGTCCTATAGGGTTGCTTTGAGTTGGAATTGATTCCACAGCAGTGAGTTTGGTTTGGGTTTTGGGCTTTGCTAGTGGTTCTCTGACGGCAACGGGTTTGGTTTGGTTTGGTTTGGTTTGGTTTGGTTTAGTGGTTCTCAGAACTGGTCCCTAACCAGCAGCTTTAGCATCCCCTGGGAACTTGTTAGAAATTCAAAAACTTAGCAGAAGTTCAAACCAGAACAAACCAGTTCAAAGCCTTGTGTGTTACTTCCTCATTTAAGCAATTAAGATGGATGTGCCTCCCCATGTGCAGTCTCTTTTCCCATGGGTGCTTTCTGAATGATGTCAAGGTGTCTTTGAGGACACGTGTTGAAGATGGCAGGGCCACAGCACATAAGGAGACTGATCCTAAAAGGACAGTGTACAGAAGACTTTCTCACACACATGCCTCCCCGCCCCCATCACTGACTATACTGATTCGGAGGTGAGCAAGAAATAAAGCGAAATTATTTATTAGAGCATCTAGTGTTGACCTACATTTCCCAAAACAGAAATTCTCCTTACCACCATAATCCACAATGCGATGTCTAAACAATGTTGCCTCACTGTCCTTTTGTTCTAGTTGCCTCTGCTAGAGGCCAGTGCATCTTAACATTTTAGGAGGAAAGGCCTTTTTCAAATCTGATCAAAACCCATAACCCTGCTCCCCAGGAAAATTAACAAATACACGTATGTTCAAAATTTACCTAAAATTTCAAAATGTTCCCAGAATCCCAAGAATCTCACCAATCGATCCCAGGCTAAGAACTCTGCTGTTAGCAATTAGTATACTAGGAATATAGCCCTGGTGGCACAGTGGTTAAGAGTTTGGCTGCTAACCAAAAGGTTGGCAGTTCAAATCCACCAGCCACTCTTTGCAAACCCTATGGGGCAGTTCTACCCTGTCTTACAGGGTCGCTGTGAATTGGAATGAACTTGATGGCAACGGGTTTTTGGTTTCATACTAGGAATATAAAGCAGCCTTGAGTAAGTATTAAGTGCATATGTTTCTAAGCCTTCCATTTTTACTCATATTTTTCTTTCATATACAGCTGTCCAGTCATTTTCATGTCTTGAATTTTTGTTGTAGTTTAGGTGAAAGTTTACAGCACAAATTAGTTTCTCATTCAAAAATTTATACACAAATTGTTTCGTGACGTTGGTTGTAATCCCCACAATGTGAAAGCACTCTCCTCATTTCTACGCTGGATTCCGTGTCTATTCATCCAGTTTTCCTGTCGCTTCCTGCCGTCTCGTCTTTGCTTTTGGGCAAAAGGTGTTGCCCATTTGGTCTCATATGCTTGATTGAACTAAGAAGCGCATTCCTCACATGTGTTATTGTTTGTTTTATAGGCTTGGCTAATCTTTGGCTGAAAGGTGGGCTTCAGGTGTAGCTTCAGTTCTGAGTTAGCAGGGTGTCTGGGAGCCATAGTCTCTGGCATGTCTTAGATTTTTGGATTTAAAAAAATGCAGAAAATTTAGTCTTTCAACATTGATTTTTCTCTCTCTCAAAGCAAAGATGTCGGAGTGACAATCTCAATGCCAAACATCAATTCCGTGACCATGCCTTTTGATATCTGTATTGACTGTGAGCAGTCCTTGCCTCAGAATCATCAGCAAAGTGGTGGTCAATATTCTATGCCAGTCATTGTGCAATTACATTTGGAAACAGGACTTAACTCCCTATCATGACCCTTAAGACCTTTTCAATTCTGCCCTTGTCAAGTTCCCTAAAGCTCATTCCTCATCTTTCCCCTACAGAAAAATTTTATTCTAGTAATATCATACAGCTGTGATGCACTGAATCTACCATCTTCCTTCACGTCTCTATGACTTTGCCTGGAATGTCCTTTCCCTTGACTGTCCCTATTATCCTTTAAGATTCACCTCAAGAGTCATCTTTCTGGGAACCATCCCCGATCTGCCCAATCCCACGAAGTAAAGCATTCTCACGAGTGCTCCCAAGGTGTTGTTTATGTCCCTGCCACAGTCCTCATTACACGCTGTACCATACGTGAGGATTTACTGCTCTTCCTCCCATTGGGCTGTTAGCTCCTTTGGGTCAAAGACTGTCTTTTATTGAACATTCCTTACTTAAACCACGCACCCAGTAGGTACTCAATAAAAGCTTATTGGATACATGAATGATAATTGAAGCATGTCGCATTCTTTAGGAACTCGTATTTAAGGAAGGTAGTTAGGGATATAAGGAGAAAAACAACCAAATGTAATATACCATGTTTTAAACACAACAGTACAGGAATGCTCAAAGTACTATGGTAACACACAGAATGGAACAATTAGTTCTGAAGGAACGGAAAATGACAGAGAAGAAGAAAGGGGGTGAAGGAGACATTTAGGGAAGGTTTCACAGGGCAGAAGACTTTTGAGTTGGACCCTAACAGTTGAATAAGAGTTTTACAGAGGAAAGAGAGGAAGGGTTTGTACAGGATCTCCCACTGGCTCCCCTTAAAGGAAGCACTGTCTCCATGATGGCCTACCCCATTATTATATTACCTGACTAGCAGAAGCCTCAGACTTTTTCTAGGCTTTCTTGACTGAGAGACTGGATCTCAGTTACTTCATCCTTTTGTCAGCTCTATTCTCCCCCCACTGCTTGATTTTGAGGATCTTCCTACTTTATCTGGGTCACCAATCACCTTCACCCAGGAACATAGCCCAGGAAGCCTGCCTTATCTATGAACTTGTCAGATATGTGCAAATCTGATCTCCATGACCTTGGTTTAGAAAACTGGAGCAAGCCGCCTGACTTGTAACAAGAGCTTAACTGAGTGCTAAGTGTATTAGTTAGGTCTTATTTAGTTGTCAACGTTAGAAATCCAGCTCAGATTAGAATAGGCAAAAGGGAGAAAAATTTTGAAAGAGACTGAGGTGTCTCATGTAAACAAACTATGAGAGGCAAAGGTTCATCTGGGGCTTTAGGCCCCCCTATTTTTCGTCTTGGAGGCCTGGTGGCACATTGGTTAAGAGTTCAGCTGCTTGGAGGTCATTATGCTGAGTGAATTTAGTCAGTCACAGAAGGACAAATATTATACGAGACCACTATTATAAGAACGCAAGAAAAGGTTTAAACACAGAAGAAAACATTCTTTGATGGTTACGAGGGTGAGGGTTATTTACCAACTAGATAGTAGATAAGAATTATCTTAGGTGAAGGGAAGGACAGCACACACTACAGGGGAAGTCAGCACAACTGGACAAAACAAAAAGCTACGAAGTTTCCTGAATACAGTCAAACACTTTGAGGGACAGAGTAGCAGGGGTAGGGGTCTGGGGACCATGCTTTCAGGGGACATCTAGATCAACTGGCATAACAAAGCTTATTAAGAAAATGTTCTGCATCACACTTTGGTGAGTGGTGTCTGGGGTCTTAAAAGCTTGCAAGTGGCCACCTAAGATGCATCAATTGGTCCCAACCACCT
>NW_004444162.1:1751723-1775833 GCF_000243295.1 Trichechus manatus latirostris
GGCTACCACCAATGACTGCCCTGACAGGGAACACAACAGACACTCCCTGATGGAACAAGAGAAAGGTGGGGTGCAGAACTCAAATTCTGGTAAGAAGACCAGACTTAATGGTCTGACGGAGACTGGAGGAACCCCCGAAAGCATAGCCCCTGGATTCTGTATCAGCCCAGAGCCAAAACAATTTCCAAGGCCAACTGTTCAGACAAGGATTGGATTGGACTATTGGACATAAAGTGATACTCATGAGGAGTGTGTCTCTTAGCTCAAGTAAATACAAGAGACTAAACGGGCTGCTTCTGTCTGGAGGTGAGATGGGAAGGCAGAGAGGATTAAAAGCGGGTTCAACGGACATGGGGAATCAGGGGTAGAAAGGAGGAGTGTGCTGCCAGAGTATGGGGAGAGCAATTAGGGTCATATAAAAATGTATGTATAAATTTTCATATAGAAAAAAACTTAAAAAGAAAACCTCACCACTAAAAAAAAAAAAAAAAAAGAGTTCAGCTGCTAACCAAAAGGTCAGAAGTTGGAATCCCCCAGTTGCTCCTTGGAAACCCTATGCAGCAGTTCTACTCTGTCCCATAGAACCGGTATGAGTCAGAATCAACTAGATGGCACAGGTTTTTTTTTTTTTTTTTTGATTTTTCATCTTCGCCTCTCTATTCCAGGGGACTCCATTCTTTTTCTCTCATACTAGCCTCCTTCACACCTCAAAAAAAAATATGACTGCTGATGGATCCTAACCTTCATATCTCAGAGCTTCCATCATCATGGAGGACTTTTCAAGTTTCAAGGCAAAAAGTCCAGGTGAAGAACTCTGGCCTGATTTATGTCATATTTTTACCCCTGGATAAATTGTGGTAGACCGAATAATGTGTCCCCAAAGATGTTCATGTCCTAATCCCCTGAATCTGTGAGTGTTTCCTTATATAGTAAAAGGAACTTTGCAGATATGATTAAGTTAAGGATCTTGACATGGGGAAATTATTCTGGATTATCCAGGTTGGCCCAATATAATCACAGGGGTTTTTACAAGAGGGAGGCAGGAGGATGAGAGAGAGCAAGAGAGAGGGAGAAGATGTAAGCATGGAAGCAGATGTCAGAGAGCAGAGAAGATCCACACTGTTGACTTTGAAGATGGGGGAAGAAACCAAAAACCAAGGAAAGTAGACAGCCTCTGGAAGCTGGAAAAGGTAAGGACATGGATTCTCCCCTGGAGCTTTCAGAAGGAACACAGGTCTGCTGACACCTTGATTTTAGTTGAGAGAAACTGATTTCAGACTTCTGATCTCCAAAACTTTAAGATAATAAATTTGTGTTGTCTTAAGTCACTAAGTTTGTAGCAATTTGTTACAGTACCGATAGGAAAGTAATACACCAATAAAACACAACCAGGGAGCATGGCTAAAATTTGTTCAGCTTGAGTCAGATTTTTCCGCAGATTGATTTCCTATGGCCAATGTGGCCAATAAACAGTGTCTGTGTTCTATCGACTCAATGGCAATGGGTTTGGTTTTTTTGGTTTTTATGTTCTAAGTTATATAAGAGAATAAAGAGTTGTGGAGTTTTTATTTTTATTTAAGCTACTAAATTCTCTTTGAGTCTAGTTCTCAACATCTAGGATTTCTTTACTGTAATATGGTCAATTGGTAAACTAAAGGTAAGAATTCTAATATGTTGACTCTCCTGGCAATTTTTATATACAGACTTTAAAAAGAATTAAAACTTAAAATATCACTCTTATTCAATCGCTTTTATTGAATGTCTACCATATACCAGATACCTGCACTTAGACACTGGTGATGGGTAAACAAGAATGTGTATGTGAACAAAATATATGATCCCTCTTTCACAGTGCTTGAGGATGAGTAGGAGACATAAATGCTAAACAAACACAAATAACTATGTAATTGCAAATTGTAATAATCCACTGAAGGAAGAGACGAGACAAAATGTGAAGCAAAATTTAGAGAGAACAAAATTTAGCTGAGAAACTGGTAAAAACTCAAAATATAGAGTTTTTATTTCTTCAGATTTCAAGGAAAATAAATCTGTCATAAATAAAAATGAATTAATCACAAGTATCTCTTTCATGAGCCCTGGTGACTTAGTAGTTAAGCACTTGGCTGCTAACTGAAATATCTGCAGTTCGAACCCACCAACCCCCCACAAGAGAAAGATGTGGTAATCCGCTTCCATAAAGATTAGAGCTTTGGAAACCCTATGGGGCAGTTCTACTCTGTCCTATAGGATTACTATGAGTCGGGATCGACTTGACCGTAAAGGATTTTTGGTTTACATTTTTCATCTTCAGGTAATTTAACACATTTCTGTAATAAAGACCCACTCTGATTTTTTAACATATAGCATCTCTTTTATGCCTTTTTATCTTATATTTACTCTAAATAGCACGTGATGGATTGGTGATGACTTCCCATGGAGACTTATTTTCAGTAAGAGTTTGCCGGGGGAAGTGAGAAAGGATTTGTGCGGGTGAACCAGACTTTAATATAGAGACATATTTATCTAAAAGGAAAAATTCTCAATGAATGCATTTATGCACAGAACCTGCTTATGCTGAAAGGCAGCAAATAAGAAAATCTAAGAAAAACTCCATCTGTGTTTCTATCTTGGATATAGTTACAGATGATGTTACATTTATTGCTTTTCTTCTTTCTCTCTCAAGAAATTCAGTCTCAACTGAATATTTAAACTAGATTAAAGTGATTATTTTTCCCTTTTTTTCATTCATTGACATAGTTTACCCAGAACCCATTTACACTTGGAATTGGATGCTAAATATGAAGGCCCTGGGAAGGGTACAGGGACTATTAATCTTCCCAGTTTTGTAAGTAGCTTCTTGACGAACATTGACTTCTAAAATCCAACACTGGTTCTTCAAAGCAAAGTTGCTCCTCTCACCTCCTTTTTATGGATTGCTGACCACATAAACACCACTCTGTCTCAGGAAACTGGACGCTGTCCCAGAAGTGGTTTGATAAAGAGTGCAGGAGTCAAAAACCCCATAGTTACTAATTAAACATCATAAATGAAATTGAGAGATGCTACTGACTTCTTATCCCTACAGAGATCCCCTAAGGATATTGTGTTATCTCTTAAATTCTCTTAATTCTTTTTTAAAATTCTCTTTAAATTTTTCTCTTTAAAAAAGAAAGAAAAGAGCAAAGAGATTAAAAAAAAAAAAAAGAAAGAAAGAAAACCTTAGATTACAGCAAGACCTGAGTTTGACTCTCAGATCTTATAATGAGGAAAAGTTCTGTAGCCAAGTTATTCAAGGTATGACTTTTGTGAGTTAAGTTGAGGAAATCTCAGATTTTGGTTGATACAACCATCATCGATTATCTTCACAGTTATAAATGATTTCTGAGGGCCAGAAAGCAGACTAAGCAGTTAATATACATTATATTACTTTAATGATTTCTTATAACAACCCTGAAAGATAAGAATTTATTTTCTCCATTTTACAAGTGAATGAAAAGATAAGAGAACTAGAAAGCAGTAGAGCCAACATTTAAACCCAGACCACTATATCCAAAGCCTGTGCTCTTGACCATTTTGTTATCTTGCGTTCATCTTGGAGATTTAACTTTCCTGGCTTTATAAACCAGTGTCATTCCCTAACATCCACATCCCAGAATGCTCTCAGTATTGTTCTCATATTTTATACACTGACTTTAAAAGCTCAACGTAAATGAATAAAAGAATGGTACAGAATATTCTAACTCTAGAATTGTTTTAGCCTTAAGCACTATTTTGAATGCATGCTAATTTGTTCACCTTCGATATTTCTGCTTGTCAAGTTAGATCCCAATTATACTTCAATTCCATTGTTCAAAGGGCAATTCTTTAATGTACTAATTTACTACATCTTCCGTCTAAAGTGTATTCCAGTTCTATGTTTTTTAAACTAACGCTGGAATTCAGAAACCAATGCTCACTGTGAGGAGCAGGCACTCTTTAGATAAAACCATCTCCTGTTAACATTATTAAATTCTCCTATCAGAGTAAAACCTGTAAAAGCCAGAACCTGTGTAAGGTGAAAACGTGTCAGAAAAGGAAAACTCAAATATCTTCCACTAAAAGGGGCAACAGAAGAGTAATAAGACTGCACCCTGTCAAAGGTGGAAAACTTGTGAGACCCAGAAAAACAAGGCAATCCTGTCGAGCTCTGGCTGTCAAAGGTTTCACTGTATCTTGTGGAGAAATCTATCACAAAAATATATTAGTTGAGATAGATTGGGTTACTCTGTGATAACAAATTAATCCTGAAATCTCAGTGGCTTAACATAATGAGGATTTATTTCTTGCTTATACTACAGGTCCACCACAGGTCAGCAGGAGTCTCTGCTCCACACAGTCACTCAGGGACCCAGGCTGGCCATGGCCCCACCCACTTGTAGATACTTCCTCAATCAGGAGGAAAAAAGAGACTGGAAAATTGCACAGTCTTTTTACTGCCTCAACCTGAAGACAACACATATTACTTTTACTCCCATTTCATTGGCTAAAACTAATCACATGGGCTTACATAACTACAAGAAACCAAAAAACAAACAAACAAACAAACAAACCATTGCCATCAAGTCGATTCTGACTCATAGTAACGCTATAGAACAGAGTGGACCTGCACCATAGATTTCCAAGGAGTGTCTGGCTGGGAAATGTAAGAGATCGAATGGAACATTTGGTAAGCATTACTTTCTTGACCACAAATAATATACTAATTTTCTTGGCTTTTATTCATCTTCTTGGTCTTTGACTCAGAGCAGTATGAATCGTTGGTCAAGCTGCATGAACTCAAATAGAAATTGCTTTTTTGTTGTTGTTATTGTTGTTTTTTTGTTTTTGTTTGTTTGTTTGATGCTTATTTGGAATCTATATATATTTGTACCACCTTAACAATAAAGGAACCTGGGTGGCACAAGCAGTTTGTAATTAGCTACCAACAGAAAGGTTGGCAGTTCAAACACACCCAGTTGTACCACAGAAGAAAGACCTGGCAATCTGCTTCCCTAATGGTTACATCCAAGAAAACCCTGTGGATCAGCTCTACTCTGTAATATATGGGATCACCATGAGTCAGGGCCTGACTTAACAGCAGCTAACAACAACAACAGCTTAACAATTAGAGTCTGAAAAATAAAAATGGTTTTCTGATGGACAAGCTAATGATTTACATAGGGGCAAAATAAAAATCTGCGATGCTCTCTCTCACTTTTATATTTTTACCCTGGTCATTTAATAACATTTTTCAATGATCTGGATTCATGACCCCATATGAAGAAGAGAAAGATAAACATTCTCTTATACGTAGATGATGTACTTCTGGGCAAACATTTTAATAACAAGACTGACTTTAATACAAAATCAACTTTGCCATCACATTACTTCTCAAAACAGGGCTAGAGACCAAGTCTTCTAAAATTAAAGTCATTATTTTTATTCAATATTACTCAGCATTAAACTGGTTCATAATTAAAAATTCCATAAATCCATTTATCTATATTTTACAATCAGTTTAACTTAATATGCTTACCAGGAAATTATATTTCTTAAAGTTACACATTCTCTATGTCCTTTACTGTAATAGTTTTATGGCCAAGACCAATGTACAATGACAGCTGCTCTAAAGATTTTCAAGGAGGAAATAATTGTGGAAATGATCAGGGTGAAGAACTTTGGCCTTCTGAGTGCTCATTTGTCTGTGTTTTAGAGCTCTCCAAACATTATATTTTTAATAAGAATCTTGCCCTGCCTAAAGGTGCAGCCTCAGCCATCTCTATGTAGAGGGGAGGTGGCTGCCATATATACATATATATGGACTCATGGTGACCCTATGTGTTACACAGAGTTTTCTTGGCTGTAATCTTTACCATAGCAGATCACAAGGCCTTTCTTTTGTGGCACCACTGGGTGGGTTCAAACTGCCAACCTGTAAGTTAGTAGTTGGGGGCAAACCATTTGTGCCACCCAAGGACCTGGCTGCCTTATTGTTGCTGTTGGGTGCTGCAGAGTCAATTCCAACTCATAGACATCACATGTAACAGAGTAGAACTGCCCCCATAGGGTTTTCTTGGCTGTAATATTTACAGGAGCAGATTGCCAGGTCTTCGTCCCACGGAGCTGCTGGCTGTGTTTGAACCGCTAACATTTGGTTAGCAGCCGAGTGCTTAACCATTGCATCACCAGGGCTCCTTATAAGGCCCCTAAATTGTGCTCCCAGTCAGTTTACTGTTAAATTCTAAAGCATGTGGCTCTACACATTGAATAATTGCTGCTTTCCAGATACATGGCAGGGAATATAACCTCAAACCTACTGCTAGTCCATTCCCATCAAAACTTCTGGAGAGAAAAGTATTTACAAATGATTGCCTAAAGAATGTGCAGGCTACCCTTTCTTCTCTCTTACTACCCAAAGTGTGGTCCACAGACCAGCAGTATCTGCATTCCCTGGAAGCTGGTTAGATTTGCAGAAACTGAGGCACTAACCCAGACCTAGTAAATCAGAATCTGCATTTTAACAAGAATCGTTTGTACGGTAAAGTTTGAGAAGCTTTACTCTAGACCACATTCCTGACCTTGGGTCCGCGAATCCCTCAGGAAGCCTATGAATCTCTTGAAATTGTATTCTAGAAGTTGTGCGTGTGCATTTGTGCATACTCTGGGAGAGAGATTGCATGCTGGTCAACCGATTTTCAGAATTTTTTTGCTTCAAACTTACATACACACAAGGTTAAGCCACCTGGATCTAGATTCTAAAATATTTCATTGGTCTTGATGAAAGCATCAGAGACTTGTACCTTTACCACCTTTATTAGTTACCTATTGCTGTATAACAGATTACCCTCAAATTTAACAGTTTAAAATAACACATTTTTTATTTCCGTTTCCGTGGGTCAGGAATCTGGAAATGGCTGGACTGGGTGCTTTTGGCTCAGGTCACTCACGAGGTCCAGTCAAGTTATCAGCCAGGGAAGCAGTCATCTCAGTGCTCAACTGGAGCCATTTCCAAGCTCACTCATGTGGCTGTTGGCAGGAAGCCTCAGTTCATTACAGGCTGTTGGCTGGAGATCTCAGTTCCTCCTTAGTGGGCTTTTCCACAATAACCTACCAGAGTGCCTTCATAACATGGTAGCTGGCTTCCTCCAGAATGAGTGAGCCAAGGGAGAAAGAGAAAGAGAGAGAGGAAGCCTCACTGCCTTTTATGACCTATCTCTGAGTTCCACACCATCACTTCTACCTTATTTCATTTCTTAGAAGTATGTCACTAGTTCTAGTCCACACTCAATGGAGGGACTTACACAAGCGTGTGAATACCAGGCTGGGATCATTGAGGGTCATCTATGAAGTTGCCTACCACACCTCCACTGTCTTGGTCCTCGCTTGTGGAACTTTATTTTCTTTTTAATTTTTTTTTTGTTGTAGTTAAAGTTTACATTTCAAGTTAGTCTCTCATACAAAAATTTATACATACATTGTTATGTGACCCTAATTGCTCTCCCCATACTGTGACAGCACACTCCTCCTTTCCACCGCTGATTTCCCATGTCCATTCAACCAGCTCCTAACCCTCTCTGCCTTCTCATCTCACCTCTGGACAGAAGCTACCCATTTAGTCTCATGTATCTGCTTGAGCTAAGAAGTACATTCCTTGCGAGTATCACTTTATGTCCACAGTCCAGTCCAATCTTTGCCTGAATAGTTGGCCTTAGGAATTGTTTTAGTTCTGGGTTGGCAGAGAATCTGGGGGCCATGCTTTCCGGGGTTCCTCCAGTCTCAGTCAGACCATTAAGTCTGGTCTTCTTACTAGAATTTGAGTTCTGCACCCCACCTTTCTCCAGCTCCATCAGGGCCTCTCTGTTGTGTTCCCTGTCAGGGTGGTCATTGGTGGTAGACGGGCACCATCTAGTTCTTCTGGTCTCAGGCTGATGAAGTGTCTGGTTTATGTGGCCCTTTCTGTCTCTTGGGCTAATACTTTCCCTGTGTCTTTGGTGTTATTCATTCTCCTTTGCTCCAGGTGGGTTGGGACCAATTGATGCATCTTAGATGGCCACTCACTAGCTTTTAAGACCCCAGACGCCACTCACCAAAGTGTAATGCAGCATTTTCTTAACAAATTTTATTATGCCAATTGACCTAGATGTCCTCTGAAAGCATGGTCCCCAGACCCCCGCCCCTGCTACTCTGTCCCTCAAAGTGTTTGATTGTATTCAGGAAACTTCTAAGCTTTGGTTTAGTCCAGTTGTGCTGACTTCCCCTGTAGTGTGTGCTGTCCTTTCCTTCACCTAAGATAATTCTTGTCTACTATCTAGTTAGTAAATAACCCTTCCCCTCCCTCTCCACCCTTGTAACCATCAAACAATGTTTTCTTCTGTGTTTAAATCTTTTGTTAAATTCTTATAATAGTGGTCTCATACAATATTTGTCCTTCTATGACTGACTAAATTCACTCAGCATAATGCCCTCCAAATTCTTGTATGTTATACAATGTTTCACAGATTCATCATTGTTCTTCATTGCTGCATAGTATTCCATTGTGTGAATATACCATAATTTGTTTATCCATTCATCCGTTGATGGGCATCTAGGTTGTCTCCATCTTTTTGCTCTCATGAACAGCACTGCAGTCAACATGGATGTGCATATATCCATTCGTGTGACAGCTCTTATTTCTCTAGGATATATTCCAAGGAGTGGGATTGCTGGATCATATGGTACTTCTATTTCTAGCTTTTTAAGGAAGTGCCAAATTGATTCCAAAGTGGTTGTACCATTTTACATTCCCACCAACAGTGTATAAGTGTTCCAGTCTCTCCACAACCTCTCCAGCATTTATTATTTTGTGTTTTTTTGGATTAATGCTAGCCTTGTTGGGGTGAGATGGTATCTCACTGTAGTTTTGATTTGCATTTTTCTAATGGCTAATGATCGTGAGCATTTCTTCACGTGTCTGTTAGCCACCTGAATATCTTCTTTGGCAAAGTGCTTGTTCATATCCTTTGCCCATTTTTTAATTGGGTTATTTGTCTTCTTGTTGTTGAGGTTTTGAAGTATCTTGTAGATTTTAGAGATTAGACACTGATCAGATTTGTCATAAAAATTTTTTCCCAGTCTGTAGGTTGTCTTTTTACTCCTTTGGTGAAGTCTTTTGATGAACATAAGTGTTTGATTTTTAGGAGCTCCCAGTTATCTAGTTTCTCTTCTCATGTTTGTGCATTGTTACTCACGGTTCGTAGAATTTTATTTTCTGAATTATACTTTGGGGAGGTGCTATCAGCCTGACAGTATATTGCAGTGGTTTGGAGTGTGGTCCCTAAAGTCAGAGTGTCTTGAAGCAAAACCCAAAGTGAAAATTCCTCAATGAATTAAAGTTTCCTCCCCACCCTCACCCCATCTCCCTTGCCTATTTTTTCTTTAACCACAACACTTTGTCATGATTCCATCTTAGTTTAGAAGTTGCTGTGGATTGAATTGTGTCCCTCCACCACGAAACATGTGTTGTAAATCCTGGTAGCACAGTGGTTAAGTGCTCAGCTGCTAACCAAAACATCGGCAGTTCCAATCCACCAGCTGCTCCTTAGAAACCATATGGGGCAGGTCTACTCCATCTTATAGGGTCACTGAAAGTCAGAATCTACTCGAAGGCAACGAGTTTGGTTTGTATTGGTTTATACATGTGGATAAGGAGCCCTGGTGGGACAGTGGTTAAGCCTTAAGCTGCTAACCAAAAGTTTGATGGGTTGAACCCAACAGTGGCTCTTTGGGGGAAAAGACCTGACAGTGCTCCCATAAAGATTACAGCCTAGGAAACCCTACCGGGCAGTTCTACGCTGTCATATAAGGTCACTATGAGTGGGAATCTACTCAAAGTCACATAACAATATATCTGTGGATATAATCCCATTTGGGAATAGGATTTTCTTTGTTATGTTAATGAGCCATATCAGGGTAAGGTGTATCTTAAACCAATCACTTCTAAGATATAAAAGAAGAGATTAGGCACAGAAGAAGGTAGACACAGTGGGAAGACCAATCTGAGGACAACAGAGGCCGACCAGTCTACAAGCCCAGGAACTCCAAAGATGGGCAGCTAGAGAATCTGAGACAAGGATCTTCCCCACAGAAAGCCTTCCCCTAGAGCCGATGTCCTGAGTTTGGACTTCTAGCCTCCTCAACTGTGAGAAAATAGATTTCTTTTTGTCAAAGCCACCCACTTGTGATATTTCTGTTATAGCAGCACTAAGAAACTAAGACAGAATTACTCTAGAAATATCGTTTATAAATGTAGGCTTTTGTGAGTGAATATTATAAAGAAAAAGTCAGGGTTTGCTTTTATTTTTTGATTTGGGGTTTTGTTGTTGTTCTTATTACTTTAAATACATGTAGTCTGATTCTGAAAACTGCCTAAGGAAATGAGAGCAAAACATGTTACCTAAAAGTTGTGGGTTTAGAATGTCTACTGAAGAAAAAAAAACTATTTTTTATACTAAATAAAAAACATCTGTCAAGAAGATGGCCCAAAATACTGAGAAAATGATTAGAGAAGTGGGGAGACATAGGAACAAATGGAAAAGGACAGGCCTCCCACCCTGGATTAGGGAATTTCAGACTAAGTCTAGATTACCGACAAACACTTCATACATCTGACTAGACCCAATTGAGTTTTGTTTTGTTTAAAGTTTGAAAAAACCATCCTAAGTACAGCAGCCTCCCAAAACCACCTTCCGCTCTGGAATATCACGAAGAATTCCAAACCCACCTCTTTGTGTCCTCTTATCCACCTGGGCATCCCCAGAGCTGCTTCACAATTGCCACATCTTCCAATGTGGGCTCCTCTTAGCCAAGAATTAAAAGGAAAGAGCTTCATATTCCTATGGACATTCTCTGGGTAAATTTAGGAGGGTTGGGGGAAAGTAAACAAATGTTTAAAAAAGGCTGGCCTGTGCCTCTTGTTTTTGGTATCTAAGGGCCCTGGTGGTGCATTGGTTAAGTGTTTGGCTGCTAACCAAAACGTCTGAAGTTTGAATCCCCCAGCCGCTCCTTGGAAATGCTATAGGGCAGATCTACTCTGTCCTATAAGGTCACTATGAGTCAGAATCAGCTCGACAGCAGCTGGTTTTTTGAGTAGCTTTGAGGAGAAGCTATTACAAAGAAAATGATATAGAACTTTAACAAGGTTTTCTTTTTTTAAAATCAACCCCAACATATACTCAGTAACAGAGGGATAATAACACCTATGCATGTAAATAAATATCTTCATCCAATATTTCTCACATGGTGAGTATTCAGTAAGTGTAACTACTGTATTGAAGGCTAGTTTAAGGGACAATCCTATGAAGATCATTGTTACATTTACTGTAAAGGCATAATTGAGGATGTGGTCCTCACATTCTCTCCATAATATGGAATCTTAACATTTTCTAGTAATAGTCTTTTTTTTTTTTTTTTTTGAGAATTTGATGAAAGCTATGGAAATTCTGCCTCCAAAATGTATAAACACACAACAATTTTCATACAATTTTGTGGAGCTATGCACCACACTGAAGCCCATTCATAAACCCCAGGTTGAGGACCTTTCTTCTGTGGGGTTT
This sequence comes from Trichechus manatus latirostris, assembly GCF_000243295.1. Taxonomy (NCBI): domain Eukaryota; kingdom Metazoa; phylum Chordata; class Mammalia; order Sirenia; family Trichechidae; genus Trichechus; species Trichechus manatus. Next base: position 1,763,333 of record NW_004444162.1, read on the forward strand.
CCCTGATATTTAATTCAAAGGATTCATCCTCTCCAAACCTATAACCAAGGCAACCATTTTCAAATGTGGCCTGCCGACCCTTAGGGGTACTCTAGAAGACTTTTCAAGAGATAAGGTAGTATGAATAGTTTTAGGGAAATCAATTTCCAGATCCTTAACTTCCATAGGTAATCTTTCCTAACCTTGATCTGCCTGAGAACACGCCTTGGACAAGACATCATATCAGTTATCCTTCCCCACCTCCCCTCACCTTTCATAACTGCATTCTCCCAATTACAAAAGAAAGACATGCCCCTCATCCATCCCATTGCCCTGAGGATAGAAACTGCAGGGTGAAAACATAGGAGAATTCAAAATATCTGTGTTGATAAAGGCATGCTTAATCAAGACACAATAAACTGATAGAAAACTTTAGCATTTTTCTCTCTTAAATTAGTTTGTTTAGACTGAAGCAATGCTAGAAAACTTCACTGGAGTGTTTCAATTTTAAATTATTGTAGAAGGGGCAGCAAAAGTGATGACCGTTTTTGCTTAACAATCTCATCTCTTCTAACCTCTATGTGTTATCACAAAATACATTACCCCTGAAGATAGATTTGTCTGAGAGCAAAAAAAAACAGAGCCTCAGTAAGACAAAATGGTAGTCACTTATTTCATTCAGTAACAAACTCCTGGTAAAGTCTTATCTAAATATTTATCCTGGTATTAGAATTAGGAAGGAAGTAGTAATTGTTGTGATGCATATTAACCCATATAGTTGATTTAAAAATGAAGTCGGATTTTTTTCTAAAGGAAAGTAAATCTGATTTGGCTCACTAGCTTGTCAAAGGGCTGACTTGGCCCATTATTTTACATGATAGACTGGGTAAACTAAACTTAAAGCTCCAAGAATTTTACAAACAATAAATAAATTGTATGATGAGATCATATATTATATTTGCAAAGGTGAATTGATATCAACAACTTTTCCGAACCCTTTCTGAGTATATCAAGATGCCTATAAATGAAAAATAGGGGTAACAAATACCCATTCACTAATTCTTGGTGAAGCCTGTTTAGGAAACTTCCCAGAAATGAAATGACTTTAACAACTCTAATGACTGAGTAACAAATATGTTTGCAAGTTAAGTGGTCTCTAGTTCAGATCTTTCAACAAAGTTGAAGGAGCACCTAACTGAGTTGTCACTTGAGATCATTACACTTTAACATGCAATATTTTTAACACGTAACTTAAAAGAAGTTTTAAAAATTGAATAATATTGCCACAATAAAACTTCTTCCATTCCCATTACTTACTTATGGGAATAAAGATTTCTCAGAGCTTACATCATTAAAATAAAAAAAACAGAGTAGAATTTATGCTGAAAATCCCATCTTCTATAAGGAATAGTCATCCACAGACACAGAAAATGTGGGTAGTAAGAGTTGCTACATCATAGGGTTGCTGTGAAAAGTAAATGACCTAACACAAAAATCACTTAGTAGATAATGCCTGGCATGTAATGAATGCTCAATGCACATTAGCTATTATTGTTATCATTATTAAACCCGAATTTAGCAAAGAGGTTACAATCAGCGGATTCACAGCTGTCTCCACATGGATTTCTAAAATGTTTTTATGTTAATGATTATCTATCAAATCATAATATATTTATGTTGTTTTGGTAAATTGGTACTGAAAAATAATTGTAATGATAACTCAGTCCAGAGAAACATTTTTAACATAAAAGCACTACAATCATAGAAAAAAATAGAATTTTAGGTTCAACTTTTATACACATTTTTGTGGCAGAGAAATATGATAAGATTATGTATCAGAGATTTTCAAGCATTAAAATATATTACTTTAGAATAAAATTATGTTGGGGAAGTGTGATAGAAATGAGTTCAAGGAGAAAAGGTGAGTCTAGCACAACTAGATGGTGCCCAGCTACCATCACCGACTGTTCTGACAGGGATCACAATGGAGGGTCCCAGACAGAGCTGGAGAAAAATGTAGAACAAAATTCTAACTCACTAAAAAAGACCAGACTTATTGGTCTGACAGAGACTGGAGAAACCTGAGAGTATGGCCCGCGGATACCCTTTTAGTTCAGTAATGAAGTCACTCCTGAGGTTCATCCTTCAGTCAAAGATTTAGTCAAAGAGACTAAATAGGCACACCAGCACAGAGGCAAGGACAAGAAGGCAGGAGAGGATAGGAAAGCAGGACAAATGGAAATGAGGAACCCAAGGTCTAGAAGGGAAGAGTGTTGACATGTCACGGGGTTGGCAACCAATGTCACAAAACAATGTGTATTAATAGTTTAATAAGAAACTAATATGCTCTGTAAACTTTCATCTAAAGTATAATAAAAATAAAATAAAAAAGACAGACAATAAAAAGAAGAAGAAAAAGTGACAATGTAAAATTCCTATGTTAGAGAAGAGTTTCTTCATGTATTTTTAATAGATTATGATAGATATCAGTTTGGTATAACATTTGGATTCCATTAGATACTTTTAAAAGGGTGATGTAACCATTTTATTTTAAAATGTCAAATTTATAGGATGCAGGAGATTACAACTACTTCAACTTCTGATGAAAAGAATGTTATAACCTAAAAAATGTGTGAGACAAGTATGCAAAATGCTTGAAGGCCACTGCCCTGGAGCTCTGCCTTTGGTTTTCTGCAGCTGTACACCACTTTGGTTACAGAGCTTACTCACACTCATTTTTCAAGCAGCCTCTTTATCATCGTTAAATGTTAAAGAAGGAGTTTCTGAATGGATATTTTCATGTGTGACCTTGCATTTCTAAATGTGTATGGAACATCTCCAGTTATTCTACTAACAACCTCAACACACCTTGCTCAAACCAAACTTATTCCTCTTAATAACCCCTATTCTGTATCTGTTATTACATTTTTTAAGAGACAAAGAACAGAAAACAAATAGGATTTAAAAAGGAGAGGGGGATTTATTTATTGGCTCACACAACTGAAACTTACAGTAAGTTCACTCTTAGCTGGATTCATGATCAAGCCTTGTCTTTGGAGTTTGATCTCTGTCTACATCTTGACTGTTCCTTCTACTGTGCTGGCCTCTGTCACAGGTACTGTGTGATAGCAGATGGCTGCAGCAGCTCCAGACTTAACAATCTCTCAGCTCTAAAATCAGTAGGCGAGAGCATCTACCTCTCTCCCAGAAGCCTCAGCAAAACATTTGTAGTGTCTTGTGGGCTACCTTGCGGGTCAGTCACCCATTGCTGAACCAATCACTGGGGCCAAGAGAATGGAAGGACGGACCAGGATGGAATCACCTGAATCACCACCGACTCCACATGCCAGGAGCCTATGGAGTTAGATGCACCAGAGCTACATACACTGACATTCTTAGAGGGGAAAATCCCAAAGCACAACTTGAGAGCTGTATCTACAAGGAAGTTTAGATGCCAGGTGACAACTCAGTTGTCCACCATACAGTCTCATCTCCACTCCAACCTGGTTCTACATTTTGCTAATGGTACCACCACTCTTATGATTACTTATAATTCTTCCTCTTGCTTAATCCCCATACTCATTTGGTCAACAGGGAGTGAGTTTGTGGTTAAGAGAGTAGAATGTCTGGGTTTAAATCCCAGCTCCACTCCTTCCTAGCTCTGTAAATTTGGGCAAGTTTACTTAATCTCTCTTTGCCTTGGACTCTTTATCTGTAAAACACGGGTGATAATGGTATCCATCTAATAGGGTTGTTGTGAGAAGTAAATAAGTAATTCACAAAAATGGCACTTAGACAATGCCTGGCATCTAAAAATTAGTCCTGGTAGCGCAGTGGTTAAGAGCTCAGCTACGAACCAAAAGATCAGCAGTTCGAATCCACCAGCTGCTCCTTAGAAACCCTATGGGGCAGTTCTACTCCGTCCTATAGGGTGGCTTAGTCAGAATCAACTTGATGGCAAAGGGTTTGGTTTTTTTGGTACACGTTAGCTATTACTGCTGTTGTTGTTATTATTATTATTGCTCCTATACTGATTCCCAGGCAATGCATTTCACATTTAGCCACCATCTGTCTGTCTTTGGAGGCTTGCATGTTGCAACGATGCTATACAGGTTTCAGCAGAGCTTCCAGACTAAGATGGTCTGGAAAGAAAGGCCCTGTGATCCACTTCCAAAAGTTAGCCAAGGAAAACCCTATGGAACACAATGGTCAGATCTGCAACCAATCATGGAGTTGGTGCAGGACTGGGCAGTGTTTCCTTCCATTGTCATGGCGTCACCATGAGTCAGAGGCCGACTCTATGGCAGCTCACAGCAACAACAACATAATTTGGCACAGAAGTTACAAAGATTAATAATGGGAGCTCTTTAGCACATGTATATCCTCATCAGTTCATGTCTGGTCCCACACTACCTTTCCAGCTTTATTTTCTGTTATGATACAACATAAAGTTACTCTGGGAGGCTCCCATTTACTGTTTCCTACATTCACTGTGTTAGCTATTTCCTGCTTCTCTGTTTTCTTCAGTCTTTATTTTTCCTGAAATGTTCCTGTTTTGTATGTCTGGGTTTACTGTGGTTTGGTGTTGGTGTTTATGTTTCTTTAATTTCTTATAGGTACAGCTACATTAATTGTAGGCTGGGTCACAGTTTTTGAAGCAATAAAAGGCAGTTTGTTCAAGGCATGTTTGTTCCTAGTCTGACTTTCAGTAACAACCAATACAACATCTTTTCTAGCAGCAAAATTGGTATCTCATTGAGAAAAAGAGAGAGAATGCTACTGGTTATCAATAAAATAAACACTTCCTCATGGAACCTGAATAAAATATGTTCTCAACTATTTAGGGGTAAACTGGAGTTTGGTGGAGTGAGTCAGCCTACTGGAGTTAATTGGCTAAATAGGCCAGAACTGAAGCACCCTAATCTCCTGACCATCTATGGGACCCAAACATTAGTGTTAATAGGATTACTAACATGTTCTACTTCATCTGTATGATGGTTAATGTTATGTGTCAACTGGGCTAGGCTATAATTCTCAGTGGTTTGGAAGGCACTATGTAATCATCTCCCATTTTGTGATCTGATGTGAGCAGCCAATCAGTTGGAAGAGGTGCTTCCTTGGGAGTGTGGCCTGCATCCATAATATAAACTGATGTTCTGGCAAAGCTCTCTCTCTCTTTACATCCTGCATTCCTCTCGTCCTGGTCTCATCTCTGGTTCTTAGAATGTGAGGAGCCTTCAGTCTGCCACCTGACCTGCAGTTTTTGGGTTCATCAGCCCCTGTGACCACATGAGTCAGGAGACTTCTCCAACCTGTTGCCTGACCAACAGATTTGGAACTTGCCAGCCTCCACAATTGTGTGAGCCATTTCCTTGAAATAAATCTCTCTCTATATATTTATGGCTGCTAACCAAAAGGTCAGCAGTTCGAATCCACCAGGAGCTCCTTGGAAACCCTATGGGGGCAGTTCTACTCTGTCCTGTAGGGTCGGTATGAGTCAGAATCGACTCAACGGCAATGGGTTTGGTTTTGACTTTTGGTGGTACAGTGGTTAAGAGCTTGGTTGCTACCCAAAAGGTCAGCAGTTCAAATCCACCAGCCACTCCTTGGAAACCCTATGGGGCAGTTCTACTCTGTTTTATAGGGGCACTATGGGTCAGAATCCACTCGACAGCAACAGATTTGGTTTTGGGTTTATACCTATTTATATATACATTTCACTGGTTTTGATCCTCTAGAGAACCAGCCTAAGACAACCTGTCAAAGGACATTTGATAAAACTGGAAAGTTTAAGGGTGTCCTCACCAGTATTGTGAGATAAGATTCTCCCAATGGTTCTATGCATGTCTGGTCACTCTGGGGAATACATTCACAGCCAACCTCAGGTGTCCCAGGAGGGACACCACAATTCTTGGTGTCCCAGGAAGGACACCACAGCAACCCATCTGCACTCTATACTTTGTCCAAACTAGACTCTATGACTCGATTATGGTAGAAAAAAACATTATCTGGCACCACTCCATAGTTGTTAGCCAAAACAGAATTTGGGCTTTAAAAAACAAAGTAATATATATAAGTTCATAATCCCACAATCCTACAATTCTGAAATCTAAAAAGCTCTAAAAACTGAAAATGTATTCATAACTGTCTTAGGCTGGGTTCTCTAGAGAAGCAAAACTAGTAAATCATATAAATATATATAGAGAGAAATGTGTATCAAGGAAATGGCTATGTGGTTGTAGCGGCTGGGATGTCCCTAGTCCGTGATCATGATAGAGGCTTCTCCTGATTCACACAGCCGTAGGGGCTGGCACACCCAAGATCAGCAAGTCAGAGAGCAGGGTTCTTGCTGACAGGCTGTGAAGATCAACGAATCCTAAGAACAGCAGGCAAGACCACAAGGCTTCTCCTGATTCACGTAGCTGCAGGGGCTGGCAAACCCAAGATCAGCAGGTAAGCTGCTAGCTCAAGTCCCAAGAACCGGAGGTCAGATGAACAGGAGCCAGCTGCAGGATCCAGCATAGGCAAAAGCCAAATGTCTGCTTATACTCGGATGCAGGTCACATGCCCAAGGAACCTCCCTTTCAACTGATTGGCTACTTACAACAGATCCCATCATGGTGTGATCACACATCAAATCTCAGCAGGGAAGTGATCACAACATTATACAACTTCCAAAACACTGAGAATCATGGCCCAGCCATGTTGACACACAATCTTAACCATCACAATAGCTAACTTGGCAGTAAAACCTCATCCTACCTGGACTCATTTGGCAACAAATACTGATCCAAACTGAAGAGAGATCATTGTAGCCTTTATTTATCCCACTTTGTGTGAATGTTTATGTTTTGCTGAGACGTATCAACGTGCTTGCTTATGGATTACTTTTCCAGACTCTTTAGGGTTCTTATATACCTACATGTACTGCATTATTTTTCTAAAATGAAAGAAAAAAAAAAAACAGAAAAATCTTTAAATTCTGAAACACATCTACCCTCAAGAGTTTCAGTTATAGGATTGTGGGCCTGAGCAGACATAAAAGCATCTATCAAGCACTGTACTATTCTTTCACTGTACATTTGACCCATTAGGTAAGGTCTGGGATTGAAAGTAGGGCTAGAAGCATTTTATTTATTTTATATTGTACATTAGATAAAGGTTTACAGAGAAAATTAGTTTCTCATTAAATAATTAATACACATATTGTTTTGTGACATTGGTTGCCAACCCTAAGACAAATCAACATGCTCCCCTTCTTGACCTTGGGTTCCCCGTTAACAGCTTTCCTGTACCCTCCTGCCTTCTCGACCTTGTCCCTGAGCTGGTGTGCCCATTTAGTCTCATTCTGTTTTATGGGTCTGTCTAATCTATGGCTGAAGTGTGAACATCAGGGGTGACTTCATTACTGAGTTAAAAGGGTATCCAGGGACTATCCTCTGGAGTTTCTCCAGTCTCTGTCAGACCGGTGAGTCTGGTCTTTTTTTGTGAGTTAGAATTTTGTTCTACATTTTTCTCCAGCTCTGTCCGGGATCCTCCATTGTGATCCCTGTTAGAGCACTCAGTGGTGGTAGCCGGGCACCGTCTAGTTGTGCTGGACTCAGTCTGGTGGAGGCTGTGGTAGTTGTGGTCCATTAGTCCTTTGGACTAATCTTTCCCTTGTGTCTTTGATTTTCTTCATAGGGTTAGAAGCATTTTAAATAAGTAATAATTGGGACCACACAGACAAAGAGAAGTTTTAAGTAAGCTTGTCTGACTTTGTTGTAGGTAATACACACCCTAAGACTTATCCTTTTTGTTAGTCTGGTTCTTCACCCAAATGTTTAAAGCCCTTCTGCTTTTATTACCCAGGGTTGTTGACTGCTGCCCCCTGAATCCTACTGCAGGGAGTCCCCAGCTTACCTGCCTCTTTAGACAGGTCTCAGTTTCCATCACCTTTAACAGATGCAATTGAATAGTTCCAAGGTTTGGATTTTCTTTCATCTTTGTTTCTCTAGCTCAAGATTTCTAAAACCTTGGTCTCCTCTTCTGCCATTAATACTTTTGTCATTTTCCAATTTCCTTTTTCTTAAATGTCCCCAAAATAATCTTTTGCCTATCGTGGAAATCCACCACTGTCTTAGGCTAGGTTTTCTGGAGAAGCAAAACCAGTGAAGCATATATACAAAGAGAGAAAGAGAGCGAGATTTATCTCAAGGAAATGGTAGCTGCAGAGGCTAGCGAGTCCCAAGTCCCTGGGTCAAGGATCAGGTGGGAGGCTTGTCCTGACACCACGTAGCTGCAGGGGCTGACAAACCCAAGATCAGCACATCAGATGGCAGGCTGCTGGCTCACAGGCTCCTCTTGTTGTTGTTGTTGTTGTTAGGTGTCATCGAGTTGGTTCCAACTCATAACAATCGTACATACAACAGAACGTAACACTGCCCAGTCCTGCGCGATCCTCATAACCAGTGTTATGCTTGAGCTCGTTGCAGCAGTCACTGTATAAATCCATATTGTTGAGGGTCTTCCTTTTTTTCCCTGACCTTCAACTTTACCAAGCATGATGTCCTTCTCCAGGAACTGATCCCTCCTGATAACATGTCCACAGTATGTGAGACAAAGTCTCACCATCCTCACTTCTAAGAAGCATTCCAGCTGTACTTCTTCTAAGACAGATTTGTTCGTTCTTTTGGCAGGCCATGGTATATTCAATATTGTTCACCAATATCATAATTCAAAGATATCAATTCTTCTTCGATCTTTCTTATTCATTGTCCAGCTTATACACGCGTATGAGGCAACTGAAAACACCGTTGCTTGGGACAGACGCACCTTAGTCCTTAAAGTGACATCTTTGCTTTTTAACACTTTAAAGAGGTCTTTTACAGCAGATTTGCCAAATACAGTGTGTCATTTCATCTCTTGACTGCTACTTCCATGGGCGTTAATTGTGGATCCGAGTAAAATGAAAACCTTGATAATTTCATTCTTTTCTCCGTTTATCATGATGTTGCTTATTGGTCCAGTTGTGAGAATTTTTGTTTTCTTTATGTTGAGGTGTAATCCACACTGAAGGTGGTACTCTTTGATCTTCATCAGTAAGTGCTTCAAGTCCTCTTCACACTCAGCAAGCATACTGCAGGTTGTTAATTAGTCTTCTCCCAATCCTGATGCCCTGTTCTTCTTCATATAATCCAGCTTCTAGGACTATTTGCTCAGCATACAGATTGAATAAGTATGGTGAAAGGACACAACGTTGATGCACACCTTTCCTGATATTAAACCACGCAGTATGCCCTTGTTCTGTTTTAACAACTGCCTTTTGGTCTATGTACAGATTCCTCATGAGCACAATTAAGTGTTCTGGAATTCCCATTCTTCAAAATGTTATCCATAATTTGTTATGATCCACACAGTTGAATGCTTTTGCACAGTCAATAAAGCACAGGTAAACATCTTTCTGATATTCTCTGCTTTCAGCCAGGATCCATCTGCAATCAGCAATGATATCCCTTGTTCCATGTCCTCTTCTGAATCCAGCTTGAATTTCTGGCAGTTCCCTGTTGATGGACTGCTGTAACCACTTTTGAATGATCTTCAGCAAAATTTTACTTGTGTGTGGTATTAATGATATTGTTTGATAATGTCCACATTCTGTTGGATCACCTTTCTTTGGAATAGGCATAAATATGGATCTCTTCCAGTCAGTTGGTCAGGTAGCTGTCTTCCAAATTTCTTGGCATAGACAAGTGAGCACTTCCAGCACTGCATCCATTTGCTGAAATATCTCAATTGGTATTCCGTCAATTCCTGGAGGTAGCATATGATCAAGAACCGACGGTAATGAAAGAAGTCCAAGCTGCACTGAAGACACTGGCAAAAATCAAGGCCCCAGGAATTGACAGAATACCAATTGAGATGTTTTCATAGGCTGTGGAGGCCAACAAATTTCAAGATCAGGAGGCAATATGGCAGGCCAGTGGCTCAAGTCCCAAGAACCAGAGGTCAGGTGATGACAAGCCAGATGCATGATCCACAGTGAGCAAAAGCCAATGAGCTTTACCAGATGTCCATATATACTGGATGCAGGCCAACCTCCAAGTAAATGGCCCTTAAAACTGATTGGCTGATCACATCACTGAGGTGATTATATCACAAAATGGAGGATAACTACATCATTACATAACTGCCAAACTACTGAGACTCATGGCACAGCCAAGTTTACACACAATCTTAATCATCACAATTACCCATCTGTCAGTTTGTCACACTGTGGTGGCTTCCATTTTGCTATGATTCTGGAAGCTAGGCCACCAATATTTCAAATACCAATAGAGTCACCCATGATAGGTGGGTTTCAGTGGAGCTTTCAGACTAAAACAAATTAGGAAGAAAGTCTTGGCAATCTACTTCCAAAAATTAGCCAATGAGAACCTTATGGATCAAACAGAATATTGTCTGATATAGTGCTGGAAAATATGCCCCCTTTGTTGGAAGGCACTACACAATAGCTGCAACAATGGAATAGAAAATGCTAACAATCATGAAGACGGCACAGAACCAGGCAACATTTCATTCTGTTGTTCTTAAGGTCACCATGTGTCAAAGTCAACTCAATGGCAACTAATAACAAATCTTAGAAATAAAGTTTTCATACAAAAGTGCATATAGAAATTCAGTTAAATATACTGGAATTTCATATAAAGGGAACTTGCACCTAGGGAAGGATTGCTGTCCTTATAAGTCTTTAAACATACCTTCTAGCTGTTATTCTCATGCAGACATCTCCATTGCTCTCATGCTCCATGTGTACAACATGGTCACAATAACGTAATGCCAAATTTATGGGATAATGGGACTTTCCCCAAAAGGCAGGACCGAGAAGTCATGTTCCTGGTTTATGAATGGCTTAAATACCTCCAGCAGTTTCTCTCCTGCACCTGTCCTCACACCCAACTCAAGGCACTGTCCAATTTGGGATTAGCTGAATCAAGCAGTCTGATCATCCTGAAGGTTCTCTACACCAAATCTCCCAATTAATACAGAGTCTGGCATTTTCTAGGAAGGCTGCCTCAACTCATAATGATTTCTCCAGAATAGACCACATCTTAGGCCACAAAGCAACCCTCAAAAAAAAAAAAAACACTGACATAATACAAAGCATCTTCTCAGATGATGACACCATAAAAGTAGAAATTAATAACAGGAAGAGCAAGGAAAAAAACCAAATACGTGGAAACTGAATAACACTTGCTTAAAAACCACTAGGTAATAGAAGAAATCAAAGATGGAATAAAAAATTTCCTAGAATCAAATGAGAATGAAACCACATCATACCAAAACTCTGGGACACAGCAAAGGCAGTGCTCAAAGGTCAATTTATAGCAATAGATGCACACATCAATAAAGAAGAAAGTGACAAAATCAAAACATTAGCTATACAACTCGAACAAATAGAAAGATAACAGCAAAAGAAGCCCACAGCTACCAGAAGAAAGGCAATAATAAAGATCAGACCAGAAATAAATGAAATAGAGAACAGAAAAACAATAGAAACAATCAACGAAACCAAAAGTTGGTTCTCTGAGACAATCAACAAAATCAACAAACCATTGGCCAAACTGACAAAAGAAAAAAAAGAGACGATGCAAATAACCCAAATAAGAAATGTAATGGGGGACATTACAACAGACCCAACTGAAATAAAAAAGATCGTAACAGAGTATTATGAAAAACTAGACTCCAACAAGTTGGAAAACCTGGAGGAAATGGGCAAATTTCTAGAAACACACTACCTACCTAAACTAACACAAACTTAGGTCAAATATCTGAACAGACTCATAACAAGAGAATAGATTGAAAACATAATTTTAAAAACTCCCAACAAAAAAAGCTTTGGCCTAGATGGCTTCACTGGAGAATTCTACAAAACAATCAGAGAAGTGCTTGCACCAGTACTGATCAAATTATTTCAAAACACAGAAAAGGAAGGATGCTTTCAAATTCATTCTATGAAGCCAGCATAACCCTGATACCAAAACCAGGCAAAGACACCACAAGAAAAGAAAATTACATACCAGTATCTCTCATGAATATAGGTGCAAAAATTCTCAACAAAATTCTAGCCAATACAATTCAGCATCATATCAAAAGACAATACACCACAACCAAGTAGGATTCATACCAGGTACGCAAGGATGGTTCAACATTAGAAAATCAACCAAAGTAATCCACCACATAAATAAAACAAAAGAAAAGAATCACGTGATCATCTCAATCAACACAGAAAAGACAATTCAATAAAGTCCAACATTCATTCCTGATAAAAATTCTCAATAAAATAGGTATAGAAGGGAAATTCCTCAACCTAATAGAGGACATCTATACAAAACCAACAGCCAACATCATTCTTAATTGAGAGAAGCTGAAAACATTCCCCCTGAGAAGAGGAACAAGGCAAAGATGCCATTTATCTCCACTCCTATTTAACATTGTGCCAGAAGTCCTAGCCAGAGCAATAAGGTAAGAAAAAGAAATAAC
>NW_004444162.1:1775933-1778803 GCF_000243295.1 Trichechus manatus latirostris
AGATTCAGCAGAGTAGCAGGATACAAGATAAACATACAAAAATCAGTTGGATTCCTATACACCAATAAAGAGAACTATGAAAAGGAAATCAGGAAAACAATACTATTTATAATAGCCCATTAAAAGAAATAAAATACTTAGGAAAAATCTAACCAGGGATATAAAAGACCTATACAAAGAGAACTACAAAACATGACTCCAAAAAACCAAAGGAGTTCTATACAAATGGAAAAACATACCATGCTCATTCATGGATAGGTAGACTCAACACTGGGAAAATGTCGATTCTAGCCAAAGCAATCTACAAATACACTGCAATCCCTACCCAAATACCAATAGCATTCTTTAATGAGATGGAAAAACTAAGCATTAATTTCATATGGAAAGAGAAGAGGCCCAGGATAAGCAAAGCATTATTGAAGAAAAGGAATAAAGTAGGAGGACTTACAATAGCTGACCTCAGAAGCTACTACTATACAGCTATGGTAGTCAAAACATCCTGGTACTGGTACAATGACAGACACATTGACCAATGGAACAGAATCGAGGACCCAGAGGTAAATCCATCTACCTACAGTCACCCGGTCTTCAACAAATATCCAAAGTCGATTAAATGGGGAAAAGACAGTCCTTTTTAACAAAAGATGCTGGCAAAACTGGATGTCCATCTGTGAAAAAATGAAATAAGAACCATACCTCATACCATACACAAAAACTAACTCAAAATGGATCAAAAACCTAAATATAAAACCCAAAACTATAAAGATCATAGAAGAAAAAACAGGATCAATGCTAGAGGCCCTAATACACAGCATAAATAGCATACAAACCATACCTAACAATACACAAACACCAGAAGATAAACTAGATAACTGGGATCTTTTAAAAATTAAACATTTATGCTCATCAAAAGACCTCACCAAAAGAGTAAAAAGAGAACCTACAGGCTAGGAAAAAATTTTTGGCTGTGACAAATCTGAGGAAGATCTAATCTCTAAAATCTATAGGAAAATCCAACACTACTACAACAAAAAGACAAATAATCCAGTTTAAAAATGGACAAATGATACGAACAGACACTTCACCAAAGACATTCAGGCAGCTAACAGACACATGAGGAAATGCTCGCCATCACTAACTGTTAGAGAAATGCAAATCAAAACTACAATGAGATAGCATGTCACTCTGACATTACTGGCATCAATCAAAAAAAAAAAACAGAAAATAACAAATGTTGGGGAGGCTGCAGGGAGCTTGGAACTCTTCTGCACTGCTGGTGGGAGTGTAAAATGGTACAACAGTTTTGGAAACAATATGGCGCTTCTTTAAAAAGCTGGAAATAGAAATACCATACAATAGAGCAATCCCACTCCTAGGAATACATCCTAGAGAAATAAGAGTCATCACACAAATAGACATATGCACACCTATGTTCCCTGCAGCACTATTCGCAATAGCAAAAAGATGGAAACAACCTAAATGCCCATCAACAGATGAATGGATAAACAAACTATGGTACATACACACAATGGAATACTACACAACAATAAAGAACAATGCTGAATCTGTGAAACATCTTACAACATGGATGAGTCTGAAGATCATTATGCTGAGTGTAGTAAGTCAATTACAAAAGGACAAAACTATATGAGACCACTAATATAAAAACTCATGAAAAACACTCACTAGACAATAGATAAGTGGTAACTTTGGTGAAAGGTAAGACAGTACACAGTTCTGGAGAAGTCAGCACAACTTGACCAAGGCAAGGTCTTGGAAGCTTCATAGACACATCCAAACTCCCTGAGGGACCAAATTACTGGGCTGAAGGCTAGGGACCATGGTCTCGGGGGACATCTAGCTCAATTGGCATAACATAGTTTACAAAGAAAATATTTTACATTCTACTTTGGTGAGTGGCATCTGGGGTCTTAAAAGCTTGTGAATGGTTATCTAAGACACTCCACTGGTCCCACCCTGTCTGGAACAAGGAAGAATGAAGAAAACCAAAGACACAAGGCAAAGATTAGTCCAAAGGACTAATGGACCACAACTACCACAGCCTCCACTAGACTGAGTCCGGCACAACTAGATGGTGCCCGACTGCAACCACCGACTGCTCTGACAGGGATCACAATAGAGGGTCCTGGACAGAGCCGGAGAAAAATGTAGAACAAAATTCTAACTCACAAAAAAAGACTAGACTTACGGGTAATATTCCCCAAGGGGAGCTGGTTACACAGGTGAAACTGTGTAATAAAACTGGAGAAACTGCAAGAGTATGGCCCCTGGACACCCTTTTAGCTCAGTAATGAAGTCACTCCTGAGGTTCACCCTTCAGCCAAAGATTAGACATGCCCATAAAACTAAACAGACACACCAACTAAGGGGCAAGGACTAGAAGGCAGGAGGGGACAGGAAAGCTGATAACAGGGAACCCAAGTTTGAGAGGGGGAAAGTGTTGACAAGTCATGGGTTTGGCAACCAATGTCACAAAACAATATGTGTATTAATTGTTTAATGAGAAACTAATTTGCTCTGTAAACCTTCATCTAAAGTACAATTTAAAAAGAAAAAGAAAAAAATCATAATGATTAGCTCTGTTTTTTAAGGTTTATAATTGTGCCACTAGACATACACATCAAACAAAACAAATCTTGAGTTCTGTACATGTGATAACAATTAGAGATACAGGGTTATTCTTACACAAAACTCTCAGAGAAAGTTTGTGATGTGTACTAATTGTAAAAGTACACCTCTTTAACATGGGTGAAACTGGAGGACATTATGCTGAGTGAAATAAGTCTATCACAAAAGGACAAATATTGTATGAAACCTCTGTTGTAAAAACCCACGAAAAAGTTCACACA
>NW_004444162.1:1779578-1830232 GCF_000243295.1 Trichechus manatus latirostris
TGAACTGTGCATGTAGAAATTTTTGAAATGGTGTATCTTTGGCTATGTGTATTTTCACCAAAAAAAAAAAAGGTTGAGAAGTTAGAGGGCTGACATGTTGTGGAGTTGTTAACCAATGTCATAAAACAAAATGTGTACTACTGTTTCAGGAGAAACTATTTGTTCTGTAAGCCTTCACCTGAAGTACAAAAAAAAAAAAAAAGTACACCTCTAACAGCAGGGGATATGAAACGTCTTAATCTCTGAGATAACATCAAGGGTTTCTCTGTCATTTGCGCTGTGGTTCTGTTCTCTAAGTGATACTCTGTTAAGTATTAACAATTGGTGTCTCATCGCCACTGGCATTTTGTGACTAGGCCCCATTCCAGCACTGACATGATGATGTATGAGTGGTAAGAAGCATTAGTTTATGTTCATCATAATGCATTCCTGTAGACTAAAAAGTCAATAACCACTTGACATTCAGAAAACATCCTCACACTGGCAAGCCCAACATCTTTTCAGAGGAAGCAATGAAATAGTTACGCAGAAGTTAAGCTTTGTGGGCAAAGCACCTGAAGAGAATAATGTGGCAATAGAGGCTCAGGCAAGAGGTACAGATGTAAGGGACTTATCATGAACCACACACACACACACACACACACACACACACACACAGAATGATTTCACTACATGGCATCTGAGTAATTCCCCAAACTGCGGTGCTTGGAAGTAATAGGTGTAGCTCCTTAATATAAGCAGCAACATACTTACCAGTTCGTTAATTCTATTAGGAAAATTTATATTTCAGAATAATTTTTGGTGTTTTTTAACAATGACACAGTGGTCAAGAGCTATGGCTGCTTACTAAAAGGTTGGCAGTTCGAATCCACCAGCTGCTCCTTGGAAATCCTATGGGGCAGTTCTACTTGTCTTATAGGGTCGCTATGAGTTGGAATCTGCTTGACTGGAACTGGTTTGGTTTTGGTTTGGCTGAAGACTCATCTAGAGAAACAAAGAGAAAGAGCAGTAATTCTTCTTCAGCCCTTTCAATTGCTAATGTGAAGTCAGTATATATATATATATATATACACAATTAAGCCCTGGTGGTACAGTGGTTAAAGCACTTGGCTGCTAACCAAAAGGTTGGACTTTCGAATCCACCAGCCACTCCAGGAAAGAAAGATGTGGCAGTCTGCCGCTGTAAAGATTGACAGCCTTGGAAACCCTACAGGGAGTTCTACTCTGTCCTATGTGGTCACTATGAGTCGGAATCAACTGGACTGCAGCAGATTTTTTATATCCACAATTTAGACTTAACAAAGAACATTCCTTCACCCATTACTGGATTGAACCAGTTAAGAAGTAAAGAGTTCTTATACATTATCATTTTTTTAATCTACCGTTTCTCTACTCCCATGTTTCAGAGATTGGGATTCGTCTAGGGAGAATTCCAGAAATAAAAGATTATCCGCTTGAAGAACTATTTCTTCCTTGCTTGATTTTTGTGTTTCTTTGTTTCATTTCATTTTAGGAATAACCAACATATCTCCACCTCCCATCCAAGATCTACTTCCTCCATGAAGTTTATTTCATTCCACTCTGAATTTTTTCTTTCTCTTACTCTTAAAAAATTTATTGTATGGGATGCACAATAACTTCCTCTGTAGTTCTGTAAGGTGGTCACACATAACATTCAATAAATATTTGATTGATTAGTTGATATTCTTTATTCATAGCTCTAGTCCATTAATTATGTATGAATTATGTACAGTTTTTAAAAAGAGATACAAAAGAGAGTAAGTTGCACAAAATTGGGTTTCTTCTGGGAAGTCCATTTATTGTTTATGCCACCCAATGCGTTTCGCCTGACGGATAGGGCCACTGCAGGAAGCAAGACACTAGGCACACCCACTCTTAGATGCCTGAATTTATCTGGAAAGTCTTTCAACATCATCCCCATTTTTAAGGAAGTTAAATTTTTTTGCCCGGTCTTTGGTTTGGAGAAGTGCAGAGCTGCTTTCCAGGGACCACTCACCAGCCTCTAACTCTCTTGCTTTCTTTCCAGTGTTTTCTTCCTCTCTCAGCACAAGAAGAGTTGTATTTGTTTGTTTATTTGTTCTGGGGTAGGAATGCAGGGAGATAAGGACAGAGTGGAACCCACACTTCAAGTATTCTTTCAAATCTGTCTGCCTTATACTTGGACCTGGAGTTTTGAACTTAAAAAGCAAGCAAACACAGAAAGTTTCTGCCTTGGTTCTCTGGCTGTGTTGTGATGACTTTGCCCTTGAGGCAATGGGGGCCTAACTCTGGAGAGGAATTAGAGGAGAAAAAGGGAATGGAGGAAGACCACATACTTAATATTTCACATTAGCATCCAGTCACAGATTATAATAACTTGGTCCAATGTCAAAGGTAGTCTAATAAAAGTTACTGAAGGACTAATTAAAATATCATTTTTGAGAAACAATTAGGATTTGGTAATAAACTTAAATAATAATTATTTTTAAATTATTCAAAAAATGAAGTTTGCCCTAGATTCCTTCAGGTTTCTAAAATCTTTACTTCAGGCAACAGCTCACCCTATCAACAATTTTTTTCTGTGAAAATCCATCAACAATTTATATCTGCAAAATGAAATTTTGATCATCTAATTGCTGTGAAAAGCAATGGTTTGCTCTCAGCAAAGTGACATTTTGCCCCTAATCAAGTCTGTGACGAGCTGTTATTTGGTGTTAAAAAATGGAGACTACCCGTGCATGTTCCTGATAAAGAATATTTGCAAGGGGTTGCTCTCAGGAGGATTAGAGAAGGGAGTTACTTGCAAAACTCTCCATCACTATAATACTATGAATTAATTGTAAATAATGCAAAGGTTTGTATCAGTGGGTATAATCTATATAAGAAGAGCTGGGGGAAAGTAAATTCAGCTCCTAAAGATATATATTACACGGATTTTTATTAAAAAGTGGTTAATATTACATTCTTCTCCCAATATTTTCTTAATTCTTATTACTGCAGTTCAACTATGTGTTATAAGAGGAATTTATTACACTCATTGTATCCTCATTAATCTTTCTAAAAATAAATATTATGTTGCTTTTTCATTTTATCATTTCACAGCTATTGTTTTTCCACTAAAGAATGATTTTTATCGTAAGGCTAAAATCAGTAGGTATTTAACAAATAATATACATAGGTTTGGAGCCCTGGTGGTGCAGTAGTTAAGAGCTATGGCTGCTGACCAAAAGGTTGGCAGTTCGAATCCACCAGCTGCTCCTTTGAAACCCTCTAGGGCAGTTCTTCTCTGTCCTATAGGGTCACAATGAATTGGAATCCACTCGAAGGCAACGGATTTAACCAAGTAAAGCGACTAAAATGAGACAAGCTAAAAACTTAACGGTTGAATTATTAAAGCAATTGCAACAGCTAAACTAGAATATGTTATTAATTAATCATGGAAGTAAAAAGGGAAAGATACAGTTAAAATTAAGGGAAGTTGAAAATATGGCTCTAGATAGGTCCAATACCAAGAATCTGGTTAGCAATTAGAAGTCTTGATAATAAACACCAGACAACTACAGGTATGGAATATACAGAAATGAGGTAACACTATGTTGGAACCTCAAAGCTTTCATATATCAGCCCCCTTGTTTGCAGGGTGGGAATTCCTGATATAATATGGATGCCTTCTCCTTTCTCTTAAACCACCATAGCCCAACCTGCACTACTTCTTTCTGGACCCACTTGCAGGTTTCTCCCACCTGCAAGGAGGAATTTCATGATTGAGTTTTTACCAAAGAATAATGGTCACTTAATGTTGACATGGCATGGCATTAACAGGGCTAGAAGTCAGGGCTTCAAGGAGATTACACCCCCTACCCACTTTTTGACCTCCTGCTAAGCAGTGGAAATGCAAATTCTCAGCAGGGGATCAAACCAAAAATAACCAGTTCCAAGCCCTGCTAGAAATACTCTCCCTTGATTTACAGCAGTTTTGGTTTTTGTTTTGTTTTTACACATTATCATCACTGAATTTAACTCAGTATTGTTTAAGTATGTCTCACATTTAATCATATTATCAGAAAAAATCAGTCCCTGGAGAAGGACATCAAGTATGGTAAAGTAGAAGGTCAGCAGAAAAAGAGGAAGATCCCCAATGAGATGAATTGACACAGTGGCTGCAACAACAGGCTCAAACATAAGAAGGATGGTGAGGATTGCGCAGGACCAGGCGGTGTTTCATTCTGTTGTACATAGGGTCGCTATGAGTGGGAACCAACTCTCTAGCACCTGACAACAACAACAACGTTTGAAGTGGCAATACTGGATACAAATAATGTGCAAGGAGATGGATAAGGGGACTATAAGTGAAATTTCCCAGGTAATGTTTTAATGATAGAGAAAAGGAAAGGAATAAAATTTAATAATTCAGAAATAAGTCTCTGCAAGAAATTGGGAATTCTGTAGAACTAACCTAAACTTTCTGGGCTCACAAACTCTTACGCAGTCATTCTGAACTCTCATAAAAGCTCTCAGAGGGCTAACCTCTTCTCTTCCCCACTTTGATTTATAAATTAGCGCCAGAGATATTTTTCTGAAAAAGATCAACAAACCAAAATGGGATAAGGCCCATAAAAAATCTGTGGTTTATGAAAGTCAGGGCCTCTGGTCAGCGCCAGAGACTTCTCGACTTCTCTATGATTAATATTATTTTGGCAGAATATTGTACAAATTAAATATGCAGTATTCTATAAAAAGTTAAAAACAGAATTAGGGCAGCAATTGTCACTCCAAGCCTTAGTATTCCTTTAGAATAGGGTGATTTTTCAGAACCTTAAATGCTTGCAACTGAAAACAGCCTTTATGAATAAGAATAAGGTAGATTCTTACCAGATCAATACCTTGTTTTCAAGGGGCCAGGGTCACATTCTATGTAACTATGGAAATCAAATTACACAGGAAGGCAATCTTCCCCAGGGGGAGCTGGTTACACAGGTGAACTTTCTGATACTGCTAGTGAAATTGAAATTTCTAAATCCAGCTATGTTGATTGAATTCAACACACTCTAATGGGCATACACATCTTTTTACTGAGTTTTATTTTAGCAAAGGGAAACAAAGCACAAATAATATGATTGAAAGGCTTGCTTGGCCTCCAGGTATATGCCGCGGCACAAATATGCAAACGTTCTCTGCATCAAGAACCTCTTGTCTACTTAATGTAGCATCCTTTACCTCCAACAGTAATACATTAACAACTGGTTTTGAGAAATTATTGTCTAAGTCAGATTCCTGTTTTGTTTTTTTTTTCCTAACGTTTACCTTAAATAGGTCTATTTCAAAGTGTCAAGTTGTCGTTCCAATCATACTAAAGTTAAACAGTTTAAAGACTATCTCCCATCTTTTATAAAATTGGAACTTGTATTAGTTTCTCTGGCTGCTATAACAAATTACCACAGTCTAGTGGCTTAAAGGAGTCCATGGATGGTGCGAACAGTTAATTAAGGAGCCAGTAACCAAAAAGTTAGAGGTTTGAGTTCACCCAGAGGCACCGCGGAAGAAAGGCCTAGTGATCTATACTTTCAAAAACTCAGCCACTGAAAGCCCTATGGAGCACAGTTCTACTCTGACACACATGAGGTCCCCATCGGTCAGAATTGACTTGATGACAACTGTCAATGGCTTAAAACAACCCCAATTTTTTATCTACAGTTCTGGAGGTCAGAAGTCCAAAATGGGTCTCACTGGGCTAAAATCAAGTTGTTGCCACAGCTGTGTTCCTTTCTGAAGGCTCTTAGGGAAAAATCTCTTTTCTTGCCTTTTCCAGCTCCTAGAGGTTGCCCATAGCTCATGGCCCACTTCCGTCTTCAAAGCAAGCAGCAGTCAGCTGAGTCTACCTCATATCACACCACTCTGAACTCTTCTACCTCTGTCTTCCACATTTAAAAGACCCTTGTGATTGCATGGAGTTGCTGGATAGTGTAAATGGTTAATGTGCTTGGCTGTTAACTGAAAGACTGAAGATTTGAGTCCACCCAGAGTTACCTCAGAAGAAAGGCCTGGCAATTTACTTATAAAAAATTAGCCATTGAAAACCCTATGAAGCACAGTTCTACTCTAACACACATGAGGTAGCTTTCAGTCGGAATCCACTCAAAGGCAACTGGTTACTGGTTGTGATTTCTTCGTGCCCACCCAGATAATCCAGGATAATCTCTTTATTTTGAAGTCAACTGATTAGCAAATCTAGTCAATCTTCAACCTTAATCCCCCTTGCCATGTAACATATTCAAATTTTCAAGAGATTAGGATATGGACATTTATGGGGGAGCACTGTTCTGCCTACCACAGTACTCCAGTATTTATTGTAATGTATCATATCCTCCCTGTCTCATTTTTGGACTAAAATATATTTTAAATTTTAAACGTCTCCTTGTAGGTCATTCTCTCTAACCTTTTCTTATTACCTTCATTGGCTTTTTATGGATACTTTTTAGTCTATCAGTATCTTTTTCATAATAGCCTCCAAAGTACACAAATTTCTACGAAAAATGGGGTTTTGCCAAAGCTGAGTCAAGACATCTTCCTGCATTTCTTTAAAGTTCTTTTATTTTGACATGGTCAAATACTCCCCTCACTTTCTGGCAAGACTTTCCAGTGCGCTGAGAGGCCCTGTTGCTTATTATCAGGCATATGTCATTTTCTTCAGACTAAATAAATCATAAATTTAACTTTATTTTTAATATCAGCATTGCTTTTAGCAACCTCACAATAGATTCCCAGATCTTTATATAAACACTTATTGAAGGGGTCTGTGCAAGGCACTCTTCCAGAAATTATGAGAACATGTAACGATGATAAAACACTATTTATCCCCTAATGATCTTATTTTTTGATAAAATATATAAAAAACATTTTTGAGCATCTCTTCCTGAATAAGTTTTCTTTGAGAACTGCCTCATACCTAGAGTGAGAACCATAGCAGCCACATTTGTACCATATGACACTGCCTAGCAGCCACAGATGACTGGATTGGAGGGGTCACTAACCTGAGTCTTTTTTCCAGAAATCTGAACTTAAGATGCAGGGCCATTTAATCTATGTGTGTGGCTAGAATTAAGGAGGTGTAAATCTGAGAGGTGTGTGGCTGTTGGGTATGTGGAGAAGCAAAGAAAATCAACGTGCAGAGGCAGAAGCTGATGTGCAGGAAGAAGTGGAACCCACATGACCCCAGAAAGCCAGTGACTGAGAAGTATCTTCCATGGTTCCTGGCAGCTTTCCAGTCCCTGGCCCTTACATATAAGTTAATAATTCCCTCCTTTTTACTTAACTTGCTGTGAAGGGAGTGTAGGTCAGTTGTCACTAACAGAATGTTGACTAAGACAGGGGAAATTAGATAAACACAAGGAGTATAGAGAACAGTGCAGCATGCATGACCAAAAAAGAATTTATGGAGGTCAATAAATGGGATCCAAAGTCAGAAAGACAGGTTAGAGCTGCACTGTTTGGTAGACATTATGGCACTATGGAAAGTTTTTGAGTAGGAGAGTGACGTGTTAATAATAGCCATTGATGTTTTTGAATGCTAACTAAGTGCCAGGAATAAGCACTTTATGTGCATTTTCTGATTCAATCCTCTCAACTACTCTAGCTCATGTTGTTGTTAGGTGCCATCGAGTCGGTTCTGACTCATAGTGACCCTAAGTACAACAGAATGAAGCACTGTCAGGTCCTGCGCCATCCTCACAATTGTTGCTGTGCTTGAGCCCATCACTGCAGCCATTGTGTCAATCCATCTCGTTGAGGGTCTTCCTCCCTTTAGCTGGCTCGCTGCTTCACCATGCATGAAGTCCTTCTTCAGGGACTGGTCACTCCTAATAACATGTCCAAAGTATGTAAGATGAAGTCTCATCATCCTCACTTCCAAAGAGCATCCTGGCTGTACATCTTCCAGTACAGATTCATTTGTTCTTCTGGCAGTCCATGGTATATTCAATATTCTTTACCAACATCATAATTCGAAGGCATCAATTCTTCTTCGGTGTTATTTATTCGTTGTCCAGCTTTCACATGCATATGAGGCAACTGAAAATACTATGGCTTGGGTCAGCCACACCTTTGTCCTCAAAATGATATCTTTCCTTTTTAACTTTTTGAAGTGGTCTTTTGCAGCAGATTAGCCCAATA
The DNA here is from genome assembly GCF_000243295.1 of Trichechus manatus latirostris. Classification (NCBI taxonomy): domain Eukaryota; kingdom Metazoa; phylum Chordata; class Mammalia; order Sirenia; family Trichechidae; genus Trichechus; species Trichechus manatus. The sequence continues at coordinate 1,787,748 of NW_004444162.1, forward strand.
CACTACGTCGCTTGGTTTCTTGACTGCATCTTCCATGGCCATTGATTGTGGATCCAAGTAAAATTAAATCCTTGACAATTTCAATATTTGCTCCACTTATCATGATGTTGCTTATTGGTCCACTTGTGGAATGATTATTATCCACACTACATACAAGGATATAGGGACTGAGAAGGGTGAAGTGTCTTAACCAATCTCCCACATAAATTAGCTCACTCCAGATTTGGGAGTCTCAACTTCGCTAGATTGTGTTGTTGTCTTAAAATCAGAGTTGCTCTTTAGCAGAATAGCTCAAGCTGGCTATCCTTAGCACAGTATAGGAAAAATAAGAGTCCGAAGATAAAAAGACAAATGAAAAATCTTTGGGAATGGAGAAGAGAAGTGAAACAAAAGATTTCATTAGCAAGTCTGAACAACTCACGTCACAGAAAGGAGAGGGAAAGGGAGGACTCAGTGCTGAACTCAAAACTGAGGACCTAAAACTCAGAAGAATGCAATGCTTTAACAGAAATAGGAAAGTCAGGCAAAAGCTTAGCTTGAGTGAGGGCAAGAGTGGGAGGGGACATTTGGGGATTGAGATGTTGGCAGAAGGTTTAAGTAAAGCTGTCCAACAGGCAGGTGGCTATGTGAAGCTATAGCTCAGAAACAAATTCAGACTGGAGATATTGATTTGGGAGTCACTTTCACAGAGGTAAAAATTAAAGCCACAAGAAAGGACGAGATTGAGAAATTAGAACGTATAATGAGAAAGTTAAGTACAGAAACTTAGAAAAACATTTAGCAGCCTGAAGGAGTTTCTATTGAGACCAAAGATCCAATATAATAGAGCCACATCATATTACTGGAGGCGAAAACAGAGGAAAAATTAATCAATATCCTGAGCAACTAATACATAAATTTAGGTATTGAGGACCTTAGAAGATGTGCGTAAAGAGTGGAAACTTAATAGCTCCACAGAACAGTAGTAAATGTGTCACAGGGAAATTATTTTCTCTAAATGTACAGAAAACAGCTCTATGCAATCAGAGGTGGAAGTGATAAGCTTGAACTTCAATTCATGGGGGCCCACACTGCAGATTTTCTGCACATCTTGCACTGCACATTGCAAGGCACATGTATTAACCTGCAGTCATCCTGAGCAGAATGAGTGCTTTACTTTTACTATGTTTAGAGAGGGGAGCATTTGTAGTAACTCTGAAAGTTCTTAGTGCAAAGAACTTATACAGGGAAGTAACAGTGATCAGTTACCCTTTTAAAAATAATCTTCTGCTTCCCATATAAATAACCCAAGCATATGAAAGATGCAAAATATTCCAAAAGATAATGTCGTAAAATTAGCTTTCATAGTTAGCATCAGCCTTATAACCAAATAAATATTTACAGAGCAGTATCTAATAATTCTGTGAGGAGTAATACATACTGATTATGTGGAAGTTAAAAAATAATGCTTTGATTTTAATCTTGAAGGTTCATTTGAAACACATTTGATTCATTTTGAAGTCCCGATCTTATGCATTTGACAGGAAAAGAAAACATAAATTTCTCATGGTTTCTTTTTTCAGCTTTACTCCCCTGCTGTGCTGTGCCACTCAGTGCTCAGCAAGAAATGATTCTTCTAAATGATGCACCAATGCTGCAGACAGTTGAGTGATTGTAAGTGTTCTGTTCTTTCTGCACTTGAAGTAGGGCAGAGCAGCAAGGAAGGAAATCCTACAGTAGAATGGAAATGACAGCAAGACTCGGGCATCCTGAAGCAAAGGTAAAGGAAGTTGCCTCCTTGCTTCACTGTATACTTACTGTATAAATAAGTGACTCTTGTTAAGAATCAAGCCATTTTACCTTTTGTCACCAATTCAAAAAGGGAAGAATATACCAGAAAGCTATTCTATTGACAGAAATATTAAAGAATAAAGCTCCATCTTAATATTCCTCTATTGACTTAAGAGGATAAGTTATCCTCATAACTATACATTTTAAGTTAATGAACAATTTCAAAGACAGTATATCCATGGAATATCTGTATTAATGTTACACAGAGTTAACAACTGCTTAAAATAGTGTATGATTTTAATTGATTGTATCTTTCAAAAATTAATAGTAGCAATAAACAAATTAAAAATGCTCGATTTCACTCAAAATTTAAGAAAATTTAAGAAATGCTTATCAAGATATTATTTTTAAACTATGAAATTTGTTTTCTGGAAAACAGACTCTTTTACACTGTTGATGAGACTCTAAGTTTGTCCAACATTTTGCAAAGGCAATTTGACAACATCTGACTAAATTAAAATCACGTATTGCTTTTGATTCAATAACTCCTCTTTGGGGAATTTATCCCATGGATATTTACTTGCTCAAATAATAAGATATATGCGCAAGGATGGCCACTGCAATATTTTTTAATAGTTAAGAAAATGGAAATAATGTAATTGCCCAATGATGAGAGGATTAATTATCTTCATTTATACTGTGGAAAACCATGTAAACCCAACACATTGCCATTGAGTCAATTCCAACTCATAGCTACCCCACAGGACAGAGTTACCCGATAGGACCCTATAGGACAGAACTGCCCCATGGGGTTTCCAAGGAGTGGCTGGTGGATTCAAACTGCCAACCTTTTGTATAGCAGCCAAGATCTTAACCACTGTGCCACCAGTGCTCTGGAAAACCATATAGCCATTAAAAATAAGGCAGATAAAGAAAGATTTCTCAGTGAATTATTAAGGGAAAAAAGCAAGGTGTAGAATCGCCCAGATGAGCACTAGGAGCTGATTTATTTAGGAAAATGGGTGGTAGTATATGTGTAAATGCTTACATATGCAGAAATGATCAGAAAACAAATATTATAATAAATTACCATGTTTTATTTTTAGATAGATCTTTCATCTCTAATACGTTATAATTAAAAACATTTCTTTCTATTTTTTGCTCTTACAAATTCTGCAGTGATTTCATCATAATTAAGCTGTCGAACAATATCCACTTCCATACGTAATAAGGATAATGAATCAAGTCTTTCTCGAATCGTTGTGTACTCACTTTTCCTTGTGTCCTGTCTGCTTGACATCTATGGGTCTTTGCTTTGGACAAATGGTGCCCCTGTTTTGTTGATGCCCTAAGTACGTGCTTACCTTGCTTATTGGGTAATTCATCCCTGCTTACACATAAAAAGCAAAATGCCTTTTATCATAGCAGATAAATACAAGGGAAAATTTTAACTCTTTTCCTCCTATCCCCGCCCCCCAGTTCAGAGAGGGTTGTTAAGGATTAGTAAAGTTCTTGCCCTCAGCAGGCAGCTCAATAGCAAATGCATGAGAAGAGGGGTCAAAAATGCACATTTATTGAGAACACACCTCCTAAATGCCAGGCATTGAACTAGGGGCTTAGGATCCAGAAGATTCACAAAGCAAAGGTATTGGAAAACTGGAATGAATAGAAGGAATTATAAAGAGTTGGCTATAATTTGTTTTGGTGAGTGGAGCAAGAAGGAGGGCTTAAGCTGGAAGAAAGGAAGGGAAGGCAGAATTACACAACCACAGGTTTAGAACAGTATGACCTGAAGGTATCCTGGAGTGATGGTTAGTCTGCCCCTGCCCCCTCAGACTTGTTAGAGGTATGGCATAAGAATCTGCCAGTAAGTCAAATTATCCAAGTGATCTTTACACATACTAAAGGTTGAGAGTCTATTCTCTAAGATAGTGCATATCCTAAAGAATAATTCCTGCTTAGATTCAAGATACTCTTCTTATATTTATTTTCTCCTTAGAGTTCTAGGAAGGTAACAGTTGCCTATAAGTTGATTCAGACTCATGACAACCCCACGTGTGTCAGAGTAGAGTTATGTTCCATAGGACTCTCTAGGAAGGTAGTAAGGGCCCATATTTAAGTAGTGCCCTAGATGGTAAGAGGAAAATGCATTGAAAAGAAACCCAGAAAAGAATCAGTCCTGTTAAGAAAACATTTGGATTGGAAATTTAGAATCTTTGAAAAAGTGATTGAAAAATATTCAATATTGTGACAAAATGTAAGAGCAAAGACAAATTAAATAAGACCTAAAGCACCTAAAGCATAGAGTGGAGCCCTGGTGGCACAGTGGTAAAAGGGCTTGGCTGCTAACCAAAATGTCAGCGCGTGGAACCTATGAGCAGCTCCAAGGGAGAAAGATGTGGCAGTCTGCTTCCGTAAAGATTTATAGCCTTAGAAACCCTATAGGGCAGTTCAAATCTGTCCTATGGGGTCACTATGAGTTGGAATCAATTTGACAGCAATGGGTTTGGTTTAAATCACAGAGTACATTAGCAAAAAACCAAAAACCCAATCCCATTGTCATAGAGTCAATTCCGACTCATAGCAACTGTACTTACGTTAGCTAGAAGTGCAAAGAAGCTAGAGTCCAAGTGTTTGCAGTTCATCTGCATAGTGGATTTGTGTATTCAAAAAAGATATGCTGAAGTCCTAACCCACAGTACCTGTGAATGTGACTTTGTTTGTAAATAGGATCTTTGAAGATGTTATTAGTTAAATTAACATGAAATCATACTAGAGTAGGGTGGCCCCTGATGTCATAAAAAGAGAGACAAAGACAGACACAGAGGGAAGACAGCCATGTGAAGACAGAGACAGAGATTGGAGAGGTACATCTACAAGCCAAGGAAACTTAAAGATTGCCAGGAACCACCAGAAGCTAGAAAGAGGCACGGAAGTCTCCTCCCTTAGAGCCTCCAGAGAGAGCAAGTCCCTACTGACACCATGATTTCTAGCCACCAGAAAGTTGCTTTTGATTGTAGAGTAGCTAAAGCAAAAGAAAGAAATGATGAGGTAAAAGAACTGAACAGAAGATTTCAAAGTGTGGCTCGAGAACCAAAGTAAAGTATTATAATGAAATGTGCAACGACTTAGAGATAGAAAACCAAAAGGGAAGAACATACTCAGCATTTCTCAAGCTGAAAGAACTGAAGAAAAAATTCAAAGCTTGAGTTACAGTATTGAAGAATTCTATGGGGAAAATATTAAATGACACAGGAAGCATCAAAAGAAGATAGAAGGAATACACAGAGTCACTGTACCAAAAAGAATTGGTCTATGTTCAACCATTTCAGGAGGTTGCATATGATCAAGAACCGATGGTACTGAAGGAAGAGGTCCAAGCTGCACTGAAGGCATTGGTGAAAAGCAAGGCTCCAGGAACTGATGGAATACCAATGGAGATGGTTCAACAAATGGATACAGTGGTGGAAGTGCTCACTTGTCCATGCCAAAAAATTTGGAAGACAGCAACCTGGCCAACTGACTAGAAGAGATATATATTTGTACCCATTCCGAAGAAAGGCGATCCAACAGAATGCAGAAATTATTGAACAGTATCATTAATATCACACACAAATAAAATTTTGCTGAAGATCATTCAAAAGTGGTTGCAGCAATGTATCAACAGAGAACTGCCAGAAATTCAAGCTGGATTCAGAAGAGGACGTGGAACAAGGGATATCATTGCTGATGTCATATGGATCCTGGCTAAAATGCAGAGAATACGAGAAAGATATTTACCTGTGTTTTATTGACTATGCAAAGGCATTCGACTGTGTGAATCATAACAAATTATGGATTACATTTCAAAGAATGGGATTCCAGAACACTTAGCTGTGCTCATGAGAAGCCTGTACATAGACCAAGAGGCAGTTGCTCAAACAGAACAAGGGGATAGCGTGTGGTTTAAAGTCAAGAAAGGCATGTGTCAGGGTTGTATCGTTTAACCATACTTATTCAATCTGTATGCTGAACAAAATAATCAGAGAAGCTGGACTATATGAAGAAAAACATGGCATCAGGATTAGAGAAGACTCATTAACAACCTTGGATATGCAGATAACACAATCTTGCTTGCTGAATGTGAAGAGGACTTGAAGCATTTATTGATGTAGATCAAAGACCACAGCCATCAGTATGGATTACACCTCAACATGAAGAAAACAAAAATCCTCACAACTGGGCCAATAAGCAACATCGTGATAAACAGAGAAAAGATTGAAGTTATCAAGGATTTCATTTTACTTGGATCCACAATTAACGCCCATGGAAGCAGCAGACAGGAAATCAAACGAAGCATTGCATTGGGCAAATCTGCTCCAAAAGACTACCTTAAAGTGTTAAAAAGTAACGATGTCACTTTAAGGACTAAGATGCACCTAACCCAAACCATGGTGTTTTCGATTGCCTCATATGCGTGTGAAAGCTGGACAATGAAAAGGAAAGACAAAAGAAGAATCGGTGCCTTTGAATTAGAGTGTTGTCGAAGAATACTGAATGGACTGCCAGAAGAACAAACCAATCTGTCTTGGAAGAAGTAAGCCAGAATGCTCCTTAGAAGCAAGGATTGCGAGACTTTGTCTCACATACTTTGGACATGTTATTAGGAGGGACCAGTCCCTGGAGAAGGACATCATGCTTTTTAAAGTAGGGTCAGCAAAAAATAGGAAGACCCTCAGTGAGATGGATTGACACAGTGGCTGCAACAATTGGCTCAAGCATAACAATTGTGAGGATGGTGCAGGACCAGGCAGTGTTTCGTTCTGTTGCACATAGGGTCTCTATGAGTCACAACTGACTTGATGGCACCTAACAACAACAACAGCCACCAGAACTGTGAGGTAATAAATTTCTGTTGTTTTAAGCCACCCAGTTTGTAGTAGTTTGTTATACCAGCCGTAGGAAACTAATTACAATTTGTTATGGTATAACAAGTGAGTATATGTCTTTTCTTCTTTTCATTCTATCTGTGTTATAACTTTTGATTACATATGATTTTACTGATAAAACATAACTAGTATCATTCTCAGCAAAGTTGATTCCAACTCATGGTGGCCCCATGTGTGTCAGAGTAGAACTATGTTCCATAGCGTTTTCAATGGCTGATTTTTCTGAAGTAGATCACTAGCCCTTTCTTCCAAGGCACCTTTGGGTAGGCTCAAACCTCCAACCTTTCTGTTAGCAGCTGAATGTGTTAACCATTTGCAACACCCACTCCACTGATAAAACATAGATCTTCTAAAATATTTTAAAGACTACTGTAAATAAGCTTCTAAACTTTGGAGAGCATATGACTTCTCTGCAGAGTCTAAGACATTTTAAATAATAATGCGGATAAGTATAAATCAATATCTATGTCTGCCAAATATAAACTGGTTTAAATTTTAATTTTAATTCAATGTGCGTTTATTGACCACCTATCTATTATTACCTTGCAACATACCAAAGAGTGTTAGAGAAGGGAGGCTGGATATAAGACACAGTCTATACCCATAAAGGGTTTACAAGCTTAGGAGTGAGGCACATGTATAGAATAACTATAAGGCAAAATGTCAGAGTCCAAATCAAAATTTAGTAAGTAGTGCATCAAAGCTATAGGAGCTTTGGAGACTGGTATTTCTGTTTAGAGAGGAGGTTAAGAAAAAGGAGAACAAATGAGCCAAATCTACTCTGGGGATGGATGTTGCACCCAAATTTCACTCCACCCAAGCAGACCAAGAAAGCCTTCACAAAGGAGCCCATCTTGGAAGGAACTCAACAGAATGAGGATTGGGAAGAGGAACAGCAAGAAAACACTTTTGTAAAGGTGTGGTAGAGGCTAAGTACTTGGTGGGAAGGGATTTTGGCCCCTGTATGAAATACTCAAATTGATATTGACTGTATTATTATTATGATTGTTATTACTATGTTGAAGAACATATCCTTCAAATAAGGATAGCAAAACTTTTGAAAAGTTGATGTCCTAAAATGGGAAGACAGATCTGTTCTTTTCCAAGCTCATCACACCTTGACAGTCCTATTTTTAAAAATTCAAATTCTACTAAAAGTGATGTAGTCTGATTTTTAACTAACGTTGGATTTCCATTGAGATAGAGGAGGTAGGGGTGGTTAAAACATGAAAAAAAAAAAAAAAAAAAAAAGAAGAAGAAGAAAGGAAAGGCATTTTCTATGTTTCTCTCTCTGCTTCTTTGGAAAGATGTTATAAACCAACTGCTAGATTCTCGATAGAGGCAGTGTGTACCACATTATTTTTAAAAAGATTTTATTTTGCTCTTATTTCACAATTATTTTCACCTTGGTTGATTTAGAACTGTGGATAATTGAAGTTCTATTAAAAGCATTTTCCTTAAAATGCTACTACTTTATTTGCATTTGGTTTTCCCTTTTCTGGAAAGAAAAAATATTTTCTATGATCTAAATAGGCAATAAAAATATCCCTCTTCTTTTAATTATCTGTTCATTTAAATGTATTTATGTTATCTTCTTTCTGGGAAGAACTCAAGGACTAAAATTAATTCTCTTAGAATGTGGATTCAATGATTCCAGCCCTTTTGGAATCATTTCAATATGTGGTACAGCACCTGACTTATCTTTTAAACATTTTGACTCCCGTTGCTGCTGCTCTCGAGGAAAATGTCTTCCTTGGAAAAATGCGGTGTGTTTTTAACCGATTGCAATAGCTTCATCCCATGCTCCCTCTTTGCATCTGTAGGCAGAGCACTGGTTCCCAAACTCGGGGTACTTGTTGCTCAACCATTGCCCAGACAGATTCGGTCTCCACCTCTGAGAGCCAGGAGACCGTCTAGGGCCGGGTCGCCCAGACCTTTGGAGTGGAGCGGGTCAAGCCTGCCCAAGACCAGGCAGCACTGCCCGCGTAGCAGCCTTCGCAGGATAGATTCAAGCATCCCCGCCCGGTCGGCTTCCGGGGCCCCGCGCCCCGCCGCGTCCGGGAGAGGCTCCAGCATCTCTTGAGCTGGAGGCCCCCGGCGGCCTCCGCTCGGGGCCAGGATTCATAGCCACTTGGTCGGCTTGATCCGCAGCGTTGGGTGGCAAAGCTGTTGCAGCAAATGCCTGGGCTGCGGCTGCTGGACGCCGGCAAGACATGCGCGCGAGCGGCGGCCGCGGCCTTGGGCCCGACGCGAACACCCGCGCAGCTACCGGGCGAACTAGCGCTAGGCTGCGGCCCGGGGAGCCGAGCTCGGCCTTGGCAGGGTGAGGACGCGCAGAGAGGAATGGCGGAGCCGAGCCGAGCGAGTTTGTGTCTGCGCCGGCCTCAGTCCAGCCGACCTCCTCGGTCCCCGGGTCGCCTGAGATAGAGCCAGAGATGGAAGAAACAGCGCTCCAAGGGCGGCGCGCGCTGTCCGCCACTCTGGGCCTCGCGCTTCCTCCTGCGTGTTCCGGCAAGGGCCTGGATGCGGCGTTTCTCTGGGTGTGGGATCGAAGGACCTGCCCGGCCTCAGCTGTCCTTCATTTTCAAACGCCGCGCTTGCTGGATCCCTGGCGCGGCCCTGGCTCTGCATTGCCTGCCAGAAAATAGCTCCCTTCCAGCCCTGAGGCCCCTATTTTTCAAGATTATAGAAAAAAGAGTGCACTAGCGTGGTGCGGTCCGGGGCAGCACGCGGACCTCGGATGCAGACACATATGTGCCCTCCCCGAAATGTCTCCCCAGCTTTATAGATCTCGGGGATGGGGGTGGGGGCCTAGTGTCCTCACCAAGATTTGCTTTGAAACCAAGTCTCTTGGGACTGAGGGTCCATATGCTTATACCCAGGCCATAGGGACCGCACAGTGTCCAAAATGGGAACGGATACTCGCAGTGCAGATACTGAGTTCCCCCAGAGAAACAGTCTTTTGACGCAAGGGCTTATTCTTGTTTTCTTGATGCACCGGACTTCCGAATTCCCCCAGGAACGTCTCAGTAAGTAGGGTGTGGGTGTGTGTGGGTGTGTGTGGGTGTGTGGGTGTGGTGTGTGGTGTGTGTAATGGTTCCAGTTTAGTATTCAAAGAACAAATAGGTTTTAGTACATTAAATCGTGTACTTGTTGATACACTTTTTCTATGGATAAGAATGAGATTATCAAATGGAAGATCAGCTATCTCCAAGACAAGGTCGACCTGTCAAGGAATAGTATTTTAATCCCTTCTCATTAAATTAAAAAATAAAAACCTGCACTTCTGTTGATTCTGCATTCTAGTTAGCACACTCATTTTCATAATACAACATTGCCATATTTAGTATCTATATTGCAATTGCATGTCACTCTTCCACAAGACTTTAAGCTTTCCCAAAGCAGGGATATAGTTTTTATTCACCTCTGGTATCCTCAAATCAAGCACAGTACCTGCTGCATATTAAGAACGCAGTAAACGATTACTAAATAATTTCACCCCACTTTCCAGTCCTTAGGAGCGCTGATCCAGCCGCTTTGCGGGAGAAAGATGTGACAGTCTATTTCCGCACAAATTTACAGCCTTAGAAACCCTATAGAGCAGATCTACCCTGTCCTATAGGGTGGCTATGAGTTGGAATGGACTTGACGTCAAAGGGTTTGGTTTTTGGGTCCCAGTTCTTATCTTTCCAGTCGGTGCTAAAAATTTCTTTATGTATGTAAGAAGGAAGTTATGGAGGAATGGGGAGGTAAGGCTCAAACGTACGAAATAAAAGTGAAGGGCATGGGTGTCCATCCTAAAGGATTTTTGCGAAGCAGTAGTAATAGTACACAGAATCAGTTTATTAATCAAGCCCCCTTAGTTTTAGGGTTATTATGAGCAGGAAGCAGGGATGACCTACATTCTTGGGTTATTTTTACAACCAACATTTGGATAAATGTTTTTCCTTTTATTCTTTCTTTCTATAGATCAGGTGTAGTGTAAGATATTAGACTTGAAGTGAAAATGGGTTTTGCTAATCTTTGATACCTTATGTATCTCTAAATTTACTGGTACACCTGGTTAATTTCATATTTCTCAGTTTTATATTTTTCACTGGTATCTTAAGATAAAATAATTTGCAGATATCTAAAATACTTGAGAAAGTGAGTTGCAAGTATTAAATTTTATTTGCTGCATTAATTCTTGATCTTTCAGGTCTCAGTGATACTATTTTCTTTCCTTAACCTTTGAATGTATTCCCCAGCTTCTTCTGTGAGTAAACATTTGAAAACCCTCCACTGTTAATATGTAAGATCAGTACATGTATGTTGTACTAATATTTTAGCTGATACTGTTTTTCATAAGGGGTTCTACTGTGGCCTACTCAGCTTACATAATGGCACTTTAAAAACATTACCATCACTAATGTATTACAAAGTATTCATTCTTCACAACAAACTATCTAGAACATTTTCTATTAATACTAGAAATTTCTCAAAGAGTATGCAATACACAATGAAAATTCTTTTCATTTTAGATGTTTGCATTAGAAAAATATACCTCACTTGAAATATGGTAGTGAAAAGACTAGGCGCTGTACTCAATATCGCTGTTTCTGAATTTCCGCAGACCATTCAGTTGTAAGAAAGATAAGCCTTCTTGTTCTCTTATTCTCTACTACTAGCAAAATACTACTTATATTCTGAACTTTAGGGTTAAGCTCTTGGATTTTTGTAGTACCTATTCTCTTTTGTGCAAGTACTAAGTATTCATTTCTTCCAGATTGTAAATAAAATATGGTTCAGAATGCCATCTCCATTTGAAGCACCAGTAAAAATGCTGTTGATTTAACAACCTCCTTCATTTATTTTAGCATAAATTTCCACTTCTCCGTTGTGATTTTTCATGGACTACTTATTGCTGGTTTTTTTTTCCCCCCTTGACCTACTTTCTTTTCAAGAGCTTTCATGTATATCCTGTTTTCAGTGATGGTGACTTCTGTAGTGTTCAGACGTCTTAAATCACAGAGAAACAGATTAAGTTGGCTAGCACTTACTCTAGAAATGTTTTCGTGGCTTAAAAATCAGTTGGTTACAATGTCCTCAATTTTATTGTGTTTCAATTCTCTTAAGCTATGCGTTTCCTAAGTAGAGTTTGCTCCGTTTTCCAGAATGAGGATTTGAACCTCATTCTGCTCTGACCCAATTGTTATTTTTCTTTGTTGCCTCCACCCCCTAGAAACTGTGTTTCCAAGAGGGAGGTGTTCTTGGGGCTGAAAAGGAGGAAGGAGGAGAGTATAGCGGGAGGCGATCTGTACCTCACGCACTAGATCCCTCCTTCTCCGCCTGGTGAGAAGTCAATTTTGACAGTTCACAGCCCTGCTTTGGCTCTCACGCTTGCGGTCCATGGGTGGATTTTACCTTCTCCCTCTTCCCCTGCTTCTGGCCTGCCTAGAGGCCAACGGCAAATGCATCATTGTCCCAGTCCACCCGGAACTGTCCCTCTCCCGTCCTCTTGGAGGACTGGGGCCTCTGTCCGTAGAAGACTTCGGGGACAGAGGAAAGCCAGGCCAGGCTGGGGACGCTGGAAAGGGCAGCCCTTCCCTAGGATTTTCCCCGTCGGGGCGCCCACGTGACGAAGAGCAGGCCCCCACCGGCCCACCCCTTTCAGCTGCAGCTGCCCACTTCCCGCTCCGGGTAAGTAAACCGTGATTCTCCGCACCGCCCCAACCCCGCCCTTCTTCTTTCCCCTTCCCTTCACCTCCCTCCGGCTCTCTCGCGCCACTCTCCCGGCCCCCCCAGGTCCCCCCCACCCCCATTCCTCCCCACTGAACCCTTTGTACGTGCTCGGCGGCTTGCGAGCGCGCCCAGCACGTGACCCCTCCGAACGTGGCATTGTGTTATCACGTGACCCAGGTGCGTACGCGACGGAGCGGGGTGTGAAGATGGCGGACGAAGAGGCCGAGCAGGAGAGATTGAGCCGCAGCGGAGGCGGCTGCGTAGCGGAACTGCAGCGCCTGGGCGAGCGGCTCCAGGAGCTGGAGCGACAGCTGCGGGAGAGCCGGGTACCGGCCGTGGAAGCGGCCACGGAGTACTGTCAGCAGCTGTGCCAGGTGAGGGCGCCTCGGGGTCCCCCCCCTTCCCCCTGACTAGAGAGGGAAGAGGGCGGTCGAGCGCCAGGCGGAGGAGCGGTGGTGGTCGCTGTCTTGGCATCGTCAGTGCTGTCGCCTGGGCGGAGCGGGGAGTACGAGGAAGGCGCCTTTGTGTGGCTGCCGTTGTGGCGGTTGTTTTTGTCGCCGGCTCCTGGCTGGGGGAAGGGAGTTGTGGTCAGGGCGGAAAATACTCCCTCCCCTTTCCTTCTCCGAACTCGGAACTGCGCGGTCCCCGCGGCTGAGAGATGTAGGCGGCGAGGACTGGAGCTCTCTCCGTTGCAGGGAGAGGGTAAGGTGGGGAATGGAGGCCAGGTCCTTTCTCTCCTCCTCTTCTTATTGTGCACAGAGGATTACCGCGCCCCCGCCTCTGCGCCTCTGTTTCCCACTCCAAAGGGCCTCCGCCCCCAATGGTTTGATTCCTTTGCCTCCCCCTTGCTTTCATCCGTCCCGCCCCCGGCCCCGTCCTCGCTGTCTCTGGGCCTTTGTTGTTCGAATTTCGCCTTAGGACTGAAGGGCCTTTGTTGATGTTCCGAGGAGCAGTCCCCGCCGACCCCTTCTAGCTGGGCGAGACGTTACGGGGTGGGGGGGTTGGGGGGTGGGGAACGGTGGCGAGGTTGTCTCTTTCTACCTTTGCTTGCTTGGCACACCGTTACCTTGGGAAAGATTGCTGTCCTCGGTGGAGTGGAGCTGCCCCTTTGCATGTATCCTAGGGTCGAATGTCCCTTTGGAGTGCTTTATCCAGAGTCTGCTTCTTAACTGATTTTTTCTCTCGAAGAGTACGATTTCCTCGTCCCCCTCCTCCGATTTCTTTGGCTTCCTGGTGAAGCGGGAGAGAGGACTAAGGTTTATGTTGACCTGTGCTTTGGTCAGTTTCAGACCTTTCTTTCCTTTTTATGCCCAAGGACACTGCTTTCCAGTAATTGTTTCCTAACCAGGAATGGGATTGTTAATACACTATCTGCTTATGATAGAAATCTGGAGAGTTTGGATCTACATTTGGACTTAATTTCAAATCCTCCAGTTGTATTTGAAATTTGGAGGTGCTGCTGCTGGCTGTTGTGAAGATTTTTGTTAGTCAATCTGAGAAGGAAGAAGAAAAATCACACTTCATGAAGGTCACATTTAGAGTTAACTTGTGAATGTATCATTGTAGAGAATTTGTTTTGGAAAAATTTTAAACTTCAGGTTGAACAGTGATGGACCATGTTAGCATTTTGGAGTAAGTTTCATTTTCACTTAATTTTTTTGCCTCCAAGTTCTGAAATCTTTCGTTTGTAAGACTAGGGATGCTCGCGCACATAGAAAAAAAATCCATTCCTTTTATGCATTTTATTGTCACGAATTATTTGGTGATTGATCATTATCTTTAAAAAAAAAAACTGAGATCAACTTGTGACTTGTCTAGGACTATATGCAATGTGAAATTTCCTCACTTAAGGTAACAGATCTGATAATTACTTGTGGCAAAATTAAGAGTTTCTGTCATTCCTTTAAATCCTAGTTTTAAAGAATTGTTGAAATTTTTAAATTCGCTACCCTGCCAGTGCCTGCTCGTTCTTAATTGGTCTTTTAGATAATAAAGATTTATTCTGTAAAGAATTATTTCACTAAGATATCTATGATAGGCAATCTTTCATTTATAAGTCATCTTTTCACTCAGTAAAAAGCATTAAAATCTAGGTTTGCTGGAAGACATTTTTCACCTAATAGTGTCCACTGATGTGTTTAAAACAAATTACTGTAAATACTCTTGTTCAGCAGTATTTATAAGCAGGATTAATAATTCTGGAAAAAAAAATCTCATGCTGGACTTTTTTGAGATTATGTGTCATTTGTAAAGTTACCGCTTAGAAAATATTTTTTTAATGGATGAAACAGCATTGTTTTTTGATCAGTATGAAAGTAATTTCCTGTATTAGTCTTAAGTGATTAGTCTGTTACCACATATAAATTGTATTGATTGACTGATGCTACTGACAAAAAACATCAAACAGTAATGAACCAAATGCTGGGTTTGTGAATTTCAAAATAATAAAATATTTCAATTACTACAATCCCACAATTATTTTAATGTATTTGAAAGTGATCTCCATTATTTAATAGATACAGAGTATATGTGATGTTTGATTCCCTCTAGAACATTTTCTGGATTGTTTAAAAAAATAAGTATCCTATTTATTTTAATGATTTTGTCAAATGGAGGGTAACTTGAAACAATTGTTGCCTTAAAATTGTATCCTAGCCTTATTACCTAGCATTTTGATAGGAGGTTGAACAAAGCAGTGGTTAACGTTTACAGAATTTATTGGAGCAATATAAATACAATGCTAGAAATACTAAGAACTATAAATTATGTCTTGCCTTCTAAGCTTAAAATTATTATTTAACTTTTTAATTAAGTTTTCCTGTAAAACTAGGATGTTCACAAGTTTCAAGAAAGTAATAATGAATAAGTATTTGTTACAGTTAGTGGGCTTCACAGTTAATATTTTGTTCATTGTCAGTGTTGATGATAAAGCACTAACGTGCTTGTGTAATCTTCATTGTTGCATATATAAAACTATGCATTAGTTTATATTCTAAAATTTTACTACAGCAAAAGGTGAAGCTGGGAGGATGTAGTGAAACCCACAAAAATAGAAGTTGCTTACAATCCTTAGTTTACAGGTTTTCTTTCCTTTTTGAATGTGGTAGGATAGTAATGGATTTCTTGAGTTCTTGGAAGAGGAATTGAAATGAAAGACATTAAAAAAGTTTTTCTTATTGTTAGCAGTATTGTTTTACCTTTTATATTAGGTTGCTCCCTGGAAGCATGCCCTATATTTGTTTACTTAAATGAGCATTTGCTTAAAGCTTAAGTAGGAGGAGAGAAGGGGAAGGAAGTAGAGGATAGACAAATGCAAGTGCTTATCATAAATCTTAAATATCCTTGTGTCTTTTAAAAATTAGCTTCAATTTGGGTCATATAGCCAAGTCTTACATTCGTTGTTTTAAAAATCAACTTAGAATAAGAATATATGATAACCAGAAATAATTGTTGCATCTGTTTGTTTCAGGATCATTACTATGTATAAACATTGGTCACTGTTGAAACCTCTTGGATTAGTTAATTGTATTAGACTAGGCTAGTATTCAGTCATGCAGCATTTTTATTGAATAGCTACTATGGGCCAGACAACCATGATATGGTCCCTGGCTTCAAGGAGTTTGCAGACTCTGGAGGAAGGTAGCAAATAATTGTTGTGAACTGTGATTTGTAGTTTTTTATCTCTGATGTGAGTGAACCACAGTGGGATATTATTTGTTTGGGAGTTTAAACACAGAAGCATTCCAACAGAGGAGTTGTTCTAAAAGGATTTAAAAATAATCTCCATTTAAAAAATTATTCCACTGTAGTAGTTCAAGAATGATTTCTTGGGGCAAGATGTGTGCTTACAGCATTATATACTAGGCCAGATGATTGACTGATAATACATGAGTTATTACCATTGGCGCAGTGGTTAAGTGCTTGGCCGCTAACCAAAAGGTTGATGGTTCGAACCCACCAGCTGCTCTATGGGAGAAAGATGTGACAGTCTGCTTCTGTAAAGATTATAACCTTGCAGACCTTATAGGGTCGCTGTGAGTCAGAATGACTTGACAGCAATGAGTTTTTTGTTTGTTTGATATCTTCTGGTGGCTGAAAACTGTTTTAAAAGGTTGAATTGCAGTTGTGGGGGGAAATTTTTATTTATTTCATTCCTTAGTTCATATAAGCAGTGCCTCTCGACTGGGCGTAGTTACTTTTTCCTCCTGCAGTTCTCTCTTCAAGGACATTTGGAAATATGTGGGATCAGTTTTTTGATTGTCTCAATGACTGGGGATGTGATACTGGCATTTAGTGCCCATGGGCCAGGGATCCTGAATTTTCTAAAGTGATCAGGATAGTCCTACACTGTGGAAATGTATTCCTCTGCCAGAATACCTACTGAATAGAAAAAGAATATATTAAGATTATTTTTTAAGTCATTACTGCTTTTTTTCCATAGTTAATATGGAAAAGGTCAGGGTAAATGATCTTCAACCATATTTAAATATAATTCACACTGAATGTGAGAGGTCAAGAAAATTTCTACTTCTTTGCAGAAATTACAAGCAATTACTTAAACAATTATTAAAACGATTAAGTTTTACTAGGTTAAAGAAGGTAGCAAATTCAGCATACTTAATTGTCCTAATTAAAGCAGAGATTTGACCTTTTGATATATTTTTGGAATTCTTTGCTTTTAAAGAAAGTGAATATAAGGACCAGATTAGATTCCATAAAACCAAATGAAACCCACTGCCATGGAGTCAAGCGACCCCGTATGGTTTCCAAGGCTGTAAATCTCTACGGAAGCAGACTGCCACATCTTTCTCCTGTGGAGCCGCTGGTGGCTTCGAACTGCTGACCTTTCAGTTAGCAATTGATTGCTTTCACCACTGCACCACCAGGGCGTCTTAGATGCTACAGGGCATATAATAAGATATCTGAGAGTCTAGTAGGATATAAACTAATAAGATCTGAGATTTGAATATCACTTCAAGATGACAGTTGAAGACATGTCAAGAGACAGTGTATCATTAACAAATTAGTTTTATTTTGAATTCTCTAGATTTTTACTGAAAATGTATTACATTGAAATGGTTAAAAAATCTAAAACTGAGAAAGAGCATACAACGAAGAGTTGATCACCTTCCCATCACAGGCCTCCGGTCACTTTCCACAAAAAGTCACCTGATAGTTTTTTATGCATCTTTCCAGAAATACTGTTTGGTCTTTTCTAAAAAAATTCAAATGAGAACATACTATATACATCTTGCTTTTTTTTTTTTTTTAAATACCTACAAGTGTAGGTTCAAAATCATCCCACAGCTCTGCATGGGAATCTGTGGCTTTCTGTGTGTAATAATTCCAGTCTGTGGCTGTATCTAATTAATCAGTTAATTATTGGTAGATATTTAGGAGAGACAACTTCAATTTTATGAATATTAATTTCAGTGAAGAGTTCAGAGTAAGTAGGAATAAGAACATCAGGCTTGGGTTTCAGGAAAGGCTGTGCTGAGGAGGTAGGATTTGAGCTAGACCTTAGTACCTTAATTAACTATTGTTAATGCCTTGTTGGTACAAGAAATAAAAATCAAAACTGTTAGGAGAGCTACTCCGTATTTGAATTGTGTATTTAAAACAATTCTTTGTGTATTTCTGTTTGATTAATTTGTTGCAAGTTGATTGTTTTGTTCTTTGTCTACATGTTTTGCTTAGCTTTAATTTCAGTGGCTAAAAGCTCTGAGAATGCTTATTTTCCTTAAAAACTATAGACTTTTTTTTTTTAACTATTACAAGCTATTGTAAATAAATTTGTAAGACATGTCTTCAGATCAGAAGGAAAGATGGCTTGCTTGTTAAATAGTGATAATTACTTTAGGTACTGAGGGAGTAATAAGTCATTTAAATTTTAAAAGCTTAGATAATGCTCATGGGAAATAATTTTTTAAGTGTTCATAATTAGTATTATTACATGCTGGAGATATTAAATATTTATAAAAGGGAAGGTTTACTTTTTATTAATGTGTTTGTCACATATCCCATGCAACTTGTAACGTTCTGTTACTTTCTAGGAGAGCAGTTTGATTCACTGTTTTTCATTTGGCATTGAGAGTTGCATAGTGCTGCTCAGAAGACAACTGTTGACTTTTCCCTCTTAACTTTACATTAGAAACAAACAAACAAAAACTAATGGTTAGTCTCTAAGTAGGTATGTTTAGCCAAGAATACATGTTAAAATTCAGTTAATTACACAGGTATTTTATAGTGGCACAGTGGTTAAGAACTCGGCTGCTAACTAAAAAAGTAGGCAGTTCAAATCCATCAGCTGCTCCTTTCAAACCCTTTGGGGCAGTTCTGCTCTGTCCTATAGGGTCACTATAGTTGGAATCGACTTGACGGCAAGAGGGTTTTTTTTTTCCTCGTAATTTATTTTAATTAAATATTTAAATTTCTCCTTATGTGAGAGCACTGAGGCAGCCAGGGAGAATTGTGGAGTGGATCTCTGCCCTCAAAGAGTTTACAAAATACGGTGCATATGTTAATAGTTAAATAACAATATTAGATAGTAAAGTATTTAGTGACAGGTATTATAAATGGAGTATGGCTAAGTACTCAGCTGCTAATCAAAAGGTTAGCAGTTCGAACCCAGCCAGTGGCTCTTCGGGAGAAAGACCTGGTGATCTGCTTCTATAAAGATTATAGCCAAGAAAGCCCTATGAGGCAGTTCTACTATGTCACATGGGATCGCTGTGAGTCTGAATCAACTTGATGGCACACAACAACAAGAGCATCTTGAAATTATTTAGCCAGAAATTGAGAGCAGGAAAGGAAAATACTATTTACAGTGGGTCTCGAAGAGGGGATTTGGATAATCAGAGAATTGAGAAAAATGGGAATAGAAATTTAGAGAAATGGAACAACTGTTCCAGTTATTCAGGGACTAGCAAGTAGGCCATTTTGGCGTCTTAGAGAAAAATATCAGGGATTAGGATGAGAAATGGGATAGGAAAATTTAGATTGGAACCAGACTTAAGAGTTTAGGATGCCAAACCAAGAAGTTTATTTGTTCTTGTAAGTGTAGGTGATGTGCAGTTACATTGCCTAAAAACTCACGCTTCTAAGTCGGGGCATTGAAATGAAAATTAAGTTGGGAATGTTATATAACTTGTTTTTTCTTGAAGTATCCTGTAGCAGTTATTGCTGTGTGACATACTTCTCCAATACTTAGGGGTGTTAAAAGAACAACCATTTTTTTATGATTGCTCACAAGTTTATGGGTTTACTCGGTTGGTTCTGCCTCAGCTGGCAGGTTGTCTGGGATGTGCTAGTCCCACATGATCTCATTCACATGTCTGGTGGCTATCAGGTGGATTGGCCTAGGGACATAAGTTAAAGGTGGTAGCAAGAGACAGCAAGTCCTACTGTACAAGTGATTTTCAAACCTGTGCCTGTGTCATGTTCACTAATTTCCCATTGGCTACTGCAGGTCACATGGTCAAGCCCAACCTCGTGGGAAGGGGACCACACAAGAGTGGGTACAGAGAGATGTGTAGGCTCTTCTATTTATAAAATGTTCTACAGTATTTACAGTCTTATATAATTTTTTAGCTCTCTAAGTCATACTTTCTTTGTCCGAAAAAAATAAGGCTAGAGGGGAGGGGGATGATACTACTTACCTTATACAGGGTGAATGAGGAGATAGTGATTCCTTAGGGGCAGTTTCTGTAACAATCTAACACATACTCCATTTCCTTTTACTCCCCACTATAGTTCTAGGTATTTTTATAATTCAGATTTTAAATTCTCTTCAGTGGAGTGCTGCCAAGGAGCCCTGATGGTGCAGTGGTTAAGCGCTTGGCTGCTAACCAAAAGGTCTGTGGTTCAAAACAGTGGGCCCACAGAAGAAAAGATCTGACAATCTGCTCCAGTAAAGATTACAGCCCAGGAAGCCCTATGGGGCAGTTCTACTGTGTCCTGTAGATTCGCTATGAGTCGAAATCGACTCGATGGCACACAACAGCAACAGAGTGCTGCATTTGCTTTCTTTCTTGTCACCGACTTCTGTAATCAAAGCACATTTTACTGGTGCTTTTAGGTTGCTGCCTTTCTAAATTCTATATCTAAATAGAAGAAAAACATCCCACTGCCAGTGCTGTAACTTTGGAAAATTCATGGAATGATTTCTTTATATATCAGGGTTCTTTACCTTAATAGTAAGCCTAGTAGTAATTTGGTGTTTTGTATTGCTTCTATCTGTACAGTCTAATAATAGCATCCTAGTTCTTGTCCTAATCTTTGGCATTGTTGTAACTGATGAACTTGCTTTAACCTTCGTTTCAATTTGGGAAATTCCCCGAAGTCCTGCTTTTATGTTGTCCTCCTCAGTGGTGATCCGTTGCTTGTAACAGTGTGTCTAAAATTTGAGAATTTTGCAGAAACCCAAGAGGATGAGTCTCTAGATCACAGAGTTACAAGTTTTTGACCTCAACTCATAGTAAAATGTAACAATTAATAACTTCTCCACTTGTCAGCTGAAACAGAAGTATCACAAAACAGTACTTAGCCTTATTATGTGTGATGCATTCTCTTTTCATTTATTTTAAAAAAAAAAAAACTTGATTTTATGACCCACTAATAAGTCATAACCAACAATTTGAAATAAACTGCTTTGGGAGATCACTGGAATCCAATTTAGTAGTAAACACAGAGGCAGGCAGGACAGACCCTGAGTTAAAAAGTGGCCTTCTAGTCTAGTTGATCCAGAACATTCTTACATTTTATTTAGGAGAAGAATCAAAATTAAAATACTGCTTTAAATTTTATATAGTGAATGCAAGGAACCCAGCATATGCCCACAGAACTCAATTTAGTTAATCCTGGTTACAAAAATGGCATGGCAGGGGCATCTGACCTCCTCTAACTTCACAAGGAGGAAGGAGAATCAAGATCAACAGCCCAAGGCTAATTCCTATGAAGCAGAAGTCAGACATACCTCCTCTCTCCAAATTTTTTACCAATTCTGACACCAGCCACCCCTCCCATGGCACTCTGCTTCTCTGCTGGATGTGATAATTCATTGCAGCGGCCACACAGAACTCACAGACCATACTCACAGTTATGGGGTTTATTAGGGAAGTAACAGGTTACAATTCAGGATCAGGAATGACTCAGGATACAGTTCTTCAGTCAGGACAGGTTCTTGACCATGCCCACAGGCAGGCATCTCCCTGGCCCTCGGCCTCTCAGCCCTCAGCACCTGGGGCCTCTTGGGCTAGCTGGCCTCTGTGCTGCTTGGACAAGTGTTACAGAGCTCTTCAGTTCCACCAGTAAGTACCTATGGTTACGCCACTCTGCCAGTAAGCCTCGGCCTGAAGGCACTCAGCTCTTTTGCTTTGTGGGTCTGCAAGCCTAGCTCCTCTGTCAAGTGCCCAGAGGCACTCTACCCCACCAGAAAACCTCCTGCCTGAAGACACACAGCTCTCTCGCTCTGTGGGTCAGCATACTTGCTGTAAACACCTTGCTCTGTGGGCCAGGAAACCCACTGCACCATCTCGCGCTGGTCTCCTGGTTCTGCTGCTGCTGTTTCACTGCCGCTGCTTCTCACCGTCTTGTGCTGTCTCAGGTGTTACAGCTTTCTCTGTCTCCTAGGTCTAGGATGTTCTCAGCGCAGTGACCCCAGGTCCAAAGGACACACTCTGCTCCCATCTTTTCTTGGTGGTAGTGAGGTTCCCCCCCGCAACTCTTTCCACCTCTAGGATGACTCATTTTAAGCCCAGTAGGATAGCAAAACTGACCAGTCCCTTTGTTAGAGTTCCATATACCTTATTTGCATGGTCCTACCCCCACAAGGGTGCCGTGCACCTTATGTGTCTTATTAGCAAGCTTTCCAGTCCCTTGGTGGGCCACAAGCACCTTATTTGCATAGCCCTACCCAGTCTTTCGGTGGGAAACAACACCACAGTTAGAAAGGCCATATAAAAGAGATCCATCGCACTGCACTGGTACATAGGGTAAAATCTAAATTTAAGCTTTATCCCAGTGCTCTCCCTCCTGTTTTTTGTTTACTTTTTTCAGCCTTACCTTAGATTACTCTTGTACAGGAACTTTCTGCTCCATCTAAATTGTTTTATCCCTCACAAGTATATCTGTTCATTTTACTACCCTGTGACTGTGTAGAGGAGGTATGTTACATAGTGGAAAGTCAAACAGCTTTGAATTCTAACGTGAGCTCCCCTACAATCTTCCTATATAATCTTTAGCTGTGTTAGTCATGGTTTCTTTGTCTGAAAAAATACGGGTAGAGGGGAGGGGTATGATAATATTTACATCATACAGAGTGGTTGTGGAGATAGTGATGAAAGCATCTGGCACAAGGAAGATACTATAAATAAATGATACGGTTCTTGAGTCATTTTCAGTTCTACTTGTACCTTAAAGCCCTGCATGATTTCATCTTTTCTGGTCTGCATGTGCCCATTGAGATAGTTCTGACTTCTGTCACTGACCTCTATGATGTTGCTTGGATATCATGGATCTTCCAGTACAATTTAATTTAATTTGACTTATTTTCAATCTATTTAAGAATTGATTTGCCAACTTTGTCAGTTTTTGGTTAGGAAAATATGTATATATGGGTTACCATCTGCATGTGTTGCTTTATTTCTGATACTCATATAGCTTAACTTGACATCTTTTTATGCTGTATACCCAAGTAGTTTGGGTTCTCTCATTGCACCTATAGTGCCTTGAATGTAGTACATTCTCAGTATCTGAGTTTTCCCCTCAGAGCTTTATTTATTAGCCCTAAACTAGTATGAACACTGTGAATTTTGATTTGCCCAAGGTCTCAGTATATGGTCTGAGTCCAGATCCAATTCAGTATACTTTGCTGCCTGCTCTCCAGTGTTCTATCGTTGTTAAAGAGTCACTTGACTCTTTTCTTGAAATATAGATTACGCTACTCCGTATTTGTTTTTTTAAACTAGAAAATGAATTAAGGAGGCAGGAAAAATCAACATTTGTTATTTATTCCATTAACATTGTATGCTTAATTTGTGTCAGACACTATACTGTTTACATAGGAAAAATAGTTGGTAATTCAGTGAAGGATTTGCAAAACTTAAATTTCTGAAGGCAATCCTGAATCTTTACTTTTTCTTTTCTAAGTACAGGTTCTTCATTTAACGTAAAACTGACTCTTAAATCTTTGTTTTAATGATATCCTTGCTAGGAGGTTAGTACGTTTAGTTTTTCTGTAGCACTCATGAGATTGGGGAGAATCATGTTTGTCAAATATGTTTTGCTGCTCTTTATGCAGTTAAGGAAGTAATTTGAACTAAGATTGTGTCGGAATTTTTGGCTAATTCAGATAAAGTGTATTTGGTTAGTAAAATTAAAATCACTAAGTAGACTTTTATTTCATATAGACAAAAAACTAACATTTGGTTAAAATCTTCTGTATAGAAATACTCCACCAAATGGCGTTTGGAATTAAAGTAGATATGAATGTTCAGAGTGCAAACCCTTTCTTTACCCATAAAAGCAGAACAAAAATAGCACTTCTTAAAGCTGTTCTACATTATCTCTGGCTGAAGGCTCTCTTGCCCTTACTCAGACTATTGTCTAAAATCAGTAATGTTATTTTGCATACAATTATAAGAAATTTAGCTAATTTCCACAGTCTGCAAAAAGGGTAAAGCGTGTAGTTAGAGGCAAGGCCTAGCAGATCAAAGAAGAGAATTAATGTTCAAAACAGGCACTGTTAGATGCTTTACAAAAAATAAATAGTTTAATTTGAAGAGCTGTGAGATCATAGAATTGAAGAGCCATTTAGTCTTGTTAAACATCTCATTTTACCCAAATTGTCTTCTGGGATCTCATCATTACTATATAATACTTATATAATATGATCTTGAATCATTATAAAATGTTAAAATTTTATTAGCCGTTGTTTAAAGAAGGCTGAGGTATATGGTTAAATGGCTAAAACTAACCATCGCTTTAAAAAGTGGTTCTCAGATTATTTGGAAAATTTATTCATGTGGAACATCTGGCATCCTTATTGATGCCTAAGATAGTACGTGAATGTTACATATTAGCTTCATAGCTCCTAGATATGGGTTTTATATTTAAAATAAATAATGTAAATTTAGAAGCAGTGTTGATAATTGGTTTCATCCCCATCCCAATCAGTTTTATAGGGATATCAGAAAGCTGTCTTATATAAAGCATTTAAATTAAGTCTTGAAGTAATTTTGAATTACCAAAGTTAATTGAAGCATATTTTTTTTTTGTTTATTGTAGTTTAAGTGAAAGATTACATTTCAAGTTAGTCTCTTATACAAAAATTTATACAAACATTGTTATGTGACCCTAATTGGCCTCCCTGTACTGTGACAGCACGTTCCTCCTTTCCGCCCCTGATTTCCCATGTCCATTCAACCAGCTCCTAACTCTCTCTGCCTTCTCATCTCACCTCTGGACAGAAGCTGCATTTAGTCTTCTTGAGCTAAGAAGTACATTCTTTGCAAGTATCATTTTATGTCCACAGTCCCGTCCAATCTTTGTCTAAGAGTTGGCCTCAGGAATTGTTTTAGTTCTGGGTTGACAGAGTCAGGGGGCCGTGCTTTCTGGGGTTCCTCCAGTCTCAGTCAGACCATTAAGTCTGATCTTTTTACTAGAATTTGAGTTCTGCACCCCACCTTTCTCCTGCTCCATCAGAGACTCTGTTGTGTTCCCTGTCAGGGCGGTCATTGGTGGTAGCCGGGCACCATCTAGTTCTTCTGGTCTCAGGCTGATGAAGTGTCTGGTTTATGTGTCACTTTCTGTCTCTTAGGGGCTAATACTTTCCTGGTGTCTTTGGTGTTCTTCATTCTCCTTTAGTCCAGGTGGTTGGGACCAATTAATGCATCTTAGATGGCCGCTTGCAAGTGAAGCAGATATTTTTGTGAGATTGAGAGCAAATTATTTCCAGTAAATAGAGATGATTTTGCTACTTCTTTTAGTTAAGCCATTATCATCAAAACGAGGTATTTAGAATTTTTACTTAAGATAAATAGTTTACCTTCTGTATTTTTCTGTATAAATGTGCAGTCATTTTTAGAAAAACAAGCACATGTTCTTGAAGTTTTCCTAATTTTTGCAACTATGGTAGGTCTCAGTCAACATGAAAAACTTCATTATATGTTTAACTCAGAAGCATTAACATCTTACCAATTTATATCGTAAAATATTCAAATTACGATTTTCGATTTCCTAAACAAAACTTTCGAAAGATTTTATCATTTCAAAAGAATGAAACAAAGTTTAATAAAATACTTACTAAAAGATTGATACTTCAGTAATTTGAATCTAGTAACTTACCTTTGCATAATGAATCCATAATTGAATATTTTAAACCTCTGTTGTGGGGGAGAAAAATTAAGCATTTTACCTATCTAAAATAGGATATTGCATATCATATAGCATAACATTGTGCATAAAATTGATATTCTCAAACAAATTGACCATGAAGTTCATCATCAGTGTGAAGGTATTTTACAGTAAACATAACTGAGTGCTTGTGTCATAATTACTGCTTTTTCAGTAATTAAGGATTAAGCCTAGTAGGTAATATTGAATATGTTGGCAAGAAGTGAGTCAGACTTAGTATATTCAGTAATGTGACTTACTTATAAAATATTTCTGAAAAGGCAACCTGATGTTGCAGATGCTGCCTAAATAAATTATTTCTAACACCAAAAGACCTTTGGGCGTTTATCTATCTTGAATGAATAGATTCATCATATATAGGTCTTACTTTACTTGAGAAAAAAATTATGTTATCATCCTAGATTCTGCCTTTCATATATACTTTGCTTGACAACACATTAGATATTATGAGTTAACGTCTTGGAATTCTGCGTATGCTGGTTCTGATTTTCACATTATTGTTCATTCTGACCCTCGGCATGCTACTTATAATTCTCTCTTGTTTCTTTATTTTTAAAATAGACAAAATAAAGACCTGTTTTTTTGTTAAGAGGAGAATTCAACAAAGACATTTATTTAAAATGATTGTAATATAAGGTAATATTTTCATTTACACTTATACTGTTTTGGAAACACCTTTGATGTTTTATGTATGATGCTAACCTAGCATAGTTTTAAAACATTAATAATTGCATTATTTTCAAGTCACTTATTATCACTTTGAAAAATAACATTAAATTACTGATTTATCTACTTGTTTGAAGCCTACATTTAGAGGAGGCAGAGTTAGATTTCATAATAATTTATGAAAGATGCTTTTTTCTTTGAAAAGGGGGGAGATGAGTTGATGTGTATGCCTGTGTGCCAGGAGATTATTGACTTTACAGTTGAAACCTCTTCTTTGTCCAAAATTTTAAATTGAGGATTTCAAAGGCTCGAGATGAAAGAGAAGCTACAGTTACATAGTAGCTTGAAGTACAGATTTTGGACCATGATTTGAATTCCAACTTTGTCACTTCCTGTGGGACTTAAGGATTGTTTTTTTGTGTCTCTGTATATGGACTGTATATACATAGTTTGTAATAATATCTGCCTTAAAGTTATGTGATTGTTAAGATGTTGGAAATGCACAGTAAATGTTAGCTCTTATTGATTTAAGAGGACTAGATTAGAAACTTTACTTCATAAAAGTACATTAGTCTTAGTGTTAATAAAATATTGTTTAGTTTATCATCTGTGTAGGGGTTTTAATTTTTTTTAAAATAAATAGTGGAAATCACATTTTCCTCCAGAGTCTTACCTGATGCCTTGATGTATAAAACAGAAAAATAGAGCTGCTGTAATTGAAGTGGTACCTCTGCAGAACAGTTAGGTAAGTAATAGTCTACAATGTAGCACCATTGCCAGAAGTTGTTAAGGGAGTTCAGGTATAATTCTCTTTTGACGTTATTTTCTTCCAAAACAAGTGTTTTTTCTAATTTTTCATCCCTCCATTGCTTTCTTTTCTTTACTCTCCCAAAGACAGTATTTTTGTCTTGTTGTAGTTGTTAAATGCCAATGAGTTGGTTCCAACTCATGGTGACCCTATATACAACAGAAGAAATACTGCCTGGTCCTCTGCCACCGCCACAGTTGTTGCTGTGTTTGAGCCTGTTGTTGCAGCCAGTGTGTCAGTCTGTATCATCAAGGGTCTTCCTCTTTATTGCTGACCATCTACCCTTACCAAGCATGATGTCCTTCTTCAGGAACTGGTCCCTCCTGTTAACATGTCCAAAGTACATGAGACGAAGTCTTGCTATCCTTCCTTCCAGGGAGCAGTCTGGCTGTACTTCTTCCAAGACAGACTTGTTCATTTTTCTGGCACTCCATGATATATTCGCTATTCTTCACCAACACCATAATTCAAAGGCATCAGTTCTTCTTTGGTCTTCCTTATTCATTGTCCAGCTTTCACATGCATATGAGGCGATTGAAAATACCATGGCTTGAGTCAGATGCACTTTCGTCTTTAAAGTGACATCTTTTGCTTTTGAACACTTTACAGAGGTCTTTTGCAGCAGATTTGCCCAGTGCAACATGTCGTTTGATTTCTTGACTGAGGCCTCCATGGGCATTGATTGTGGATCCAAGTAAAAAGAAATCCTTGACAATTTCACTCTTTTCTCCATTTATCATGATGTTGCTTATTGGTCCAGTTGTGAGGAGTTTTTTCATTTTTATGGTGAAGTGTAATCATACTGAAGGCTGTAGCCTTTAATCTTCATCAGTAAGTGCTTCAAGTCCTCTTCCCTTTCAGCAAGCAAGGTTGTGCCATGTGCAAATCATAGGTTGTTAACGAATCGTCTGCCAATCCTCATGCCCCATTCTTTATATGGTCCAGCTTCTGGGATTAGTTGCTTAACATGCAGATTGAATAAATCTGGTGAAAGGATACAAGCCTGATGCACACCTCTCCTGATTTTAAACCACACAATATCCCCTTGTTCTGTTCAAATGACTGCCTCTTGGTCTATTTACAGGTTCCTCATGAGCACAATTAAATGTCCCAGAATTCCCATTCTTTGCAGTGTTATCCATAATTTGTTACGATCCACAGAGTCGAATGCCTTTGCATAGTCAGTAAGACACAGATAAACGTCTTTCTGGTGTTCTTTGCTTTAAGCCAGGATCTATCTGACATCAGCAATGATGTCCTTGGTTCCATGTCCTCTTCTGAATCCTGCTTGAATTTCTGGCAGTTCCCTGTCAGCGTAGTGCTACAACTGTTTTTTAATGATCTTCAGCAAAATTTTACTTGAGTGTGATATTAATGATATTGTTTGATAATTTCTGCATTCTGTTGGATCGCCTTTCTTTGGAATGGGTATAAATATGGATCTCTTCCAGTTGATTGGCCAGGTAGCTGTCTTCTGAATTTCTTGGCATAGACAAGTAAACACCTTCAGTGCTGTGTCTGTTTAACATTTCAGTTGATATTCCGTCAGTTCCCGGAGCCTTGTTTTTTTGATGGTTCCTTCAGTGCAGCTGGAACTTGTTCCTTCAGTACCCATCAGTTCTTGATCATATGCTACCTCCTGAAATGGTTGAACATCGATCAGTTCTTTTTGGAACAGTGACTGTGTATTCCTTCCATCTTCTTTTGATGCTTCCTTCATCATTCAATGTTCTGCCCATAAGTCTTTCAGAATTGCAGCTCAAGGCTTCAATTTTTTCTTCAGTTCTTTCAGCTTAAGAAATGCTGAGTGTCTCTTCTCTTTTGATTTTCTATCTCCTGGTCTTTGCACACTTCCTTATAATGCTTTGCTTTATCTTCTCAAGCCGCCCTTTGAAATCTTCTGTTTAGCTCTTTTACTTCATGGTTTCTTCCATTCATTTTAGCTACTCTGCGTTCAAGAGCAAATTTCAGAGTCTCTTCTGAAATCCATTTTGGTCTTTTCTTTCTTCCCCATCTTTTTAACGACCTTTTGCTTTTTTCATGTATGATGTCCTTGATGTCATTCCACAACTCGTCTGATCTTTGGTCATTAGTGTTCAATGTGTCAAATCTATTCTTGAGATGGTCTCCTGATTCAGATGGAATATAATCAAGGTTATATTTTGGTTCTCGTGAACTTGTTTTAATTTTCTTTAGCTTCAACTTCAACTTTCATAGGAGCAGTTGACAGTCTGTTCCGCAGTTGGCCCCTTGTCTTGTTCTGACTGATGATACTGAGCTTTTCTCGCATCTTTTTCCACAGATTTGATTCCTGTGTTTTCCATCTGGTGAGGCTGTATAGTCACCGTTTATAGTGTTGAAAAAAGGTATTTGCAATGAGTAGGTTGTTGGTCTTGCAAAATTCTGTCGTGAGATCTCCAGCATCATTTCTTTCACCAAAGCTATATTTTCCAACTCTGCTTTGTTTCCAGCTTTTGCATTCCAATCACCAGTAATTATTAGTGCATCTTGATTGCATGTTTGATCAATGTCATACTGCAGAAGTTGATAAAAATCTTCCATTTCCTAATCTTTGGCCTTAGTGGTTGGTGTGTCAGTTTGAATAATAGTTGTATTAACTGGTCATCCTTGTAGGCATATGGGTATTATCCTGTCATGACAGCATTGTACTTCAGGGTAGATCTTGAAATGTACTTTTTGATGATGAATGCGATGCCATTGCTCTTCAGTTTGTCGTTCCTGGCATAGTAGACCATGTGATTGTCAGATTCAAAATGGCCAATACCATTTCAGCTCAGTAATGCCTACGATATTGATGTTTATGTGTTCCATTTCATTTTTGACAACTTCCAGTTTTCCTAGATTCATACTTTGTACATTCCACATTCCAGTCATTAATGGATGTTTGCAGCTGTTTCTTCTCATTTTGAGTCGTGCCACATCAGCAAATGATGGTCCTGAAAGCTGTACTCCATCCATGTCATTAAGATCAATTCTACTTTGAGGAGGCAGATCTTCCCCAGTCATATTTTGAATGGCTTCCAACCCGAGGAGCTCATCTTCTGGCACTATATCAGACAATGTTCCACTGCTATTCATAAGGTTTTCACTGGCTAATTTTTTTCAGTAGTAGACAGCCACTTTCTTCTTCCTAGTCTGTCTTAGTCTGGAAGCTCAGCTGAAACCTGTCCACCCTGGGTGACCGTGACCCTGCTGGTATTTGAAATACCATTGGCATAGCTTCCAGCATCACAGTAACACAAGTCACAACAGTACAACAAACTGACAGACATGCCAGTAGGACTTTGTCTTAGAAACATAATAAAGCTAAAAGTCTTTTTTAAAAAAGTGAAATAAAAAATATGGACTTTTCAGTGATGGCTTTATGATGTTTTTGTCTTAGAGACATAGTAAAGCCATCACTGATAACGTCCATGTTTTTTATTTATTTTTTAAAGACTTTAAGTTGTTTGCTTTTGTCTTACGTACTAAGGCACATTAAATAAAATCTTTTTTTTTTTTTTTTTTTGTGCCTAAGGTTTTAAATAACTTATATTTCTCTGGAAATATGATACTGATGTGTACATAGGATGAATAGGGATATTGTACTTTTTTCTCCCTTTGTTTTAGGATCCTGATCAGAACTTTTGGTAGTGGTAGTCAGTCACCATCTAGTTCTTCTGGTCTCAAAGTAGAGGAGGCAGTAGTTTGTGGAGACAGCCCTGTAATCCGGTTTTCTATGATTCTTGGGTTTCTTTCTTTTTCTTTTGTTCCAGATGAATAGAGACCGGTAGTTGTGTCTTAGACATTCACTCATAAGCTTTTAGGATCCCAGACACTACTCACTACACTGGGAGGTAGAACGTAAACTTTAAGAATATAATTTGTTCTTATACTGTGGCTTGCATGTCCTCCTTCACCGCTTTCTTGTTTAAACTTTCTTCCTTAGTATTTCTTGTATCAACCCGATTTCTCTATATCTCCTTCCCACAATCTGTGATAAAATTGTTGTTAGCTGCCTTCCAGTCAGTGCCCACTTATAGCAACCCTGTGTACAATGGGAACAGACCTTTGTGATCCATAGAGATTTCATTGGCTGTTTTTTTTTTTTTTTTTGGCAGTAGATCACCAGACCATTATTCCTGGTCTGTCTTAGTCTGGAACTTCTACTGAACCTGTTCAGCGTCACACAAGCCTTCACTGACATGGGTGGTGGCTGTGCTTGAGGTGCATTGGCCAGGAGTCAAACCTGGGTCTCCCACATAGAAGGTGAAAATTCTACTACTTAACCAGTGATAAAAGTAAGCATTTCAAATCCTGTGTTATGATTTCATGAGACTTTCCTATACTTTTAAATTGATTCTATAACTTACTCTTTTCATTGAACTATGTATGTTTTTCTGATTTTTATCACAGTTTCTCTGTACTAAGATTGTGTTCGTCTCCCCCCACCCCCTTATTGAATCTCTTTAAAAGCAGGGACCGTGCCCTTATTTTGCTCTGTGGTCGGTAATTAAATCTTGTTGAATGATTATCTTCTCTGTACTCCTTGAAAAAGTGGTCTTAATCTGGGGGAAGGGAATGAATTTTGTGCATTTGAGAAACCATTCCTTACTGAAATTAAATTTCTCTGACCGTTCTTATTTCATCTCAGTTCTGACATTGGATATCTGTGTTCAGGACAAGGATTGACTTTGATCAAGGACTTACAGCTTTTATAAAGCAAACTTGAGTGTATATTGTTGTTAGTTGCCCTCGAATCTGGCTCATGGCAACTGTATGATTAATAGTCCTCTGAATAGCTTACATTTACTAAATGCTTACTGTGTGCCAGGAAATATTTAAGTTTGTGTGTGTGTATGTGTGTGTGTGAGAAAGAGAGAAATTAACTCATGTAATCCTCATCAGCCCTGTAAAATAGGTAGTCACTATCTTTCTTCATGTTTCTTAACCTCTCTTAGATTTTCCATCTCTTGGGGCAGCATTCTAGGTAATTTCCTTGTATCTATGGAGCTCTGGTGGCGTAGTGGTTAAAGAGCTCAGCTGCTAACAAAAGGTTGGCAGTTCACATCTACCATTCTCTCCTTGGAAACCCTATGGAGCAGTTCTGCTCTGTTTTGTAGGGTCACTATGAGTTGGAATCAACTCGACAGCAGTAGGTTTTTTTTTTGTTATATATATTTTTATATATATACCCTTCACTAGTTTTGTTCCTCTAGAGACCCCAGGCTAAAAGAAGTCCCTTTATTAAATAATAGTTTTTTTTTTAAAACATAAATTTAATAGAAGTTTTATTTAGTTACTTATTTTTTCCTGTACTTCAGTTTTATACTCTTGTTTGAAGACCACTGGTTTATAGTGCTACAAGTAGCTGAAGTTTCTGAAATATATTATCAAATACTATCCTTATTTATCTACCCCGTTCCCAGAGTGTATTAGAGAAGTGACAGCAACAGCACTCAGTCAAATTTTTTTTTTCATACTTTTAGTGAAATTTAATGTGTATTTGCAGTTCATTTGTTGCATCATGCTTTATTCTTTATGAGACCCTTGAGTATTGTGTGTGCCAGTTATCAGATACTTACCCCTCTCAGCTATAAATCAACCCTTCATATTTGTTCTTCAGTATTGGAGAAACCTTTAAGTATTTCTCCTTTGCAGTAAACACAATGTTAAGCTTTTAAGTAGAGGATGTTGGAGGGACTTTGCACAAGGAACCAAACCCATTGCCGGCGAATCGATTGCAATTCATAGTGACCCTACAGGACAGAGTAGAACTGTCCCATAGTTTTTCCTAGGCTGTAGCGGAAGCAAACTGCCACATCTTTCTTCCGTGGAGCAGCTGGTACATTCCAACCACCAGCTTTCACTTGGCAGCCGAGTGCTTAACCACTGCTCTACCAGTGCTCCTTTGCACAAGGAAGTGGCTTCTGTTTTTCTTTCTTTTTGCTCCTAGCAGCACAGGTATGGGGATAGATCCCAGAGTGCAAAGACTGTTGATGAGCTCACAGCCCCAGCCTTGACCCAGTAACCACCTCACTGTAGTTCTTCCGATATGGACACGGCACACCCCCAGACCTCTTGCCTCCCTGCTGGAGAAGTCCCAACACCCTGACTTCCCCTCCATTCCTCCTTACACTGCAGGGGTTTGTTTCCCATGGCCCTCCTGATACAGGCAGTGTAGGCAGTCAGGCTCACCATTCCTCAGTTCCCTTTGCTGCTCACCTGTCAGCCAGTTAGATCTTGAAATCTAGCAGACTTCTTTGCCATCTAATGGGCCACAACCAGGAATGGATTACTCAGTAAGCCAGGTAAGCTCATGCTTAGGGCTTCAATAAAACCAGGTCACCAGTTGTCCAAAGCAAAGACCTATAGATGCCAAGCAGACAGGACACAAGGAAAAGCGAGCGTGGTAGTGGAAGGGAACTGGCAGGCTACTAAATGAAATTGATACCAGCTCCAGTGCGTGAGAATATGCAGGCCATAAATAAGTTTATACAGGGTTGTGAGGGCGCCCACGTGCAAGGTTGTTTAAGCTTTGAGGCCGCTACCACTTCAGCACCTGCATTGACATCTGTCTCCTACGGTCCCCTCCTGTGTAATTGAAACTCTCTATCTTGGCAAGCCTCTTGGGAATATACTATTTCTTTCGAATAAATAAGAGGTGGGGGTGAGCTGTTGTGTCTAACTCTTGCTATATTCACCCACTAAAAATTTTATAATCCAATTAATCTCATTCTGCTAAAATGGCATATGCCACTTTTGCGTTCAATCACTAATATTATAGTCACATCTAAAAAGAAGTTACGTCATGGATAGCTAAGACATGCACACACAAATAAATATAAAACTCATATATCCTGAATGTGTGAGTAAGCAGAGGAGGGGACACTATAGATTATCACAGTGTTTAGGGCCCTCATATGCCTTAATCCGGCCCTGGCTGCAACCAACCTTCTCCAACAAGATCTGAATCTTAGCCTTGAGGAAGGCCGCCTCTTCCAAGTTTATTCCTTCCTTGGGTATTCTCACTAAGCCGTAGGGTATTCTTTAAAGTTCACCTTACACATGTATAGTTACTTTCCTGTTATGGTTAATAATTCTTTATATGAAACACTCCCTGTTCCAGTTACTTCGTGGTATCTGTTTCTTAATTGGACCCTGTATTAGTCAGGGTTCTCCAGAGAAACAGAACCAGTAGGATTGTGTGTGTGTGCGCGCGCGCACACACACACACAAATCGATCTATCAGTTGGCTTTAAGGAATTGGCTTATATGATTGTGGGGGCTCGCAAGTCCAAAATCTATACATTTGGTGATAGGCTGGACACTCTGGCAGTTTTGTATCTGAAATTGGTAGACCAGGCAGTGGGCTAGAAACTCTGGAAGAATATTTGTGTTACAGTTTTGTGCATAACTCCTTCTCCCTTGGGAAACCTTAGTTTTTGCTCTTCAGGCCTTTAACTGATTGGATTAGGCCTACCCATATTATGGAGGATAAGCTGCTTTATTTAGAGTCAACTGATTGTAAATGTTCAGTAAATGTAAATACCTTCATAACAGCATCTAGACTAGTGTTTGACTACCTAATTGGGCACCATAGCCTACCCAGGTTGACACAAAATGAACCATCACAGACCCTGTCTGGTACACTGGGTTAAAATGAGTTAAATTATATAATATCTTCTTGTATGAAAACTGTAGATTAGTACCAGTGCATCCTCCCCCACTCCATGGCATGTTTCTTTTATTTGCTACCATGGAAACTAGTTTTGGTATTAAAAAATTAAAATACCGTAGTTGCAAATGCAGTTATACACTCTAGTGGGATAACTGTGCAGGAGTAGTCCTTAGAAGTCATTGGTCCCTCTTACTGTATGGCGTAGAAGAGAATGAAGGAAACCAACAACTCAAAGAGGAAACTAGTCCACAGGACTAATAGTTCACGTGAACCACAGCCTCTTCTAGCCTGAGGCCAGAAGAACTAGCTGGTGCCTGGCTATCACTACCGAACATTCTGACCAGGGACACAATAGAAGGTCCTGGATAGAATGGGAGAAGAATGTAGAACAAAAGTCAGGTTCCTAAAAAAGACTGGACTGATAGAGACTAAAGGAAGCCCCAAGACTGTTGCCCTAAGGTACTGTATTTGACTTGGAACTGAAGCCATTCTTAGAGGTTTCCTTTCAGCCAAATAATAGATTGGCTTATAAAATAAACAGTATCACCTGTGAGAATATGCTCCTTTAAACAAACAACTATACAAGACCAAATGGTCAACATTTACCCAGAAGCAAAGGTGAGAAAGCAAGGAGGGGCAGGGAAGCTAGATAAATGGAAACAGAAGAAACAGAATGGAAATAATGAGAATGCTGATACATTGTGAAAATTGTAAACAATGTCACGGAACAATTTATGCAAAAATTGTTAAATGAGAACCTAATTTGCTGCATAAACTTTTACCTAAAACCATAAAATATTGAAAAAACTTAAAATAGTGCCGCTTTTATTGGCAGGGAGTGGGGGAGGAGTCATCCTTGGTCCCCAAAATGGTTGAGATGAGGGAATGGAAGAGTTGTACTTTTACAGTTAAATATCTGTTATGCTTTAATATAGACAAACAGGAAACATGAAATGAGAACTTTTCAATACCATTATTAGTATATTTGGTAGCTCAAAAAATTTCCATTTGGTCATTTCTTTTTTAATAAATTGGAAAATGACAGTTATGTGAATTATCTTTTTAAAATTTCCTCAAGTAGGAGGTTGG
Organism: Trichechus manatus latirostris; assembly: GCF_000243295.1. Classification (NCBI taxonomy): domain Eukaryota; kingdom Metazoa; phylum Chordata; class Mammalia; order Sirenia; family Trichechidae; genus Trichechus; species Trichechus manatus. The sequence continues at coordinate 1,823,824 of NW_004444162.1, forward strand.
GTTAAAAGAAAAGAACACCCACACTCCCAGGGGATGTGGGGTTGGTGAAGAAGGAAGACACAAAAGAAATGTTGAAAAATTTAAATATTACTTAAATTTTGTTGTTGTTAGGTGGTTCCAACTCATAGCAACCCTATGTATAACAGAATTAAACACTTCCCAGTCGTGTGCCACCCTCACAGTTGTTTCTGTGTTTCAGCTCAGTGTTGCAGCCACTGTGTCAGTCCTTCTCATTGAGGGTCCTCCTCTTTTTCAGTGACCTTCTGCTTTACCAAGCATGATGTCCTTATCCAGGGACTGATCCCTCCTGATGACATGCCCAAAGTACGTGAGACGAGATCTCACCATCCTTGCTTCTAATGAGCATTCTGGCTATACTTCTTCCAAGACAGATTTGTTTGTTCTTCTGACAGTCCGTGGAATGTTCGGTATTCTTCACCAGCACCATAATTCAAAGGCATCAATTCTTCTTTGTTCTTCATTATTCATTGTCCAACTTTTGCATGCATATGAGGCGAATGAAAATATCATGGCTTGGGTCAGGTACACCGTAGTCCTCAAAGTGACATCTTTGCATTTTAACACTTTAAAAAGTACTTTTGCAGCAGATTTGCCCAGTGCAATATGTTGTTTGATTTCTTGACTGCTGCTTCCATGGGCGTTGATTGTGAATCCTTGTAAGATGAAATCCTTGACATCTTCAGTCTTTTTTCTGTTTATCATGATGTTGCTTTTAGATCCAGTTGTGAGGATTCTTGTTTTCTTTATGTTGAGGTGTAGTCCCTACTGAAGGCTATAGTCTTTGATCTTCATCAGTAAGTGCTTCAAGTCCTCTTTCACTTTCAGCAAGCAAGCTTGTGTCATCTGCACATCACAAGTAGTTAGTGAGTCTTCCTCAAATTCTGAAGCCATGTTCTTCGTATAATCAGTCCACCTTCTTGGATTATTTGCTCAACATACAGATTGCATAAGTATGGTGAAAGGATACAACCCAAATGCACTCCTTTCCTGATTTTAAACCACACAGTGTCCCCTCGTTCTGTTTGAAAAACTGCTTCTTGGTCAGTGTACAGGTTCCACATGAGCACAATTAAATTCTGGAATTTCTATTCTTTGTAGTGTTAGCCATAATTTGTTATGATCCACACAGTTGAATGCCTTTGCATAGTCAATAAAACATTCAAATTTATTTAAATTAAAAATATTATTAAATGTCAGAAATGTTTCCAGAAGTAGAAGGAAGAGAAAGAATAAGTAACCAACAGGTTATTGATTCTGTAACAAAATTTGTTAAATTTGCTGTATCTAATAGCCAGAATGCTCCTTAGAAGCAAGGATGGCGAGACTTTGTCTCATGTAGTTTGGACTTGTTATCAAGAGGGACTAGTCCCTGGAGAAGGACATCATGCTTGGCAAAGTAGAGGGTCAGCGAAAAAGAGGAAGATCCTCAACAAGATGAATTGATACAGTGGCTGCAACAATGGGCTTAAGCATAACGATGATCATGAGGATGGCAGAGGACTGGGCTGTGTTTCGTTCCGTTGTACATAGGTCACATTGAGTCAGAAGCGACTCAGCAGCAGCTAACAACAACGATAGCTTTTACATTAGTACGGAAGTAATGAATCTGCATATTGTAGTGAATAAATGATAATTATTTTTAAACAATCAGTAAAACAACAAGACACCAGAGTCTTGTTTGATGTGTTTCCTACCTCCTGCTCCTACTGCTTTAACTTTCCTATTTGTGACAATTTTGGGTAAATATATTATTGAAGATAATACTTATGGCTCTGGCTCTGTAGGTGATGATCTTCCCAATGGAACATTCATCCATTTAGTATTTTAAGTAAACTTACAAATGCAAATGCTGTTTTCTGTGGAGGAGCCAATGGTTTTTTAAGTTTAGGTTATAGTCACTATGCGTGCAGTGAACATTTTTGAGAAGAAGGAAAGTTCTTTTCAGTAAAGTTACAAATAGGGATTTTTTCCCCCTGCGATTGAAAGAATGGTGCTTTATTCAAGTCTTTAATTGACATGTGAGATTCACTAAGGTTTGAAATACTAGAGAAAGTGTATAATTACATAGAAATGAATCTAATCATCTTAAGCTAAAGTAAAATAGAGTTTGCAAAAGTAAAGTAATAGAGGAAAATATTTTATGATATATATTACTATGAAATACATTTTTTTAAGTTTCATGAATTGACTAAGACTCCTCTGCAAGAAAGTATAACGTAATTCAAGTATATTGTATCTTATTAGGAAATTATTGGGGGTTTTTTGTTTTGTTTTTTAAACAAAGCCCCTTCATTTGACACAGTGCAGTGCTAATAATTTTATTTTTGTTGGTGTACTATTTGTATTCTTTTAGGACCTAAAGTATACTTAATGGAGATAAAATTCCCAGGCTATTTACCGAAGTTTAAAAAAAAAAAAAAGTAGTGTATTATACTTTAATATTACTTTGAATTCTGAGTACAGGACGCTATTCGAGACAGAAGTATTTCCTGCCATTTTTCTGAGTGTTAGGCCATCTCACTGTCCAATGTAGAAATAGTAGTTTTTGTTTTTATTGGTGGGAGGGGGGCATTTCTTAATCACAGGAGACCTCATGATGCAGTGATTAAGCACTTGGCTGGTAACCGAAATGTCAGTGATTTAAACCCACCAGTCGCTCCACAGGGGAAAGATACAACAGTCTGTTTCCATAAAAATTACTATATTTTTACACAAATAACGTGCGCACCTTCTGCGTTTGCCAGCCACACCCTCCCACCCCCTCGAGGCACCCTCACAAGGACTGCCACGCCAGTCCTCTTCCGCATGTTGCTGTAAAAAAAAAAATTAGTATAGCACGTTTATGAAATTCCTAACAAGGGGAGGACACGGCCAGCAAACACAGAAGATACGCGTTATTTGCTTAAAAATACAGTACAGCCTTGGAAACCCTGCGGGGCAGTTCTGCTCTGTTTTATACAGTTGCTATGAGTTGGAATTGACTCAGTGGCAATGGATTTTTTTTTTTCCTTAATCACTTTATTTTTCATTCCCTCTTCCTTTCCCTGCTGTCTTTCCCAAATACTCATACTTCCTTGTGACTCCTACTTTGCATCCTCATTCAAACCTTCTATTCCACTGGTATAGGGGAATTCAGCTAGATGTTTAAGGAAATAACTAAAGCAATGTATTAGGTAGATATGATTTCAAGCAGATAATAAAAGTGGGAAAATATGAGTAATTTGGGGAAAGATCATTTGGAATAGAAGGTTTTCCAAAGAGACAAGCCGCCCTGCTGCTGCTACGTCTAGTCTTTTGTTCATAGTTATTTCTTTACTTCTGAACTTAGTTTCTCTGAAAACTTGAACTCAAGTTTTTTTCTGACTACACCCATTGCATTGGGAGTAAGCATTTATGGGGTGAATGAATAGGCTAAGACTGGGGTCTTTGGTATGTATGGTTCTGTAAATTCAACATTCTGGGTATGCTATCATCACTTTAGTCTTTTCCAGTTATTCTGGGAAATAATAAATAAGTTTTTTTGCTTAAGCTAATTGTGTTGAATTTCTAATTATAATATTAGTAATAATACAAATTTTTAGGAAAAACATTTACTTCACTAAATATAGCAAGTTGTCAGTCCTCTCTGATTTACATATCTAAGAAGTACTGTTAATTATGTGCTCAGATCGATCATGTTAAATGTTAGAGAACATTTTTTTGTTTATATTTGTAGTTTAAATGAAGTTTACATTTCAGGTTAGTCTCCCATACAAAAATTTATACACACACTTGTTATGTAACCCTAATTTTTCTCCCCATACTGTGACAGCACACTCCTTTCCACCCAATTCTGCATGTCCATTCAACCACCTCCTAGCCCTCTCTGCCTTTCCATCTCACCTCCAGACAGAAGCTGCCCATTTAGTCCCTTATATCTACTTGAGTTAAGAGGCACACTCCTCACGAGTATCACTTTATGTCCCACAGTCCAGTCCAATCCCTGTCTGAAGAGTTGGACTCAGAAATTGTTTTAGTTCTGAGCTGATAGACAATTCGGGGGCCATGCTTTCTGTGAGTCCTCCAGTCTCATTCAGACCGTTAAGTCTGGTCTTCTTACTAGAATTTGAGTTCTGCACCCTACCTTTCTCCTGCTCCATCAGAGTATCTCTGCTGTATTTCCTGTCAGGGTGGTCATTGGTGGTAGCCGGGCACCATCTAGTTCTTCTGGTCTCAGGCTGATGAAGTCTGGTTTATGTGCCCCTTCTGTCTCTTGGGCCAATACTCTCCTTGTGTCTTTGGTGTTCTTCACTCTCCGTTACTCCAGGTGGCTGGGATCAATTGATGCATCGTAGATGGCCGCTTGCGAGCTTTCAAGACCCCAGACCCCACTCACCAAAGTACGATGCATAACATTTTCTTAATAAGCTTTGTTATGCCAGTTGACCTAGATGGACCCCTGAAAACATGGTCCTCAGACCGCTACTCCTGCTATTCTGTCCCTCAAAGTGTTTGATTATATTCAGGAAACTTCTTAGCTTTGGTTTAGTCCAGTTGTGCTGACTTCCCCTGTAGTGTGCACTGTCCTTCCCTTTGTCTAAGATCATTCTTATCTACTATCTAGTTAGTAAATAACCCGGACGCTCCCTCCCCACCCTCGTAACCATCAAAGAATGTTTTCTTCTGAGTTGAAACCTTTTCTTGAGTTCTTATAATAGTAGTCTTATACAATGTTTGTCCTTCTGTAACTGACTAAATTCACTCAGCATAATGCCCTCTAGATTCCTCCATATTATAAGACATTTCTTAGCTTCATTGTTGTTCTTTATTGTTGCGTAGCCTTCCATTGTGTGGATATACGATAATTTGTTTATCCATTCGTCTCTCAACGGGCACCTAGGTTGTTTCCGTCTTTATGCTATCGTCAGCAGTGCTGCAGTGAACATGGGTGTGCACATATCTATTCATGTGATGGCTCTTATTTCTCTAGGATATATTCCAAGGATCAAGATAGCAGGATCTATGGTACTTCTATTTCTAGCTTTTTAAGGAAGCGCCAAATCAATTTCCAAAATGGTTGTACCATTTTACATTCCCACCAACACTGTGTAAGTGTTCCAGTGTCTCCACAACCTCTCCAGCATTTATTATTTTGTATTGTTTGGATTAATGCTAGCCTTGTTGGGGTGAGATGGTATCTCACTGTAGTTTTGATTTGCATTTCTCTAATGGCTGATGATGGTGAGCATTTCTTCATGTGTCTGTTAGCTGCCTGAATATCTGCTGTGGTGAAGTGCTTGTTCATATCCTTTGCCCATTTTTTAGTTGGGTTATTTGTCTTTTTGTTGTTGAGGTTTTGCAATATCTTGTAGATTTTAGAGATTAGATGCTGATCGGATTCGTCGTAGCCAAAAATTTTTTCCCAGTCTGTAGATTGTCTTTTGACTCTTTTGGTGAAGTCGTTTGATGAGCATAAGTGTTTGATTTTTAAGGGCTCCCATTTATCTAGTCTCTCTTCTGGTGCTTGTGCATTGTTACTTATGGTTTGTATTGTGTTTATGCCATGTATTAGGGCGTGTAGCATTGTCCCGATTTTTTCTTCCGTGATACTTATTGTTTTCGATTTTATATTGTCTTTGATCCATTTTGAGTTAGTTTTTGTGCATGGTGTGAGGCATAGGTCTTGTTTCAGTTTTCTGCAGATGGGTATCCAGTTACACCAGCACCATTTGTTAAAGAGACTGTCTTTTCCCCAGTTAACACGCTTGGGGTCTTTGTAAAATATCAGCTGCTCATCGTTGGATGAACTTACGTCTGGATTCTCAGTTCTGTTCCATTGGTCTGTGTATCTGTTGTGCCAGTACCAGGCTGTTTTGACTACCGTGGTGGTATAACAGATTCTAAAATCAGGTAGTATGAGGACTCCCACTTTGTTCTTCTTCTTGAGTAATGCTTTACTTATCCGAGGCCTCTTCCCTTTCCATATGAAGTTGGTGATTTGTTTCTCCATCTCATTAAAAAATGCCCTTGGAATTTGGATCGGTATTGCATTGTATCTGTGATCGCTTTGGGTAGAATTGACGTTTTCATAATGTTGAGTCTTCCTATCCATGAGCAAGGTATATTCTTCTACTTATGCAGGTCTCTTTTGGTTTCTTGTAGTAGTGTCTTGTAGTTTTAATTGTATAGGTCTTTTACATCTCTGGTTAGATTTATTCATAAGTATTTTATCTTCTTGGAGGCTACTGTAAATGGTATTGATTTGGTGATTTCCTCTTAGAGGTTCTCTTTGTTGGTGTAAAGGAATCCAAGTGATTTTTGTATGTTTATCTTGTATCCTGAAACTTTGCTGAAATCTTCTATTAGTTCCAGTAGTTTTCTTGTGAATTTTTTGGGGTTTTCTGTGTAT